>NC_139033.1:51597113-52054345 GCF_964662115.1 Mustela nivalis
GGAGGAGGAAAAGGAAGATAGTGCGATAGAACTGCTCTGTTTCCAAGAATGCCAAGGCTTTTAAATACAGGTCACTCCAAATCAATCCACAGTGCACTCCCCCAAAATAAAGAAAACACTAAAACAGCTCTTGATGTAATTTATTCTTTCAGATCTTGTGGCAGAGAGTTTTCTAAACCTTTAAGCTGTGAGTAGTTTTCTTCCATTTTTTTTAAAGCTATATATCCCACTCACTTAACCCACACTTTCTATTTTTAGTTTTCTCTTTCTGATGAAACTTTGCAGATCATGAAGATAACATTCTTTGAGCAAGATTGGACTACGTGATTCTCAAGATTGCTTCCTGTTCAGCATTCTCTTTAGTTGTATTTTTTCCCCTCTGTATACTTCAGCATTACCTCTTTCTTATAAATACTGCACGGATTTCTGCTATCATTTCTAATGTATGTATAATCTTAGGTATGGGGAAGGAACTTGTTTTGTTACAAGTGTACTGAATAGGGGAAGACAAGAGGGGAAAAAAAAAAGTAGGGGTGAGGTTTTATATTAAGCATTTTAAAATGATGCTGGTTTATGCTTTTCTTCTCCATTCTGCACAGACTTTATATTTGCACTTAGACATGTTAGGTTTGTTTCTGAGAATAAGCCATTATTCAAATTGATTTCCCCTTGCTCTTCAGCCTTGCTCTTGGGATAACTGATCACTGAGGCACCATTCGATTTCTACCCCACTGTGGGCCTTCCAGAGTACCCACCCCCTTTTTCATTTTCTGAACCTCAGTTTTTCAAGGAATCCTAGCGCAGGGCAGGAGGGAACTATGAATAAGAGTCTAGATACTCTAATCAGACAAGCCTCAATTTGAATTCTGGTTCTGACTCTCTGAGTTATGCTACTTAGATAAGCAACATAATGTCAGATTCATCATCTTTAAATAATAATTTCTCAGGTATTGCTACAAGGAGTAAACACCATGTTTGCAAATCAATGTGCATGTTGCCTTGATTTTAGCTAATTTAAGTAAATACTTAAACTACTCCATGAGTTGTAGTATAAGGGCCTACTTAGCCAGAGTGACTTCATCTCGGTTAAATAGCCATTTTGTTGTTTATGCAGTAAACTTAGATTGACCCTCCCCGCCCCCCCCCACCCCCATCCCGAACTTACTTAGAAACAAGTCTGGGAAACCAGTAAAATATGGCCAACCAGTCCTTGATAACAGAGCCCATGGATATGTCAGGTGACCAGGATATGTCAGGTCAGGGGAGATAACTGAGCCCAGAATGCAAGGATGAGTCAAGCCAGGTGGAGACGTCCAATCCGTAAAGCACCTCCCTAACCACCAAAGAATGTGGGCCCCGCCTTTTGGGCGCCTTTTGGGTGCCTTTTTGGCGCCAGATCTGACCAGAGTGAGAGGCTAGTTCAAATAGCTACTATAGGGTGAATTGTAATTCAATTGGCCACCTGTGTTTGGCCAGGCTCAACCACACGGTCTTTGCTCTATAAAAGTTAGTCTATGAGACTGGGAGGGGTCGCCCTCTCTGTAAGAGGCAGCCCCACTGGTTGGTTTGATTCTTGGTGCTAGAGTGAAATAAAGCTTTGCTTGACCTTCGTTGTATCAGTCTCATTCCTTTGATCATGGACCCATCAGTAGTAATGACTGCAATAGCAAGAAATGAAGGAGGACTTAAAAAAATAAATCCATGCTAATAGTATTTGTCTAAAACAACAAATTTTTGAACTCTATGGCATTATTTTTCTGGGTTTTGTTTGTTTGTTTGTTTTGGGGCCAGGTTGTTCTTTTATTTTGTTTGACATTATTATGCACCACAATTAAGCATTTTGATTTTTTAAACCACTTAAAGCTTCATTTTTCTTTATTTTCTAGTTTTTAGAAGCATTTTCTCTATTTTCACAAGCCAAACACAGTTGACTGTTAATGTCTCCCTGAAAGACATTGGAAGATGGCTCCCAAAATTAATGTTGTAAGACAGGCTTACAAACTGCCAGGCTTTGAAGTGAAAATTAGTGTGTCATTCTTTCTGAAAAGAGCAGAGCACAGAACTGACTGCTATGTTATGAGAATCTCTCAAGGCAAAATATATTTTTTAGGTGAGAGGACAAAAATTAAACAAATGTTTTCTTCCCCACCTTACTTACCAAATTAGATCAACACCTTTACACACACACACACACACACACACACACGCACACACACACAGTGGGGGGGAGTTTCAGCAGCAAATTCTTCACCATCCAAAGATATCAATAGCTATAGGAATCATACAGTGATGGGTCTCAAAAATTCCACTTGAAAAAAATCGTATTGAGTAGCATAACTGGAGAGAGCCAGATGGAAAAAATCTGGGGACCATGTTACTATTTTTTAAGTACTTAAAGTAAGAAATGTTAATGCTGCTAAAATTTGATGGCCATGTTAATTAAGAAGTTTCAGAAAGATGAGCTAACATTTTCAAATAAAGTCAAGTATTGGCTTTATTTTCAAGCTAAAATGCCAGTGTCATTAAGAGCCCTATAGAGCTCTATTCCAGCTGCTATCTTAGGGTCTAGAATGTTAGAGTTGTAGATTCCATAAAAACTGTAAAGCACAACCTCTTCATTGTTTAAAGTGGTGGAGGACTTGGGGTTCCATATTGTTGGGGTCAGGCAGATTTAGGTTACTTTTTCTTTTTAATGAAATCATGAAAAATTTTCTTACCCTCCTTGAGCCACGTAGCTATACCTTGTGAATAATAATCCCAATTCAAAGATCTAGAAGAATTGAAAGGGTTAAATTATACAATAGATTTAGAGTACACCATACATTGTTAAGGATGGTAATCAGAGATGGGTCTATGCTGAGATGAGGAAATAAAGACTGTCATCATGGAAATAGAATCTGTTCTTAGAATAGAGGTGGAGTCCTTTCTAGAGTAGGTTTCATATTAGAGAATGCCTTTCTGGGAATATACAGTCTTTCTTAAGGACAATTGGGCACCAGTAATTTCAAAGAATACATTTCCAGATCCTCAACTTTATATATACCTTTTTATTTTAAGATTGATCTTCCCGGGTGCCTGGGTGGCTCAGTGGGTTAAGCTGTTGCCTTCGGCTCAGGTCATGATCTCAGGGTCCTGGGATCAAGTCCCGCATCGGGCTCTTTGGGGCGGGGGATCTGCTTCCTCCCCTCTCTCTCTCTCTGCCTGCCTCTCTGCCTACTTGTGATCTGTCTCTGTCAAATAAATAAATAAAATCTTAAAAAAAAAAAAAAGATTGATCTTCCCAAGAGAGTATTTGAGGGCAATTCACCTGTTTGCTCTCTGTTCTCTTGCTGGAAAACTATACATCTTAACAGATCATCACACAGAATTTAAAATCTTCTGGAGATATTCGAAATATTGTCATCCCTAAAGGACAAGAATAGACTTTTCTTGCTATTCCTGTCTTCTACATATTTCTGTTAAGGACAGAGTATGAGATTGAAAAGGATGATATTTGGCTTGAGTTGAAATGTCCTAAATTCTGATATATTCTAGGATAGGGTGTGATGCAATTTTCATTTAATGACCTTGACTCTTCCATCCCCAATCTATTTAAAAGAGCACATTGCTGCTAAAGGCAGGTCCTATGAGAGCAAAGCAAAGTGAACTTAAGTGAAGAACTGAATGTAATGAAGCCTTATTTCACCCAGACCAAAACTCACATCAAAACTTTGTGACTTTATCTTCTATCTATCTATCTATCTATCATCTATCTATCTATCTAGCATCCATAAATTTACTATATCAATGAAAATCCAGTGTGATGATGTGAGGTTGAGATATATATGAACACTTTGATTTAAATTTAAAAATAAAGTTAAACTTTTTGTAACAAATGGATGGTTCTAGTTGGGCTGGTTGTCTTGACATTGACTGTTTTATACATGTAAGTCCTATATCACTCATTAGGTCAATAACACACATCATTTTAAGAAGATGATCATCATCTTTTTAAGAAGATAATAATAAGGGAAATTAACAACAAACATTGTCTCATGGTAGCAATGAGTGGTATTCATCCATGAATTCATGAATTAAAAGGGAAAAAAATACCTAGATCTATCTATCTATCTCATTAAGAGATGCTATTCTAATGAATTTTTGTATTTTATATTTAGTAGTATTAAGTCTTGTGATTTATTTATATTATTTTGATCAATAGTAAATTAGTGATAATTCTTATAACTTGAGAAGAAATTTTTGATTCTTAGAGCTTTGTACTCAGGGGAATAAAACATTAAATTACATTTTACATGCATAATTGTGTTGCAGAGAAAGATGATAGGATAATCAATAAAATACTTTTAAACACAAAAATATATTAAAGGATGAAATTCTTTGGGGATATAGAACAGTATAATAAATTCATAGAGAAAAAAGAAACTAAAAAACTTAATATCACAAAGGAAATTCATGTTATCTCCTGTTTTTGTAAGGATGGCAGCTTTCAAATCATAGTATTCAGATTCCATTAGATACATTTATAGAATGATTTAGCAATTTTATATTTAAATGTCAACATTTATAATGTATTTATTTTGTAACTCTGCATTGTAAGTATGAGCTTATAATGAAAATTTTAATGTCAACTTAAAAATACGTGAGAGAGTAAATTAGTTTTTCTAAAGTCTTAGTGGTACATGAGCAAAAGTGTTTGACGACAACTGCTGTGAATTATTTACTGAGAATCCTAATGGGCCACAAAAGTTCTTTGCAAACTCCCTTCTGTTTTCTTCTATGGGATTAAACATGGCTTATGCACCTGTTTCTTTCTTCATTTTATTTTTTTCTTTAGACTTGTATAGAAAAGTTTTTATTTTTTTCTAACTGCAGCTATTTAAGATAACATCAACAAATGTTTTTATAATAAGAAAAAAATATTGGTAGTATTGTATATATGGTGAAATTATTATAGTGTCACTATAATCCGAGAAGATATGAGAACAGCTCATTAAGAGCAATCTCTATATTCCTCTATAATTCCCCTGATTAGGTACCTGTGTTTCTCCTAGTAAAAGGAATTATACTCTATGTCATGCCACAGAACAGCTCCGTAGTAAAGTCCGTAGGAAAAGAAGGTCTCTGGTTTGGTGTCTTGATACGTCCTCTGTTTTGGTGAACCATGAAGTTAAGGCATCTTAATATTCATTGTCATCAATTCTTCCAAAATAATGTTGGAGCCATTTGAGGCTCCTAGTTATGTCTACGATTGTTTCTCTACATACCCATTGTTACTGAACAACAGCATTGGAGAACCTCCTTAAAATCTCTTTGAAGCTTAGCAGAATCTCTCTTCCCTGCCTGAACTGAACATTTCCCCATTCTATATTCATTTTAGTACCACCAGCAATTCTAAAACTTTATCAGACCCTAATTTTTCCCATAAGATTGCTTCATTTGTATCATTATCTAAAATTCTACTGTATCTCTTCATAGAACTATACTGTTTGTCTCTTCTTTGCTTCATATTTTTATAAAGGGTTGTACTTCATCCTCCTCCTAAAGAGGAAGCGATTCAGGAAAGAGATCATTTCAGATATTTAATTTCTTTTTAAATCTCATAATATTTAAGGCAGGAGACATTCAGTAAATCCCTAATGATGGATTGCTAAATCCAATTTGCCATATTCCTTCACTGAACCTCCCTATAATTAATTACATCACTTCCTCTTTACCTGCTATCAGAAGCTTCTTAAAAATGAATCATTTAAAATGAAACGACTATGGATTATAATTTATGTCTACTGTCCATTAATACCCTGGTTTTCAGAAAGATACTTTAAATCCAAATAATGTAATTAGAGTTGCTTCAAATTGGAACTGGTATTGCACAAAATCAAATCTAACTTCCTCATTTTATGGATGAATTGGAGGCTTTATGATTCATAGCCCAAGGTCACATAGCTAGTTAGCAAGGACTAGATTTAAAGACTAGAACTCAGGCTTCTGGCTTGTGATCAAGTGTTCTTGCTATAATAACATCCTGCCTTTCATACTATAAACCAAAGCTGTTTTTTTGGTGAGTGTGTTCTCAAACATATACTTTTGCAGTCACTTATATACCCCCTGCTTCCTTCAGCTTCTCTGTTGGTAATTACAAACAGGTTATGGATTGGAATTTGAAAACTTCAAATCAGTTTTAAGTAACATACATACAGGAAATTTCACTGTCTTATCTTGGGAGTTCTGGTGGGCTTCCTTCCTTTTACTTCTTTTTCAGTTCCCTTTAATTTATGGAACATCTCTAAAGGTAAATTGAGACACTATCTTTTTTTTTTTTTTTTAAGATTTTATTCATTTATTTGACAGACAGAGATTACAAGTAGGCAGAGAGGCAGGCAGAGAGAGAGAGGAGGAAGCAGGCTCTCCACTGAGCAGAGAGCCCATGCGGGGCTCGATCCCAGGACCCTGGGATCATGACCTGAGCTGAAAACAGACACCTTAACCCACTGAGCCACCCAGGCACCCCCGAGACACTATCTTTTAATATAATATCTTTGTTATGAAAGATAAAACCATCTTTATTTTTTTAAGATTTTATTTATTTATTTCAGTGAGAGAGAGAGTGAGAGAACACAAGCAGGACAATGAGCAGAGGGAGAAGGAGAAGCAGGCTTCTAGCAATAGAGGGTTTGATTCCAGGATCCTGGGATCACAACCTGATCCAAAGGCAAACACTTAACTGGCTGAGCTACCCAGGTGCCCCAGAACCATCTTTCTTAAGGAATACTTCACATTTTAGATCAAGAGACCATCTTCCAAACAAAGTGACAAATCCCATATTATCACAGTTTTGGCAGTAGAACTGTTTGACAGTTAAAAAGCAGTGGGTTTTATTAATGATGGTAATATGCAGAGTGAGAAAAAAAGAATGACAACCAATAGAACATTAATATAAAAAAGATTGGGAGATAATTGTAAGTGAAATAAGAATGCAAAATTTTAGACTAATATTGAAGAAGAACTTGGGAGAAGCCAGGCATAGCCTTAGCTGTCAAGGGTCGTTCAAGAGGTAGAGGGAAACCATATACCTTCTACAACACAAAAAGTAGGTATGGATTGGATGGTGACAGAACCAGAGAGTGCAATGAGACTGACTCTTACAGGTGGCAGAGTAATTCTTCCAGTTTCATGTTAATCTCAAGGGTTGCCTTTTCTGAAGGTCAGGTGGTGGTGTCTTTCCCTCATACCCCTTCCCAGCACCCTCTGATGAGGTCAGGGAGTTCGGAACTGTGTGCTGTTCCGAAAGGACTGGAGACAGAAGAATGGGTATTCCCTCTGACTCTATTTTCCCAAATCAGTGTGTTCTTCAAAAAATTATAGTGTGTGATGTTAACACAATATTTAGTTGAATATAAAAAAGTACTTTATAGGAAGCAAATGAAAGACTGTGAGACATAATAGGAAGGTAATCAAAAGGAGACACCGTTTTTTTAATCTTTTTGCTCCCCATCAACGGATGACACATGTTTCACACCTAGCCTTGCCTCTCATCCCACAAATGCTAGAACTTAGTGAAGCTTCTAGGCTGGGATGAGAGGAAAGCCAAATTCTCTTCCAATTCAATGATTCCAATAGCAGTTTTTTATAACTTGTTCATGTTACCACCTGCCCAGATATCTGGCATTCCCTAGAGAAACTGGAAAGGCTGTTTTATTAGCAGTTTACAAGTCTTATTAGAGAAAATGACTTGAAACTCCAAAAAGAAAAATAAGAGGCAGAAAATATGGAAATGGTAACTCAAGCTTAGATTTGAACAAATAAACAGAAGAGCTTCAATCTAATAGGGAGAAAGAATCTTTCCTGAAAGTAGCCAAAATGAGTGGTTTAATATTGCAGAAAAAGAAAATTCACTTAGGTGGCTTTTCTTAAAGCAACTTCTTATTTATTTTTCACTTTTCCCAAGGGCCTCTTACTCAAGGCTCATCTCTGATGTCAACAATTTTGACCATAAAAAGAAAAAAAAAAAAAGCTCAAAGAACAGTCTTTAGTTTGGGACATTACTCTTTCTTTTGAAAAAACTGGGACTTACAAAGAAGGGAAAAAAATTTAAACTCAGGTACAAAGGCAAAGGTTTATAAAGAAAATACACATTCTGTACACAGGGAACTAATTTAATAAGCAGCGTCTCCCTGCTAGCTTGCGATTAAACTAAATTGCCAGCCTAAACTTTTCTGTGCAGAATTTCAAATGTCAACACATTATATTGCGATTCCTCTTAATTTCTCACAAAGAAAATGCAAAATGAATTCATTATGCTGGAGTAAGTGGAAAAAATGATGAGTTTCTCCAGAAGAGTATGCAATGGGGAGAGATTGGGCAAGACGATTATATTGAGATATTTGAATAGCTGGCCATTAGCTAGAGCATCCCCATTACTCTGCTGATAATTATATCTCTTCTGCTATGACTTCCCAGTGGAATAATAGAATGTTCCCAGTGCAGGAGATAATGAAAAATACCATTCAGGTGGTACATATATGCCAGGAATAGAATGCAGTATTTCTTTCCTTCCTGGCTTTTGCTCTGCCTTAGCCCCCATCAGCCCCAACTGCCTGTACCTTGTCACTCTAACGGCGCACACCTACGCAATATATGTTAATATGTGTTTGGTTGTTCTATGCTGTGTACAGGGAGAATAAATGTATTTTGAAAATGGAGATGGCAATGGAATATCATTCTTCCAACATAATTATCTCCTGTGTTTAGAAAGCCCGGTGTTTTGCTGAGTACATTTTTGTTAGCTATTATGTAAATGACTTCAAAACCCACTATGGTGCAGAGTGAAGGCTTTGGATGGGATCTTATAAGGATAAAACTCTTTTTTTTTCTTTGTAAGAAAAATAATGGTTGCGTGTTCTTCTAATTAGTCCATCATTTTGCAGACACTTTTCATTTTAGCAATCAAGTGAAATTAAACAAACAAAAAGGAGAAAAAACAAGATCAAACAATAACACCCACTCATTTTCAATAACACTTTCCCTCCCCCTTTCTCCTGTTCTTCCCTCTCTCTCTCTCTCTCTCTCCCTCTCTCTCATTTGAACAATTCATAAAACCTCTCTGGTGTTATTGCCACCTTATCATTCTGTGGCATTTTTATTGCTGTTTATTTTCAGTTTGGGGAAATCTTGCTGGGTACTGTATGTCTTCACAAATTCATTAATTTTACAGAAAACTCAATTTGCATCTCCCGTGCT
The DNA here is from genome assembly GCF_964662115.1 of Mustela nivalis. Classification (NCBI taxonomy): domain Eukaryota; kingdom Metazoa; phylum Chordata; class Mammalia; order Carnivora; family Mustelidae; genus Mustela; species Mustela nivalis. The sequence continues at coordinate 51,606,351 of NC_139033.1, forward strand.
CTTCTTTGCTGTGCCGCTCTTCTTTTATATTCTGGATCCTTGATTGAGAGTTTCAAATTATGTACAAAAAGGAAAGTTTCACTCAAACAACTTATATTTGCATCCTGTAGAGGGCAGTGAAATGTTACAATGGTTTTACCCACCATAAGGGTTAAAATTCAGAATTGCTAATTATTCTGAGTTTTGGTACTCACTGGAAATCAGGACAAAGAAATAGGTAAATAATCCAAGGATACCATTCCCCTCCCCCATTAAAATTGTACTTATGTTTAAAATCAGAGATGTCTACTTCATTATATTAATGTTTTCTGGTTAAAATATTTACCTAGGGATGTATTCAGAATGCATAAAGTTGTAATGTATATGGATGGACAAGGGGCTATAACTCAAACTATGAAAACAAAGTATGTGTGTTCATGGTGTCCTTGTTAGGATTCATACTCAATATTTGGTTGATATCAACCACAGTCAATGCTTAATGCTGGTCTAACAAGAAATTAGGACCACTTTTAGCATGGAAGTTTTAATTTACAAATTCCAGTCATACACACAAAAAATTAAAATCACATCTCTTTACAGGTTGTATGTTTTATCACCAATGTTAAGTGAACAAATGGTGAACATTGTCCTCTAAAATTTAATAAATTTGAGCATTTTTAAGGAAATGTGTAGTTCTGAAGGGAATTCAGGATATTGTAGCCTATTGATCTCTAAACTAATCAACATTTGAATTTAGTATAACACAAAATATATTTTTTAAAGACCTTATTTTTAAGTAATCTTTATACCTAGCATTGGGCTAAAACTCACAACCCTGAGATCAAGAGTCATCAGGTGCCCCACATGACTGTGTATATTGTGCATGTATGTGTATATGTATTTCGTTACTAATTATGACTTATAGTCCCAAAGTGGTGTATTCTAAATATCTTAATATTCCCAAAGATCTTATTATGTGATAGACTTAATTTTTTTTTAATTTTTAATTTTCTTTTTTTAGAAAATACTTTTTAAAAAAGCTTTTATTTTTAAGTAATCTCTGTACCCAACATGGGGCTCGAACTTACAGCACTGACATCAAGAATCACACACTCCACTGACTGAGCCAGCCAGGTGCCCCAAAATACTTTCATAATCAGTACACAATGAAAAATGCCATGATAAAAAATTATGGAGACGATAAAAAGATCAGTGGTTGCAAAGAGTGGAATGGGAAGAGGAGAGATAAATAGGCAGAACACAGAGGGTTTTTTAGGCAGTGAGAATACTCTATGACATTACAGTGGTGCATACATGTCATTATACATCTGCCCAAACCCATTGAATGTACAACATCAAGAGTGAACCGTAATGTCAACTATATGATGTGTCAGCTTAGGCTTGTCAATTATAAATAATGTACAACTTTGGTGAGGGATGTTGATAATAGGAAAGCTATGTATGTATGGAGGAAAGGGGTATTTGGGAAATTCTATACCTTCCTCTCAATTTTGCTGTTGACCTAAAACTGCTTTAAAAAAACAAAATCATTAAAAAAAAAAAAAAGAAAGAAAGAAAGAAAAGAAAAATTTCATGTTATATCTATATGCTTTCCCAAGTCTTAAATATGAGTGATGAAATCAGTATCATTAATGAGTGAAATCTATATACCACATTCTGGTATATATTTGGAAACAACCCCTAAATTTAATAATAATGTGACAACACACTTCTATTTAGCTTTCTTCTGGACAAGACTACTTAAGTTCTTTCCTGTTTGTAGTCTCCTTTCTCTTTCCCAATAGCTTTTCATTACATTCCAATTATTTCCTTTGCTCCTTGAGATGTCAAAAGCCCTATGATCAAGGTCTTGACTATTTGCACCTGAATTCTCCAGTTTCCTCACCATGTGTATGTTTTGTTTTAACTGTTCACACTGATTCCATTCTAAACTCTCACCTCCTAAGCCTCCTGTTGGCGTGTCCAAAATTTGAATTTACAAAATTCAGCTAGTTCTGGCAAAGGATGAATTTCCTCACAGCCAGAGATGTCGTCTCTCCTGCTTAGGAGCCAAGTTCTCTCCTGCTTAGGAGCAAGTACTCTCCCAGGAAGGTTTTCTTTTTCTTCTAATCTCAGGTGCTTATATGAATTTCCTAATTTTATTAGTTTAGGATAATCTAATACTGGTTTTCTTAACCACTTGTCATTCTGTTTTAAGTTAATTTCTTTTTCCAAGCTTTTGAACCAGAATTTTACGTTGATCTACAACTAGTTACGTTGTTGCCCCTCTACTTTCAGTTGTAACTGTGGCCGCTTGAATTCATGCTGTGCTCTTAATGTTTACACTCAAGGTGTTTTTTGCTTGAGGTTTGTCCCATGATGTGGGAGCCTATTTGTTCTGTGCACTAGTGCTAATTACTAATTATGAGTTACCTTTGTTTTTCTATCGTTGTCAATTTAGATTCTGGAATTGGCGTTTGGTGGTGTGAAGAGTTGCCCACAAGTGGCCAGAACTCCTCTTCCTAAAGGATTTTGAGATTGAGGAACAGATGTAAAACCTCCCCCTTATGCCTTGGTTCTAGTTCCTCCCTCCGAGTTGAAAAACAATTTTTTAAAAAATTTTTTGTTTTTGTTTTAGTTGGTGCTCTGACGCTTAATCTCAGTACCCTTTACTCTTGATTGTCAAATTTTGATAAAACATGTGCCATTTTCTTTGGTAAGAGAAAGCAGGTCTTATGTCTGCCAGAACACGATTTATATGCCTTATTGGCTCCATTAAACTTTTTAAAAACTTAAAAAAAAAAAAAAAGTGGAAGTGAAAAGGTATTTCTTCTAGGGTAACCTTTAACCTATATAAAAGTTCTTAACCTCTCATCAGGGTACCAAAGTTTGGATGACGTTTTATATGCTTTACAGGTTGTCCCAACCCTTGTGGGAGTCTCAGAGGCTCACATCTACATTGGCTTTCCCACTTTTCCTGATTAACAGTCCCTGTCCCTTGCTCCTATTCCCTTAGTCATCTCCTAAATAAACTACTGGCACAAAAGTCCTTCACTAAAAGTAAGATACTCTTATTAAAATAGAAGAATCATAGTATAGGACAATAATATGGAATTGGTGACAAGTTTATATGGCTTTCTATAATAATCAGATTCATAAAAAGTTTAAATTATTCGCTGGTTGTTTGAGGTACACAACATGGCATTTGATATCCTCATTTTCTAAATGGATCAATTTGTAAATCACCATTAATTGTCATAAAACAGAATTATAAAATTCCTGCTTATTAAATGTTGTTTTTACTAAGTATATAGTGACAAAAGTTATGAATATCATTCTGTATGACAGCAGAAAAAAAGATAAAAAAGTATTTCATAAGTTGGACTTTGAAACAAACAGAGACCTTCAAATCTCAATTGAAAACAATGTTAAAACTTTTAAATTTTATCTCCTAATTATTAAAGGAATCTTAATATTTTATAAAAAAAAAACTCCTGTAGAAAAATTAGCATTTATTAACTTACATAAAATTTTCTGATATGTAGATATCAATTTAGTATTTCTAAATATCTTTGGTATAGAAATAACTCAGAATGAATTGTCCCTTTGTAGGAGACAATATCAATAAATAACATGACTGCCACATAGTTTGAGTGGGAAAAAAAAAAGTGTTGTTATCTTTAGATAGTACCTATGTTTTCTGTATTATTGATTCTTTTTCTTAATCTACTTTTCCAGCCTTACTGAGATATAATTGATAAATAAAAATTACATATATTTATGGTATTCCTAAATAAACAAATGAAATCAGAGATAGGTGGGTTAGTGTGACTTGGTATTTATCTGTGAAATTCCATTCATAGAATTACTTTGGGTATTTGCTAAACTGCTAGTTACAATAATTTAAGAAACACTTATAGTAACTATGATACATCATTAATAAGTTATTAAGCTGATTCCCTCAGTTTATTCATCTGTAAAATGAAAGATAGTCATTGGAAGAGAGTTTTGATTAAGTAAAACAACCAATATCCATTACGGGTTTCTTATTTTTGGCACTTGAAATTGTCATAATGCATAAAATTAACTGAAGAGTACAGCTACAATGGAACAAATAGAAATCCAACAGCAAGATGATAAAATCATATCAATGATGACATTAAAACAATTAGACTAAACATAAAAATGAAAGACAAATTTTCTGACTGGATAAAAAAGTAACTCTAAAATGTCTGTTACTTTTTTTTTTTTAAGATTTTATTTATTTATTTGTCAGAGAAAGAGAGAGCGAGCACAGGCAGACAGAGTGGCAGAGGGAGAAGCAGGCCCCCTGCGGAGCAAGGAGCCCGATGTGGGACTTGATCTGAGGATGCTGGGATCATGACCTGAGCCAAAGGCAGCTGCTCAACCAACTGAGCCACCCAGGCATCCCTAAAATGTATGTTACTTTTAAGAGATATATTTTAAATTTGAAAATACAGTTAGCTTAAAAGTAATAGTATGAGTACATACCATGAAAATCATAATCATAAGAAAGTGAGAAATCTCCATTAGTAAATAATAAAGTCATCTTTGAAACAAGAAAAATGACCAATAAGAAAGATGTATAACCATAAATGCATCAATTAATCAAAGTACCATAATAATCCTTTATGTTATGCATCTAATAAAAGAATTTCAAATTAAATGAATCAAAAAAATTGAAAGGAGAAATGCAGAATACACGACTATACTTGGAGATTTAAACACTCATCTCTTGGTAATTGATAGAAAAAGAGACAAGATGAGTAAGAATATGGAAGACTTGACAACACTACTAAACAGCTTGACTTGCCTAAATGGACATTTATAGAGACTACAGCCAGAAAAAAAAAAAAAAAAAAAAGGCCAAAAGAACAGTTTCAAATATCAAATATACATGGAGTATTCTATAAGATAGACTATATTCTTGGTCAAAAGGACAGATCGAAAAATGCTAGAAAATATAAATTCTATTCTAACAAAAAAGTAATTATGTTAGAAACATTTTTTAGTGCCAAAATGAATAAAATTATACTGCCTATTGAGATTGGTTGTAAAACAAAGAGAGAAAACATAAATGAACAATAGTAAGAATGAAAGAGCTGATACTTATCATTGTAGATTCCACAGATACTACAATTATAATAAAGGAATTGATGACTAATTTTATGCCAATAGATTTCACAGATTGGAATTGTTTTGGAAAAAAATGTTTAGAAAGAAACAAGGTACCAAAAAGACTCAAGGAAAATTAAAAAAAAAAATCTAAATAGCCCATGTATACTAAAGATAATGAATTCATAATTTTAAAAAATTCTGTAAAGAAAAACCAGGTTTTCAATGGCTTGTCTTTTGAAATTTAATGTGTACTAAGGAGGCAATAATATGAATTTTATACGAAGTCTTTCAGAAAAAACAGAGGAGGAGGAACTACTTTCTTACTCATTTTTTGAAGTCAGCACAACCTGGAAAATATAACTAGACAAAAACATTACAGGACGAATACAGACCAAAAATAATATATAAGCATATGTTTTTCAAATATTAGAAAATGGAATGAAATATAAAGAGATAACTCATGAGTAGGTGAAATTTGTCAGAGGAATGCAAGGTTGGTTTAACACTTAAAAACATTCAATGTAATTTAATACCTTAAAAAACAAATGATTAAATTTATATGATCATCTCAATATATACAGAAAAGTATCTGGCAAGATTTTCCACACATTATAATGAAAATTCTCAGCAAGCTAGGCATAAAAGGAAATTCAACAATCTAATCACGAGCATTTACCAATAACTTACACTTAGCATCATACTTAGTGGTAGAAATTTGTATACATTGTCCCTGATATTTGGAGAAAAGGAAGGATGTCCCCTTCATACCTCTATTTGACATTAAAGTGAAGGTCTTACTCAGTAAAATAAGTGAGGGTGGGGGGGGAAATTAGAAGAAGTAAAATTATCTTTAAATAGTGACAATTATTATTTTGGTTAGAAATATCAAGGATTTTACCAATCTAGCAAAATATTCAGAAAGGTGAATATACAAAAATCAACTGTATTTCTGTATTTTAGAAGCAAAAACAGGGAAATGACTTTTTTAACTCTATAAACACTTGAAAAACTTAGAACTTCCAAAATATGTGTATAACCTATCTAATAAAAATTATGTTATTGCCAAAAGAAAGTAAATAATACCTTAACAAAAAGAGAGTTAAGTCCTATCCTTGTTTGGGAGACTTACTTCTATAATATTGATTCCTACCAAATTCATCATAGATTTTCTGAAATTCTAATCAAAATCCCAGCACATTTTTTGTAGAAATTAACAAGTAGATCCTAAACATATATGGAAACGCGAAGAAATGGAAAGAGTAAGTACAATCTTTTAAAAAAACAAGACAAATATGATGGATTTACATTACCTGATGTAATTAGAAGATAACAGTAATCAGGAGAGTGTGGTGTTTGCTAGATACAAAAATAAATCAATGGAATAAAATAACACAGAAATTGACCCATTTGAAGGCATTCAAATGATTTTTGACAAGGATGTCATTGAAATCCTATGGAGAGGAGGAAAAGCATTCCTGTGGTAATTAAAATAGAAGGAATATAAGTGACTATAATTACATGAATATATTCTCAATGACATTAGTCAGAAAGGAAAAAAAAAAACATAATTAAATATACCCACTAGAATGGCTAAAATTAAAGTGGCTCTCAATAGCAAGAGTTAGTGAAGATGTGAAGCAGTTGGAACTTTCAACTCTGGCGGATAGGAGAGTAAATGGTGTAATAACTTTGTGAATTAGTCAAGTATTTTCTCATGAAGTTAGATACACATTAAACTTATGATCCAACAATATTTTTCATAGTCAGTTATCCAAGAGAGATAAAAACATATGTATACACATGAACACACACATGTGCACACACACAAGAAAGTACACAAGAATGTACAAAGCAGCCTTTTCATAAACAGCTCCAAATTGAAAAACCACAAATATTCATTGATCATAGAATTGCTGAATAAATTACAGTATAATCATATAATGGAACACTATTCTGCAATACAAGGAAACAAACTACTGGTACGTGCAACAAAATGAATGAATTTCAAGTTACTAAGCTGAAGGAAAAAGGGGTAACTTTATACTCAAGAAAGCTAACATCTCCTGAAACAAGTGAGCAAGTCGACATCATGATAGAGTCATTTGACAGTTTGCACCCTTGTTGTGCTATAACAGAAATGGCACTTTACCTCTGTGGTCTTTCTTCCTAAAACTTTAAGTTCTAGTCTATGTGTGAGAAGAACATCAACAAATTTCAATTGAGGAACGATCTACAAACTATCTTACCACTAGTCTTAAATAAATGTCAAGGCCACCAAAAACAAGGCAAGTCTGAGAAACTAGTCATAGCCAGAAACCTAAGAAAACATGATGACTAAATTACTGTAGTATCTTGGGTTGGACATTAAGTAAAAATTAAGCAAATCTGAATAAAGAAAGGTGTTTACTCAAAGTAACATATCAGTATTGGTTATTTAATTGTAACAGATTTACCATTACTAATGTGAGATGTTAGTAATAGATGGGTGTTGGATATATGAAAATTCTTTGTATTCTCCTAATAATTTTTCTTTAAATCTAGTACTGATTTTTAAAAAGTCACTAAAAAATAATATGATAAATGAAAAAGCCAGAAACCTGAATGGACATACTCTATGATTTAATTTATATTACATTGTAGAACTGACGCAACACCAATCTATGGTGAAAGAAAGAATCAGAGTAGTGGCTGCCTCCTGGGAAGAGAAGTGAAGATTAACATTCTAGTCAAGAGAATTTTCTGCCCTTGATATGGGTCAGGATGATATGTGATCATTTCTTAAAACTCACTGAATTATGCACTTAAAATCTGTGCATTTAATGATATCTAGAATACACTTCATTTTTTAACGAAAAGTAAGCAGTTACTGAGAGGCAATAATGAGGTATTCAAAACCTATCTCTATTCTGCCCTCTTGTTTCTGATTTAGTTGTCGTCCATCTGCAATGAGAATGGGTGCTCTTTGCAGCTTTTTGCCTTGTGAGATCTTTGTACAAAAGCCACTTAGGAAGTACAAAGGCTCATTGTGACTGTGTAGCATGACTCACTGCCAAGTGAACTTTTAAATAGGGAACTTCACTCCAAAATCTTACCTCCCTTTGTTTCTTGATCTGAATACATGCCGACATTCTCCCCTTCCTTGTCCTATTTAAAATTCTCAAAAAAGAATGAACTCTTTCTGTAGTCAGGATAAAATGTTCTCCTTGTTATTCTAAAAATCATACTATTTACCCAAGTTTTATTTATGATTACTCTCTTTGTTAGTCTCTTCATTACTCAAGTGTTTTTTACAGTTGTTCACATTTTTGTTCATATGAAACAACTGTTGTAGTGACCTCTAAAGTTCTTACCTTTACATAAGTGCTACAGACAAAACTTCCCATCATTTATGTTTTATTTTCTTTTGAATTTTGAGTCCCTACTCGTAGGAATTTTTTTTTTTTTTAATGAAAGGAGATAGGAGGGGGAAACAAAGAAGGAATGAGAGGAATGAAGGAATGAAGATAGGACTTTGAAAGGTAAAGAGGAAATATGTCTCATCCAGGTTCTCCTAAACAGACTAATAGAGTCACTGGTAAGCTATGTGCATAATGATATTCCTTAACTTACCCATGTATGCTGTTTCCCTTTGAGATTTTGTTTCCCTGAATTGAATGCTATGTAAAAATGGTAAGGACATGCTAATATAGGCTTATAATAAGGAAAATATGGTGTAGAATTTGAGAGTGGCATCTTTTAGAATTTCAATGAACTCATAACTTACTTTTTACATATTATGATCTATTATCTTATTTTATAATTGTGTGTTTTAATGTAATATAAAACCTTTTGAGACTCAAAGCATCCATTGCAAGTTATAAATATACACCACAGGACACTGAACAGAGGTAACTCATATAGGGTTTTAGTTTTTATAATATTCAGATTAAGATGTTTATTGTACAATACAAACATGGGATAGTAATTCACTGAGAGTTCATGTACAGGAACTATAATTAAAAATATTATGAAATAATGGCTTCTCTTTACAGATTCCAAATGTATATATAGCTATTTAAATAACAAAATATCACTAAGAACTTCAAATATAAATTTCTGGAGGAGAGCAAAGTGCCATTTAATAAAGTTTCTGTTAATAGAATGTCCAGCAACTGAGAATTTGCTGCATTTATTTTCTTACCAAGCATATAAGGAGTGTTCAAGATATTCATGGAACTGTGCTAAATATTGTTAGCTGTAGGACAGGGACAGAACTGTTAGCCATGTGGAGATGGCCACACAACAAAAGGGACTGAGTCCAAGAGGTGAAAGAATTTCAGGAAAACAGCAATTATCAGGAACAAAAGAATCATCTTTAGTAAGAATTCAATGAATGGTGATCATGTGCAATGAATACACATAGAACGACAAAGTGTCCTGTCCAAGGAAACATGGTACAGCAAAGCTTCCAAGTGTAGGATTGTCATGGAGGCAATGAATCAACGCAAATTCATCCAAGGAAATTCCATCTGCCACAAAGTGAAGAACTGAAACATGGATTGGTCTCATAAGTGGACTGACAAGACTGATTCTGGTCAGTAGCCTCCAGCTAGTTATTGAAATGAAGATAAGGAGACTATTCAGCCAATTATGGATGTCAAATTGTTTGGAAAAGGATAAAAAAGCCCAAGTATTGAAGAGACCGAAAGAATAGCACTCAGTAGATGCCTTCGCTTCCTCTATGAGATAGAATAAAATTTGAATAAGTTAATACCTAAGATACTTGCCTTCACACCATTTTCTAATATTTATCACCATATAAACATAACACATCAGATGTTTTTGCCAAATGTATCTTCATGGTTGCAAGCAGTAATGCTACATCCTGAATACATTTGAATAACCATGGAAAACTTTGCAAGGTGTGATAAAGCACAGGCTAATAAAGAATGTATAGAATAAAGTAAAAAAAAAAAAATCAGATACTTTCCTCTTAGGACATTATAGACAAATATTCATCACAGTACATGAATGTAATATATGGTATGTGCCTGAAAGGTAAAGAGATCACAAGTAGTAAGAAAAGAAAGAAAGAAAGAAGAAAAGAAAAGAAAAGAAAAGAAGGAGGGATGGAGGGAAGGAAGGAAGGGAAAAAGAAAGAAAACAAAACCTGCCAGATGTACTGGAAAGTGACAGGGGAAAAGTCAACAAATAGGCCTAATCCTAAAATCCAAGAATTTAAAAGTAAGAATGGGAAAGGACAGGAGGAAAGGTATTTCTGACAAAAGAAATAGCATAGCAGAGGCGTATACTCCAAAATAAGTCTATTCTAAATGTGAACTCTTGGGTGGTCTGAGAGTATACCTCACTGACCTGCAGTAGAAGGTTTCTACTGAAAAACAGGGAAAGAAAATAATATGATCCAAGCATTATTTTAAGCCCATTTTCTATAAAAGACAAAGAGTTTAAGTGATTTGCTCAAGGTGATGTAGCTAGTAAGTAATAGAGTTCAAAGTTTACCACAAACTGGCTCAAAAATTCATCCCCTAACCACTGTTATACCAAAACTTCATATGGGTTAGGTGAATTTTCAAGTTTACAATCTATCTTTAACAAGTTGTCCAGACCAATAGGAATATGGTATAAGTTATTTGTGACCCAATAGGTAAATATTCTTTCAGGGAGAAGACTTGCTTATCCTAACAGCCTAGCTAGTGTTCTCTGATAAGGATCAAGCATCAGTGAATCCTCTGAAAGGTCAAAAAGGTAAAATTAACTCATCCCCTGACCTCAAGAACAGTAATCCATCTCAAAAGTGCACATGAGCCTTGTTCAAAGACTAATCTGAAAGATGGCACATGTCATCTTTGTTTCATTAGCTATTCCCAATTTGTAGCAGTAAGGATGAGAATGACCAATAAGGATCTTTCCTTCAAATAGTCTCAACTTATATTTTATAGGGAAAATTTTAAACACGGAAGAAAATAAACAAAATTCTATTATTTTTGTCACATTGATTTAGCCCCAAAACCTGTGGCATTAACACTCATAAAAGCATCTAATTTATCCCATAAATTGTAGAATGTAATTTGTCATGCAGGGAATTCACATGCAAAGAAGAGGTGTCAAATTGACTCAAGCTGCCTGGGAGAACCTTTAAATATAATTTCTTCTAGGTTTCTATTGGGGTATTTAACCTGCTTTGGGAAAATGCCACTCATACTTATTACTTCAGTCTTGCCAAAGAGGTTTCTGTTAATGCCCCAGCAGGGATTGCACCACGAGCCCCATTTTTCAAGGGCTTTCTAACTCAGTCATAAAAATTGGATCTGGGTGCAAACTTGTCCCAATTGTGGTGCACTTTCTAGCTTGTTTGTTATAACCAGATGTATTTAAATTTTGTTCAGCTGCTTTTGAAGGTGGAAGGAAAATGACATTTTCTGCTTTTCAGATGAATTTTGGCAATGCTGGGAATCTGAAGGGAGTCTGATTGTAAAATTAAACATGAACTTTTAGATTCCATTAGGTCCATACTTTTGATCTGGGGCCATTGCCTATGGGCATTTCTATTAACAAGCAAACAGAAAATAAAACCCAGTGGAAATCATCCAGTTAAAAAGGGCCTGATAATTCAGTTCCATCCTAGGCCTTATGCTAATATTTAGCCAATTGTGGAATGTCTTGACCTCTGTAGATGATGCATTCTGACTCTGTGGAACATCAGATTGGGAGTTTGGGCCCAGATACAATTTTGGCTAGAAACCGAGAGGCAGGCATAATGAGAAAGAGGACTTTTGATTACAAAAGAAATATACAGGAGGAATAAAAAAAAATTACTTTCAACCAATAGGTAGTTTGAGAGCCTACTATGCATTAAAAAAGTTGACTAGAGTGGGTATCAATATTTTCTTAGATATAAATAATATAAATAATGAATGCAAACATGAAAAAGGTGGCTCGTAACCAGAATATGTCAGTGAGTGCTGCAGACAATGTTTAAGAACAGAAGGACTCACTTTTACTGTGGAAAAGATGGCATGGGGCGGGGAGGCTCCTTGACATTCTTTCTTTGAGCAGCAAGGGGAACTTGAACTAGTCTTTGGAGGATTTGGCAAGGAGAGGAAGGAGAAATGCATGAGGAGACATACAGTATGAGAATGAACTAATCATTTTTGAGGATCATATTGGCAAAACCATAAGGACTAGACTGCAGAGAGTCTTATAGGGCAGAATAAAGCTTATTTCTTTATTTGTAATAGGACTTACCAAATAAATAAAGGGTTTTTTTTTAGAAAGAAAGTTTATGTAAAATGAAGTTTTACAAGACTAATATGATTTTTGTAAGTAGAAAGAATGGAATTTAAGCCTGGAAAAAGAGAGGCAGAAAAGTACATCAATTAATAAGGATCTAAACTTTTGTGGTTGTCTGAAAAGAAAAAAAGAAAAAAATACCTTGAACTCAATGCCTTATTTTATTTGAGGAATGGGAGGAAGGATATAAAGAGGTGAGAAGGAAGATACAAAACACAGAGGAGCATGGTGTCCTAAAGGCACTGGCTCCAAGCTGAGGTTTTCTCTCCTGAACCTCAGGTGGGAAGTTTTCCTGCGAGGCAACCTCAGTGTAGACCTATATGTTAGGGGCAGAGTATACCTCCTCATTCTTGCTATGTTTTTAAAGAATATGAAAGTTGGAAGATTACCTCCTAAGGAATTAGGCAATTTATGGTGTGGTTGAGTTTGCTGTTTAATTTCCATTCTCTTTTTCCTTACTATTGAATGTGCCTAGGTTAAAAAAAATACAAGCAGTAAAAACAATATCAACATGAACAACCCATTTTCTTAAGTTCCATTGTTAACCATAGGCCAGTGAGATTATTTTTCCAGCCTTGTTGAGGTATAATTGACAAATAGAATTGTATATATTTAAGATGTACAGTGGGGTAGTTCAATATATGAATACATTATTGAAATGATTACCACAATCACGTTCATTAACACATCAAGTAAGATTTAAATAGGGACCATTAGGTAAAATTTAAAGGAAAGCCATTTAAAAGGAGTTGACTTCCTTGAAAGCAAGTGATCATTTCCTCACATCTGCCTTCTCATAGTTGTCTAGAACAGAGATATGGTGGCTGAAGATACAAAAGCAACATTATGCAAATAAAGAGAATTGGAAATGGAAGTCATCCATAAGGATGGCAAAGCAGAAGGGTAGAAGGAGCCTCTATAACTCAAACTCCACCATAACAGTACTGTACTGCCTACCTCTGGACCTTATGTAATAGTCTCCTTTTCTTTGGGGAAAAGAAATCACTTCTGTGATTTTTGGATTATTGCCAGCTTCTCAGTGCATTCCTAGTGGACCCACATTCATTAAGCATAGAGGTCTTAAAGATGTATAACTTTTCTGGATTAGATTTGTTATGATTAAGAACTGCTTAGGAGGAGTGGAGGACCTTAAGCTCACAGTGTCCCACGGATAAAACTAGATAACAGCCACATCAGTGTAAATAACCCAGAAACTGACCCTGAGGACTGAAAGAACAAACTCTCCATAACTAAATGTAGAAAAGGGACCACACTGAAGAGCATAGGAAGGGTGGAGAAGTAGTCAGGATCTAAACAAACTCTGAGACTGTCCAAGGGACAGAGAGATACTGTAGGTGTGGAGAGGGGAGAGAAACAGTATCTCCTACCACAGAGTCCACATAGGGAAGATGAATCCCCATAGCATTTGGCTTTGAAAACCAGAGGGGCTGAATTTTGTGAGTTCTCACAATTAGTGGGGCTTAAAAGCTGGAAATTTAAAAATCAACAGTATCCTGGAAAAGCTGGGAGGGGAAGGAAACTGAGTCCCTTCCCTGAAACCGACACCACAATAAATAGCCCTGTGGAGATACAGCATACTAGCAGCAGTATTTTCATGTAGGAGGGTGGTTTACTAATCTTAGATCATGTGCATTAGGGGAAGGGATTATTGGGAGATTTCTCCAAGAAAAAAAGGAGTTGGTTGGGTGCTATTTCCAATCCCAACACTCAGCCTAAACACACAGACACTCGTGGAAACCAGAGCTATGCCATTACCCACTACCTAACTTGCTAACAGTATCCCTTGCCCAGGCACTCTCCTCTGGACATGGCCTATCCAGCCAGGCCTCAGCTCCAGGTCCCCTCTCACCGCAGACCCATGCAAACATTACTAACATCTGTGTATCATCCCTGCATAAATCTCTGGATCTACCCAAACTGGTCTGCCTAGGTCCCCAGTAGTTGCAGGTCCCATCCTGGCAGTTTGGACATCGCTGGCACCATGTGCCCCACACCTGTGATCTGCAGTTTGGTGTTACTGCATTTGTGGTACATGCCTTGTCTGACTCAACTCAAGCCCAAAGTGGCCCCAGACTGGCCCACGAACAACATAGGGACCAAACCCTGCCTATAACAGGCAAATAAAGCCATTGCAGGTAATTGGATTAATGGCAAAAGCTACTCAGTCATAATATCAGGGCACATGTAATACACACAGGAGATGCTCCTGAAGTACCAGGTTCTGGTGAACAGGGGACATTTCACTGCAGCATACCACAGGAACCCTTCTTCATAAGACCACTACTTTCAAAGGCAGGAGATGTGGCTGATTTTCCTAACACATAGAAACAGACACAGAATGTTGGCCAAAAGGAGAACACAGAGGAATATATTCCAAATGAAAGAACAGAACAAAGCCACAGCAAGAGACCTAAACAAAATGGAGATAAGTAATATGGTTGATGGAGAATTTAAGGGAAAAGAATGGAGGACCTACCTCAGTGAGAGCCTTAACAAGGAGACAGAAAACATAAAAAAGACCTATCAGAGATGAAAAACTCAATAAATGAAATTTAAAATTGACAAGATAGAATAAATTGTAGACTAGATGAAGCAGAAGAATGGATCAGTAACCTGGAGGACAGAGTAATTGAAAGTAATCAAGCTGAACAGGAAAGAAAAAAAATAATAATAGAACATGAAAATAGATTTAAGGAATTCAGTGACACCATCAAGTGTAATAACAGCAACATTACAGGGATCTCAGAAAGAGAAGAGAGAAAAAAAAGGGAGGGCAGAAAATTTATTTGAGGAAATAAGAGCTGATAACTTCCTGAATCTGGGGAAGGAAACAGAATCCAGATCCAAGAGGCACAGAGAGCCCACAACAAAATAAACCTAAGGAGCTCCACTCCAAGATATGCCATAATTAAAATGGCAAAAAAGTAGTGGTAGAGAATTGTAAAAGCAGCAAGAGGGAAACAGTTACCTACAAGGGAAACCCCATAAGGCCAACAGCTGAATTTTCAGCAGAAACTTTGCAGGCCAGAAGAAAGAGGCATTATATACTTAAAAAACAAACAAACAAACAAACAAACAAACAAAAACAAAACCCTACCACTAAGAATACTCTATCCTACCACTAAGAATACTCTATCCAACCAGTCTATCATTCAGAATAGAAGGAGAGATATAGAGTTTCCCAGACAAAAGTTAAAGGAATTCATGACCACTAAACCAGCCCTACAAGAAACATTAAAGGGGACTTCTTGAGGGAATGGAAAGACCATAAGTAGGAGTCAGAAATGTAGGGACCATTAAAACAGTGAAATTTAGTATATCTATAAAAATCAGTCAAGGGATTCATAAAATAAAAGGATATAAAGTTGACACTACATATTAAAATGTGGAGGGAGACAAGTTAAAAATAAATGAGTTCAGACTTAAGGACCAACTTAACGACCATGTTATAGAGTACTATATGCATAAGACATTATATACAAACCTAATGGTAACCACAAATCAAAAACCAGTAATAGATATGCAAAAAAAAAATAGATAGAAAGAAAAGAAAGGAATCCAAGTATATCATTAAAGAAAGCCAGCAAATTGTGAGAGAAAGAAGCAAGGAAGGTCACAGAGAAGAAACTACAGAAACAGCCATAAAACAAGTAACAGATGACAATAGGTACATACCTATCAATAATTATTTTGAATGTAAATAGACTACACATTCCAATCAAAAGACATAGGGTGACAGGATGGATAAAGAAAGGAAGATCATCTATATGCTGCCTATAAGAGACTTATTACAGATATAAAGAAAAACACAGATTGAAAAATGAAGGGATGGAAAAGCATTTATCATGCAAATGGAAGTGAAAAGAAAGCCAGAGTAGCAATACTTATATTGGACAAAATAGACTTTATAACAAAGTCTATAACAAGAAACAAAGAAGGACACCAAATAATAATAAAGGGAACAATTCAACAAGAAATTATAAAAATTGTAAATATCTATATACCTAACATGGGAACACCCAAATGTATAAAACAGTTAATAACAAACATAAAGGGACTAATTAATGGTCATACAATAATTGGAGGGTACTTTAACATTCCACTTACATCAGTGGATAGGCTATTCAAACTGAATTTCAACAAAGAAACAGTTGCTTTGAATGACACGTCGGAGAAGATATTCAGAACATTCCATCAAAAAAAGCAGAATACCCATTCTTCTCAAATACACATGGAGCATTCTCTAAGGATAGACTACATATTAAATCACAAAACAAATCTCAACAAATTCAAGAAGACTGAAGTCATACCATGAATCTTTCCTGATCACAGTGCTATGAAACTAGAAACAAAACACAAGAAAAACTGGAAAGGACACAAGTAAATGCAAGTTAAATAACATGCTTTTAAACAATGAATGGGTCAATCAAGAAATCAAAGAGAAAACAAAAAGATACATGGAGATAAGTAAAAATGAAAACACAATGGTCCAAAAACTTTAGGATGCAGCAGAAGCTGTTCTAAGAGGGAAGTTTGTAGCAATACAGGTCTACCTCAAAAAGCAAGAAAAATCTCAAATAAATGAGTTAGCCTAAACCTGGTGATTCACAGACCTGTACCCCTGGGGATAAAAATATATGTTTATAAAAAAAAAAAAAAAAAGAAAGGACCAATACCCAACTTTTGTAGCAACATGGACGGGACTGGAAGAGATTATTATGCTGAGTGAAATAAGTCAAGCAGAGAGAGTCAATTATCATATGGTTTCACTTATTTGTGGAGCATAACAAATAGCATGGAGGACATGGGGAGTTAGAGAGGAGAAGGGAGTTGGGGGAAATTGGAAGGGGAGGTGAACCATGAGAGACTATGGACTCTGAAAAACAATCTGAGGGTTTTGAAGGGGTGGGGGGTGGGAGGTTGGGGTACTAGGTGGTGGGTATTATAAAGGGCACGAATTGCATGGAGCACTGGGTGTGGTGAAAAATAATGAATACTGTTATGCTGAAAATAAAAAATAAATTAAAATAAATAAATAAATAAATAAAATTAAAAAAAAAAAAAAAAAAAAAAAGAACAAGGAAAAAAAAACCAAAATCCAAAACCAGAAGAAGGAAGGAAATAATAAACACTAGGGCAGAAATAAGTGGAATAAAACAAAAGAGCAGATCAATGAAACCGGGGGATGGTTCTTTGTAAAAATCAATAAAATTGATAAACCTTTAGCTAAACTCATCTGAGAGAGAGACAGAGAGAAAGACTCAAACAATATCAGGAATGAAAGAGGAGAAATAACAGCTGACACCACAGAAATACAAAGCATAAGAGAATATTATAAAAATTATATGCCAACAAATTGGAGAACCCAGAAGAAATGCATAAATTCCTAGAAACCTATATCCTCCCAAAACAAATTATGAAGAAATAGAAAATTTAACAGACCTACTACAAGCAGTAAAATTGAATCAGTAACAATAACAACAACAACAAAAACTCCCAACAAACAAAAGTCCAGGACCAGATGGCTTCACAACTGAATTGTAACAAACATTTAAAGAAGAGTTAATATCTATTCTTTTCAAACTATTCCAAAAAATAGAAGAGGGAAGAAAGTTTGAAAATTTATTCTATGAGGCCAGCATTACCCTAACAGAAAAAACAGATAAAGTCACTACAGAGAAAGAGAACTACAGACCAATATCTATGGTAAGCATAGATGCAACATTCCTCTACCTAATATTAGCAAACTGAATCAAACAATACATTTAAAAAATCATTACTGTATTTGAGTGGGATTTATTCCTGGGGTGGTTCAGTATTTAAAAATCAATCAACATGATACATCACATCAACAAGAGAAAGGATAAAAACTATATGATCATTTCAATAGATGCAGAAAAAGTCTTTAATAAAGTACAACATCTGTTCATGATAAAAACCCTCAACAAAATAGGGTTAGTAGGAGCATACCTCAAATTAATAAATCCATATGTGAAAAATGCCCATCTAACATCATACTCAATGGTGAAGAATTGAGCTTTCCCCTAAGATTAGGAACGAAAGAAGGATGCCCACTCTCATCACTTTATTCAACACTGTACTGGAAGTCCTAGCCATAGCAGTCAGACAAGAAAAAGAAATAAAAGACATCCACATTGGTAAGGAAGAAGTTTCACTATTTGCAGATGACCTTATGCTCTATATAGAGAACCCTAAAGATTCCACCAAAAAACTACTTGAACTAAAAAATGAATTTGATAAGGTCACAGGATAAAAAATCAATCACATTTATGTACACTATGCTCTAGCCGAAAGAGAAATAAAGAAAAAAATACCATTTGCAGTTTTCACCAAAAAGAATGAATACCTAGGAATAAACTTAACCAAGGAGGCAGAAAAACCTGCACTCTGAAAACTATAAAACATTGATAAATTGA
Source organism: Mustela nivalis (assembly GCF_964662115.1). NCBI lineage: Eukaryota > Metazoa > Chordata > Mammalia > Carnivora > Mustelidae > Mustela > Mustela nivalis. The sequence goes on from NC_139033.1 coordinate 51,625,217, forward strand.
AAATGACACAGACCAATGTCAAGACCATACTCTGGGACTGGAGAAACAAATATTGTTAAAATATCTACTACCCAAAGCAATCTATAGAATTAATGCAATCCCTATCAAAATACCAATAACATTTTCCCCAAAAGTAGAACAAATAATTCTAAAATTTGTATGGAACCACAAAAGATCCTGAATATCTGAAGCAATCTTAAAGAAGAAGATTTTAAGATATATTATAAAGCTGTAGTAATCAAAACAGTATGGTATTTGGAAAATAAAAGTGGACATATAGTTCAATGGAAAGGAATAGAGACAAGAAATAAACCCACTATTATGTGGTTACTTAATCTTTGACAAAGAAAGCAAGAATATGCATTGGAAAAAGTCTCTTCAACAAACAGTGTTGAGAAAACTGGACAGCCACATGCAAAAGAATGAAACTGGACCACTTCTTACACCGTACACAAAAATAAATTCAAAATAAATTCATGACCTAAATATGAGACCTGAAACCATAAAAATCCTAAAAGAGAGGAAGGCAGCAATTTTTGTGACATCAGCATAGCAACATTTTTCTAGAACTGTGTCTCAAGGCATGGGAAGCAAATGTAAAAATTCACTTTTGGGACTACATCAAAATAAAAAACTTCTGCACAGCAAAGGAAACAACAAAACTAAAAGGAAACTTACTGAATGGGAAAAGATTTTTGCAAATGACATATCAGATAAAGGGCTAGCACCCAAAATCTATAAAGAACTTATCAAACTCAACACCTAAAGAACAAATAATCCAATCAAGAAATGGGCAGAGGACATGAACAGACATTTCTCCAAAGAAGACATCCAGATGGCCAACAGACACATGAAAAAGTACTCCACAACACTCGGCATCAGGGAAATACAAATCAAAACCACAATGAGATACCACCTCACAACAGTTAGAATGGCTAAAATTAACAAGTCAGGAAATGACAGATGCTGGTGAGGATGCGGAGAAAGGGGAATCTTCCTACACTATTGGTGGGAATGCAAGCTGGTGCAACCACTCCGGAAAACAGCATGGAGGTTCCTCAAAAAGTTGAAAATAGAGCTAACCTATGACCCAGCAATTACACTATTGGGTATTTACCCTAATGATACAAATGTAGTGATCCAAAGGGGCATGTGCACCCAAATGTTTACAGTAGCAATGTCCACAATAGCCACACTATAGGAAGAACCTAGATGTCCATCAACAGATGAATGGATAAAGAAGATGTGATATATATATATATAATGGAATACTATGCAGCCATCAAAAGAAATGAAATCTTGCCATTTGTGACAACGTGGATGGAACTAGAGGGTATTGTGCTGAGAGAAATAAGTCAATCAGAGAAAGACAATTATAATATGATCTCCCTGATATAAGGAAGTTGAGAGACACATGGGTGGTTTGGAGGGGGTAGGAAAAGAATAAATGAAAGAAGATGGGATCGGGAGGAAGATAAACCATAATAGACTCTTAGTCTCACAAGACAAACTGAGGGTTGCTGGGGGTGGGGTAGGGAGAGGGAGGTTGGGTTATGGACATTGGGGAGGGTGTGTGCTATGGTGAGTACTATGAAGTGTAAGCCAGATGATTCACATACCTGTACCCCTGGGGCTAATAATACATTATATGTTAATTAAAAATTTAAAAAATGGGTGGAATATTTGAAAAGACATTTCTTCGAAGAAGACATACAGATGGCCAACAGACACATGAAAATATGCTCATCACCATTCATCATTAGAGAAATGCAAATCAAAACCTGTAAGAAAAGCTAAAATCAGAAACACAAGATGTAGTAAGTGTTAATGTGGATGTGTGAAAAAAAGAACCCTCATGTACTGTTGGTGGGAATGAAAACTGGTGTAGCCACTGTGGAATACAGTATGGAGTTTCTTCAATAAATTAAAAATAGAGGGCGCCTGGGTGGCCCAGTGGTTAAGCCGCTGCCTTCGGCTCAGGTCATGATCTCAGGGTCCTGGGATCGGGCTCTCTGCTTAGCAGGGAGCCTGCTTCTGTCTCTCTCTCTCTGCCTGCCTCTCTGTCTACTGTGATCTCTCTCTGTCAAATAAATAAATAAAATCTTTAAAAAAAATAAAAAAATAAAAAAAATAAATTAAAAATAGAAATACCATATGATCCTGTAGCCCCACTACTTGTTATTTACTCAAAGAAAATGAAAACACTAATTTGAAAAGATATACATGCCCCTATGTTTATAGTAGCTTTATTTACAATAGCCAAATTCTCTGTCCCTTAATAGATGAATGGATAAAGGAGATTTGGTATATATACAGTGGAATAATACTCAGCCATAAAAAAGAATGAAATCTTGCCATTTGCCACAACATGGATGAATCTAGAGAGTACAATACTAAGTGAAATAAGTCAGTCAGAGGAAAACAAATACCACATGATTTCACTCATATATGACTTTAAGAAACAAAACAAAGAAAAAAAGAGACAAATCAAAAAACACTCTTAACTATGCAGAACAAGCAGGTGGTAACCAGAGGGGAGATAGGTGAAATAGGTGAAGGGGATTAAGAACACACCTATTACCATGAGCACTGAGTAATATATAGAATTACTGAATCACTGTATTTGACACCTGAAATTAATATAACACTGCATGTAATCCATATTGGGATTAAAAAAAAACTGCTTAGATTATTAGTGTATAAGAAAGCAACTGATTTCTATGCATTGATTTTGTATCTTGCCACATGACTGAATTTCCATATGAGTTCTAGTAATTTAGGAGTTGAGTCTTTTGGATTTTCCATACCATGTCATCTGTGAAGAGAGAGTGTGTGACTTCTTCTTTGCCGTTTTTAAAAAAGATTTATTTATTTATTTATATGATAGACAGAGATTACAAGTAGTCAGAGAGGCAGGCAGAGAGAGAGAGAGGAAGGGAAGCAGGTTCCCTGCTGAGCAGAGAGCCAACATGGGGCTCAATCCCAGGACCCAGGGATCATGACCTGAGCCAAAGGCAGAAGCTTTAACCCACTGAGCCACCCAGATGCCCCTTCTTTGCCAATTTGAATACATTTTATTTCTTTTTGTTGTCTGATTGCTGTTGTTAGGACTTCTAGTACTATGTTGAAAAACAGTGGAAAGATTGGGTGTCTTTGTTGTATTCCTGATCTCAATGGGAAGGCTGTCAGTTTTTCCCCATTGAGAATGATATTAGTTGTGGGTTTTCATAGATGGATTTTATGAAGTTGAGAAATGTTCCCCCTATCCTGTACTTTGAAGAGTTTTAATCAGGAAAGTATGCTGTATTTTGTCAAATGCTTTTTCTGCATCAATTGAGAGGACCATGTGGTTCTCTTTGCTCTTATTGATTAGTTCTATTATATTGATTTGCAAAAGTTGAACCACCTTTGCATCCCAGGGATAAATTCCACCTGGTCATGGTGGATAATCTTTTTAATGTACTGTTAGATCCTATTAGCTAGGATCTTGTTGAGAAACTTGGCATCCATATTCATCAAAGATATTGGTCTGAAATTCTCCTTTTTGATGGGGTCTTTGCCTAGTTTGGGGATCAAGGTAATGCTGGTTTCATAGAAAGAGTCTGGAAGTTTTCCTTCTGTTTCTATTTTTTGAAACAGCTTCAGAAAAATAGGTATTATTTCTTCTTCAAATGTTTGGTAGAATTCCCCAGGGAATCCATCAGGTCCTGGACTCGTTTTTTGGGAGGTTTTTGATCACTGCTTCAATGTCATTACTGGATAATTGGTTTATTCAGGTTGTCAATTTCTTCCTGTTTCAGTCTTGGAAGTTTATAGGTTTAGGAATGCATTCATTTCTTCTAGGCTACATAACTTATTGGCATATAACTGTTGATAATTTCTGATGATTCTATTTCTTTGTGTTAGTCATGATCTCTCCTCTTTCTTTCATAATTTTATTCATTTGTGTTCTTTCTCTTTTCTTTTGGATTAGTTTGACTAGTGGTTTATCAATCTTATTAATTCTTTCAAAGAACCAGCTTCTAATTTCACTGATTTGTTCTACTGTATCTCCAATTTCTAACTCATTGTTCTCTCCTCTAATCTTCATTATTTCCCTTCTTGTGTGTGGGGTTGACTTAACTTGTTAATCTTCCAGTTCTTTAAGGTGTAAAGAGTGTTTGTGTATTCAGGATTTTTCAATACCACCTTACACCAGTTAGAATGGCCAGAATTAACAGAACAGGAAACAATAAGTGTTAGAGAGGATGTGGAGAAAGGAGAACCCTCTTACCCTGCTGGTGGGAATGCAAGTTGGTGCAGCCACTTTGGAAAGCAGTGTGGAGATTCTTCAAAAAATTAAAAACAGAGCTACCCTATGACCCTGCAATTGCACTACTGGATATTTACCCCAAATATACAGATGTAGTGAAAAGGGCCATATGTAACCCAATATTCAAGCAACAATGTCCACAATCGCCAAACTGTGGAAAGAGCCAAGATGACCTTCGGTAGATGAATGGATAAAGAAGATATGATCCATACATACAATGGAATATTTTGCACCCATCAGAAAGGATGAATACCCAACTTTTGTATCAGCATGGATGGGACTGGAGGAGATTATGCTAAGTGAAATAAGTCAAGCAGAGAAAGTCAATTATCATATGGTTTCACTTACTTGTGAAGCATAAGGAATAACATGGAGGACATTAAGAGAAAGAAAGAAAAAAATGAATTGGGGGAAATTGGAGGAGGAGATGAACCATGAGAGATTGTGGATTCTGAGAAACAGACCGAGGGTTTTGGAGGGGAGGTAGGTGAGAAGATGGGTGAGCCTGGTGGTGAGTATTAAGGAACACTGTATTGCAAGGAGCACTGGGTGTGGTACATAAACAATGCATCTTGGAACACTGATTAAATAAAATTTTTAAAAAAACTGCTTAGAAATAGATTAGATGTGCTAAATTAAAAATGTTCATATTTTTAGATGTAGTAAAAGACTGAAACCCAGGAATTATTTAGGAAATATTTGTGGGATGAATCTGTGGATGGTTAAATAATAAATTTGTTATTTACTCTCTCCCAGTGTGATTAATCTCATTAATTTCATCCTTCTAACTGGGGTTGGCACCTTTGCATCTCATCTCTCTATCAGATAGCAAAGAAAGAGAAAGACATTAGCTATCTATTGTTTATTTTTAACTCTTTCATATCTCAGCAGATTGGGAGGTTTAATTTATTGGATATAGTCACCATGTTAAGAGATCTTGGAGATAAATGGGTAAAAATTAATCCTTAGAGAAACTAGGCAAGGTCTAATATACTAAATATGTAAACAAAACAAAACAACCCTTACAAATTCATGAGGAGAAAGGCCTTTACCAAACAGGAAATAATGGAAGGACTTGAATAGTGAAGTCACAGAAAAAGAAATGGCTTTAAAAATATGGAATGGCATTCAGCCTCACAAACTATTAAACAGCACCAGAAAAAGAAAAATAATTACCTTCAACTTTCAATATTCAGAATAATAAATATCAAAAACTTGGTCTGGAGGTGGGGAAACATGTTCTCTCCTTCTGTTGGTAGGAATGCAATGTGGTGTCACCATTTTGCTGGGCCATTTTTTAGCATCTACCAATACCCAGTGACTTAATAATTCCATTGAAAGGACTTTGTTATACAAATATGTTTGCACATATGCACAAGGGTGTATATGTGATAATGTTTGTTATCATTGGTAAAAAAAATTTTTTTAAAGGTTTTATTTATTTGAGAGAGCGAGAGCATGAGTGGTGGCGATGGACAGATTTGAGAGGGAGAAGCTGGCACCCTGCTGAGCAAGGCTAGATCCCAGGACCGTGGGATCATGACCTGAGCGGAAGCCAGATGCTTAACTGAGCCACCCAGGCGCCCCAGTTAAAAAAATTTTTTTAACAGACATGGAATATCCTTTATTTTTGCTGAGGTGTTCCCTATAGTTACTTGTTATTCATAATATGATTATCTTAATTATATAATTAAATACTAAGAAGACTAAAAATGGTGGACGTTTATGTGCTAAGATGGAAGGATCCACAAGATACGTTAAGAGAAATGATGAGCAGCCTTTGTGTACATACGCCTGTATGTGTATATGCTTGTAATGCATGAAACAATTATATTGGTCAGTGTTCTTCATCTTCCTAAGGTCACACACTGAAATCTTACCCTTGAGCCAGTTATTTAGTAAATTTTATCAACCAGAAGAAGGTATTAGAATGGTACAATGCAATTTACCCCCAGTACCGAAGAAGGAAATTAAAGTTATCTTTTACACTGACACCATTCTATCACTTTCCTATGGGGCCCGTTGCAAAGTAATATTTAATACCTGAGCTGGGAATCCAGTCCACAAGTAAGTTCTAGTAATATGAGAAAGCAAGCTCTAGTTACTCTGATGAATACTTTATCTGGTTCATGGGAAAATTAAATTCTCCTTGCCCTTGGGCTGATCAGATCAGGCCCATGAGATGTTGTGTATCTTTTTCAGCCAAAACACCAGCAAGGTTATTGGTCATTAAATTATCCGCCCTGTAGTCCAACATTGTTATTTGATTTAAAGATGTCCTACAGTAGTGAATCCCACAGACCTATTATCACTATATTTAAGGTTATTGCCTTTAATTTGTTTCAAATTTGCCAGCCCTTCTGCATTGCCCCTAGTACCTTATTTACCTGCTGTACAATAGAATTTTCTTTCCTTCTGTGCTGTCAGTTTGCTTATGTTGCTTTGCTAGAGTGCAAATGACTCCATATTTCATGACCTTAAATGTTCTCTCACCCTGTCCCCCATTTCCCTATTTTAGTCCAGGATATCTATCTTTTGGAAGATAACTTTAAAGTTCAGTTGTGGACCTACTTCAGGTTAAATAGTTCATGACAATGACAAATATGTATAATGATGGGTGACCTTGAAACTGACTGACATTTTAATTTTACTTGGATGTGATCTAAAACGCCACAAGGCACAAATATGATCTGGAAATTTCACACAACCATGGAAAAATTTTTATTGTTTTTCTTCCTATAGACAGATGTCTAAGAGATAAAGTAGCATAGTAGAGGAGAGAGAAGAAAAAGAATTACAACAACAACAACGAAAAAAAAAAAACAGACTTTTTTTGAGGCAGGACTGGTTTTGAGACCTAGCACTGCTGCTACTTAACTGCATCGCCTGGAAAAATTTACATAAACTCTATGAGCTTTAGTTTACCCTATGTAATAGGTATGATGATGTATACTTACCAAGTCGTTCAACCTAGCACATAACAGGGGTTCAAAAAGTTTAAATTTTATTTTTTAAGTAGATAAATTTTTAAAGATAAATTGAATAAATTGTTACTCTGGGGACAGAAATTTGTGAGAAACAGTTGAGAAATTCAGACTCTATGAACCATATAAATAATAAACTTGGAAATAGTTATGTATTAATTAATTGGCAAAATATAAATATCATTTTATCATACATTTGTTCTAACACCAGCTTATGTTTTCCAAAGATAATTTGGGTAAATAAGCATTGGTGAGGGAAAAAAATGAACACCTGACCTTTTAAATGAACCATATGGTAAAGAAGAGGGAGTATTGGCAGTATTTAAAGCTAGAATCTTGTTTGGCTCAACTATTGAGCAACCAGGAAAACTTCTGTTTTATCATCTGTTAAATTGAAATGTTGAGCAAGAAGTTCCCTTAGGTTCTTCATAGTCTTATTATTCTGTAATTTAATGATAATTGACCTTTCCCTGTCCAAGTGTCCTCTCTTTTTTTCACTACTGGCTCCTTCTTAATTCTTCCCTTGTCATTGACTAATATAACCAGTTTTGTTTACCTATATATATTTAGGCAACCTCTATTTTTCCATTCCGAAAGCAAGGTTATGAAATTTCTTCTCAGTTCCTGCTGTGTAGCAAAGGAAAGGGGAGCTTAGTTAGTAAGATGCTGGTAAAGGTTTAACAATAGGTTTCCACCAAAAAAAGATTGAGGTGGGAAGAGAACCTGATTCGTTGCATTTGCCAGTTTCTGTGGTGTAAATACTCCCTCCATGGTTTATTGCAATCTTTCAATGTGATATTTCTGAAACTTGAGCCTGAAGAGAAAAATCAACATTAATACAACATTGTATAGTATTCCCACAGACAGATACAATAATCATTGAACATGGGTAACATAAAAATGTAATAAAATAATTAGAAAGTGATATATTTTAAGTATTTGTTAACCCTTGTTTTTAGTATAGTTTATTTAATTGCAGATTAATACAATTTAAATTTTAATAATGACAGTGTTCAAAAATCAACTTGTGGAATTCCTGAAAATGTAACCATTTTTTTCTTTTGAGCTGGTGTGAGCTGACTCTACCTCTGGCACTTAGTTCTGAAATTGAATTTTAAAAAAATCCTGTCACTGGAAGATATAAAATGTGATACCTTCCAGTTACTAGAACTTTGAAGGGTTAGCTGAGCTTCTGGAGGTTATGCCTCTAACTCTAGGGAAGAAAAAAGAGAAATTGGTAAATTACATAATTTCATGGCAACTATTTGCATTGATGTTTATGTTAGATATCATTGCTCAGTATTTTAATATATAATTTTTATAAATGTATATGTCTACATTTGTATATATAGTGTTCTGATGTTTTTATGCAATTTTTAAATTTCCCTATTGTCCATACATTTTAATCCTTTGGAAAGCTAAAAAGCAAAGAGTAATAATAAAGTATTATAACTTCTATCATGAAGTAGAAATATTCCATAAGTAACCAGAAGCAATTGAAAGGAATTGTGTTTTGAAAGTCCCTATAAGCTGTCAGGAAAGTGGATGTAATTAGGACAGTGGCCAAGATGATCAAGCTCTGTGTGATAAATTATTTGCTATCAGTGCCTAATTCTGAGGATATTGCCTTACCTGTTATGAAAAATCTGTATTGGTACAGATGGGCATTTTGAAGAACAAAACAGACTATAAAACATTCAAACCTTGTGTCAAATCTAAAGGTAAGAATAAAATTAACATATAATTTGCATACCAGCAATAGGTAAAGAAAGCAATGTTAATGCAAATAAAAGGAATAATACCAATATTATCTTGAAAGTTGATTTTGGGAAAACACGGAAATGGTCTGTAATTGGTTTGATAAAATTGGCATGTTTCTCAAAGTTTCTTCATAAATGAAACTGCATAATTGCGCTGTTTCCAAAGAAAAAAAAGTTACAGATTGATATAGGCAAAAATGTAATGAGTGTAAGGTAGGTGTGGCAAGTGGGGAAGGTATCGCTGATCTGCAAAAAACTGCAGTTGGTTAATAGAACATCCCTAACAACAAGGTAAACAAGCTATTAATAATGGAATTTCTCAATTTATACAAATAAAAAAAATCAAGAATGTGTACTCAGGAAGCTAAGGACAGTTATCCAATTAAAAAAATCATAATTCTGCAAATTTCTAAATTTAACTCGGTTTTCAGAACTAGTATCTATTGATTGAAAGGGAGACAGGATTACCAACAGAAAGGACATTGTATTTCTACAGCAAGTATACATGATAATGATCCTGGAGTTCTTTTTTTTTTTTTTTATAAACATATATTTTTATCCCCAGGGGTACAGGTCTGTGAATCACCAGGTTTACACACTTCACAGCACTCACCAAAGCACATATCCTCCCCAATGTCCATAATCCCACCCCCTTCTCCCAAACCCCCTCCCCCCAGCAACCCTTAGTTTGTTTTGTGAGATTAAGAGTCACTTATGGTTTGTCTCCCTCCCAATCCCATCTTGTTTCATTTATTCTTCTCCTACCCACTTAAGCCCCCATGTTGCATCACCACTTCCTCATATCAGGGAGATCATATGATAGTTGTCTTTCTCTGCTTGATTTATTTCGTGATCCTGGAGTTCTTAACAAAAATTATCTATGGCCATCTACTCAGGTAAATGATGGAAGGAACACTGATGGAAACATTTTTGGGATTGTTGGTCATATCTTATTTGTCATCAATACCCATGCACTCAAAGCCTCATCATGCCCCCAGTGCTATTATACTTGGGTTGAAAGAGCACCAGGTAATAAATCAAATAGATTTGACTCATAGAGGGTCTCTTGGGACTATGGACCCACCAAAGGTCATATATCTAGTACTCAAATATATACTTGAAATGTACTTGGTTGTTGGAAGAACACTCAAATCACATCCTTGGCTTGCAGGATAAAGACTACCATAGCAGTGAAGGTCATGTGACAAACTCTTGTAATTTCCTTCCCCAAGGTAAGATGGTAAATCAAAAATATTATTACAACAGTGTGAGAGACATCTGCTACCCTTAATGACTAAAGTATGCAATGTAGTGGTTCTCTTATATCTCCCTTTATTGCATAGTCTAGCTCTTAGAGAGGCCAGAGAAATCCTAGAGGCGGATATTAGAGCCAAACTCAATAATGCTGTATTCCCACATGTAGCTTCTGGACTTTGCTTTGATCAGGTGTGTGTCATGCTGCCACTTGACTGGTATACACATTATTTTCTATTCCTCCCAGAAAAAGGATCAGAAACATTTGGCATTTGTACAGGACAGAGAGTTTACATTTTTCTCAAGATTTTAATAAAATTCTACATGCAAAACAAATACAGATACAAACACAAACAATTCTATAGTTTTCCAATTCTTGGTCTAGTGACCAGGAGGAATGGGGAGGTAAATCCTGAGGGTTTGTGGGTTTCATGTGTTGATTTTTCAAGGAAGAGATCTTTGTTTTTCTTCAACCAAAGGTCAGGGACAGGAAAGAGGACATTAACTGTTAAAAAAGAGGTCTGGGCTGCATTTTAGACTCAGAGAATTCAGGGGAATCTGGACATTTACAATTTATGAGTGTGTAAATGCAAATGAGTAGATGTCCTCTTCCCACATCTCTTTCTCAAATCATACCCTGACCTTGGCATTATCAGACTTTCAGGGTTTGCAAAATTACCTTTCATTGGAATTGTTTCACAATTCTGCTTAAGACCTGGGCCTGATTCTCAACTTTCTTGACCCTCTTTCTGCAGTAAATGAGTCCTTTTATTGCCTACCAAGAAGGTCCTCTGACTTTCATCCTTAGCCTTTAATAGATAATTAATTACCTTCCACTTTTCACTGCTTTTCACCAAATCATCAATTGCCCTTAACAACTGCCTTCTGATTCTATTTTGCTTAGAATTATTATCTCCCCCCACATTATTAACAGGATGATGCATTACCCTAGGCTATGCATTTTCTTCCATCACTATGCTATTCAATCTTAGCACCAATGGAATTATTAAAAATTTCACTGCTACTGCATACAGAGACTATCTGTGCTCTATCTCCGATCAATAATTGAGTCCTCATTGCTAGTCAGTGAGTGGGTGAATCTACTGTAAAATTTCATTTTTTTAATCTACTTTCTCAGACCATTACTTGTGAGGATTCCTTAGGAAACAGACTCTGAGTTAGAAATCGCATACTGGAGATTTATTATAAGCACTCTTGGAACCATACTTGTTTGGCAGTGAAAAAAAAATGGAATTTAGCAAAGGGACAAGTTGGGCCATAATGAATTCATATTGTAGATCTCAAGGTATGGAGGAGTTTATAGCTGGGATGGCCCTTCAGAATTGTCTTGACTTGGAACAAGATGTCAGACTTAAACTCCTGCACTGGCCAGTGATTGAATGTAAGATGTTCCTGGGAAGAGGATGAGACTTTGGTTGAAATGGCTGTCTTTGGCCAAGGGCAGTTTCTGGAAGGAAGGTCTCAGATAGACTGTCAATTATCAACTCTCTCAGCAGCTGGGAATATAAAAAAGCCTGGTGGCACAGCACTCTGTCCACTACAGGGGAGTAATTCTGGAAGAAGTAGAGATCTCATGAACAAAAGTCAAAAGACAAGAAAAGAAAAGTTGTTTAAGAGGACTGGCAAGTGGTTCATTTATTTGGTTGAACCATGATAAGACAACTGTATTGCAGCTGTGAAAATTGAGACTCTTCATATCTGTGCACAGAGGGCCAGGCTAAAGACATATAAAACATATAGTCTCTTTTCTAATAAAGAGGTTTATAAACTAGTTGGCAGGTATCTTGACATTAGGACTAGAACAAGGGTAAGGAAAATGAGCCACCTAAGGTACAAAATTTAAGGAAATGCTCATCCCAGATTCAACAATCTAATGCATAAACTTGTAAATATGACTCATTCTATTGGTACTACGGAAACTACCAGCCTTTTAATCAAATGTTGCCTTTCCTTTCCTTCACATTCCAGTCAGGTCTAACAATTCATCAGTTGGAACAATCATGCTTCCCACAGAAGGTGGGAAGGGGATTATTACTTGTCCTATCTAAATCATTCAGTTAATATTTCCTATATCACATAATCTAGGGGATACTGTCACCATTAGTAATGGAATGTCATCTTCTCTTCCCATTCCCTTCTTGTGATTTCCAGTTGTCATGTAAAAAGACATTCTTTGAGTTCTACTAAGGACCAGCATAACAATCATATATATCTTCATGCCAATTAAGAATACTAAAAACATTTATAGAAATTGTGTTAAACAATACCTGGGAGAAAGCAACCAACCTCCTTCCATGCTTTCTCCAATACCTCATTACCTGAAAAAACTGAAACTTCAAAAGTAGGTCAGCATTTGAGGTGGTAGGTTTGCTCTTGATTTTCACCTTTTTAGGAGTTCAGTGCATTGGATGAAGAATTCAATGAAGAAGGCCAGGAAAGACAAACAGATGAAAACATCATCAGATTTTCAACTCTATCTACTTGATGAGATGCATCAGTTAAACATAGACATAGGCATATACTTACAATAAAATATAGTACAAAAGAAATTAAAGACAAGAGTATGGACTGGGATTAGGGTTGTTGACGCAAAGCAGGTCATTCTGAACCACTGCATTTACAGGTAGGCTTATTAGAGATATGAAAGAGGTTCCATTGCTAATTTGATTTGAAGACCAAAAATAAACCTGTGAACAGAATGTGAATAGAAAAAATGAAGCTCAAATGGTAATCATGCTAAAGCAGCCTTATACCATGTCAACTAGCCAGGAAATCTTTAGATAAACTTTGTGGGTAGGTGTTCTTACATCACATGGCAGGGGGCTTGGTAGGAGGATGAGGTAGACAGAGGCTAGAGAGTTTTGGCATATGGGATCTAAAGCCCTTCCAGGGAATTGCAGAGACCTCTGCTGACTTTATACTTCTCAAACTGGTATATATAAACAAGTATGTCAGGGAGACTGTGCGAATCAATAGAGTAAACATTGGCCAACTTCCTGGGGCTCTCAGTTTTTAGCATAAAAGTTTAAGTGAGCTGAGAAGTAATTTTAAACATCTTTATATTACAACAAACACCAAATATATTTTATGGAATAAAAAGCAAGGTGTGCATGAATTTGGAAGATAAAACAGAGACTTCAAAGAAATTTCACACTTGCTATGGGCCAGTTAAGTTTAGATTCCAGAGCCCTGGGCACACACATTATTTTCTTTGTGCTGATAGAGATATATCATTGAAGAAGTTGGAGAAGTTCTTCCCAAACAGGTTTGTTTTGTGGATTCTTTCTGAGTCCACTGGGATCTGGATGGGGGAAATTAAATTCTACCATTGGGCTGGATTGACTAATTAGTGAGATTTCTAATAATTTCAGGCTGAGATGTTACTAGAGACTTAGCAAAAGATATGACTTTCTATGTTCTCCCCACATAGATGGCAAAATAAATCTCAGTCTTGCACACACACATACTCTCACACCACCCACGGTGGCTTTGAACAGTCGTCACAATTCCTTCTACTTTTTATATTATGTGTGGAAAGAGAAATGCAAAAAAGACTCATCTTTATTAGCCATCATCACAGAAAGGATAACAAAATGAGACATTCTATTTTCTGTAATAGCACCTGTAAATATGAATGATCAGGAAAGAGCAAAACTAAGGGAGACATTTGTTATGTACATAGACTGAGATGCATCAAAAGCAAGAAAAGGAATTTGTACCCTGGCACTGGGACTGTAGGTGTACAACAGACACTACACCGCATGTGTTTGCAGCTAAGGGTGAGCAAGTCCATGGGGCAGGATGTATGGAACCACTTAACTTAGCAGAGCCCTCCCCCCCAAATCACACGTATTAAATGTTCGCTATAAGGGCAAATGTCCACAGTGTTTAGGATGCCTGAGTTTTCCTCAAGATTCACTCGTCCTTTAGAAAGAAACTAATATTATCTTGCCATTGATTTTTAAGTACAGACCTACTTACACACACATTTATATCAGGCACTGTGCTGAATGCATTACAGACATTAGCTCATTTAGTCCCTAACATCAAGGTGGGCATCATTGCCCTATTATAAGATTTAATAACTTGCTCAAGTCACCTGAGTGTTAGGAAAAGAGCCAGGCTGGAACACCACACACTTTCTGTCTCATATGGTAAAACGGGTGGGTCTCCAGCCAGAGATGTTGCTGAACTATCAAGCAGTGCTTCACCTCTGGTCTCCCCATTGTCTCTAGTCAACTTTACAAAGACTTGGTCAGTTTGGGAACCTCTCCAAGCACCATATTATTTTGGAATTAACCAAAACAGAATCTCAAGATCCAGTCAATTGTGGGAAGTTCTTGTCTGCCCTGCTTTGTGCACCTGAGGTTGATATGCATCAATTTTCCTCTTTCTTCTAGACTGTAAGTAATAGACCTTCTCTTACAAAATGTTTAGGTGTGTATAAGGTCAAAATAAAGACTCACTGAATATTGGAGAAAGCACACACACACACACACACACACACACACACAGTCGATCACATAAAAGGCTTGCTTTGTAACAGTTTTTTACTAACACAAGACACATTATGATAAACTGTGTGGGAGATAAAAATGTGCATGAGCAATAATAAGTTTTTTCAATACTAAATTGAGCTGGGTTTCAACGTATCTGCTCTATGTCTTTCTTATAAAGATCAGAAATGAATGACCACCTCACTCCTTCACTTTTTTTTTTTTTACCCTGAATCATGAAAATTAACATCTTTGTGGTTCAGGAGCCTCCAGTTTCCTGCTATCTTAGAATTAGAGCTGAGAAGAACCCTGTGTCCATTCTTGCTACTTGTACAGTGAGGATTTGTTTTTCCCAAAGCATAGCATTTTTAATAGGAGAGTAAGAAAACAAAGTCATCTTATTTGTAGAACGTGAATTGCATTGCCAAATATCCACCCTTTGGAAGCATGTATCAATGGCCCCATGTCTTATAATGTGTGCTCAGTGTAACCGCAGGTCTCTGCAAGTGTTACCAAGTTCCATGGAATCCCTTTAATTAATGATGATATAAAATGTTAGAAAAAAAAAATCATCATCTGGATGGCAGATTGAATCACAAATCACACCTAGAAGGGTCTTGATTATCCTCTAAGATAAAAATCTGTCATCTGCTTAAAGACACGAAATGAGCAAATACAAATTGTGTTTCAGCTTGCTCATAAAACTGTTGTGAAGATTGAATGAAACAATCGAAATAAAACATTTAGAATGTCTGGCACACAGTAAGTGCTCAGTAAATATTAGTAATGGTTTAAAAATTATTAGTTATATTCAAGGACTCACTTCATTTTGGTCAATAGCTTTTCATCAATTATTAATGACCTTCACTATTATACAGTGGCTTTAGAAAGTGGTAATTAGGCTGCTGTATGCTGACTAACATGGAAATGACAGGCAAATATATTCATACCATTCAGATATGAAAGTCAAGCCCCCTCATGGGGCCTTTCATGGGACACCTACCCTGAGGGCACAGAGTCAGTTTGAATGTCCTTCCCTCCCAGTGGGAGTCCCATTTCTAGGACACAGTGGCCTGTCATCTCTTTCAGAGGAGCCACAACAGGAAGCCTGATTTAGGCTTAATGAACAGCCTTTGGGGAATTTCACATAAGTGGTCATTAATGCTTTGCATATTTGCAAGGTGAATCCATCCCATTCTTCAATAGGACTTCTCCACAATAGCCCCTGTGTTCATTCATCTGTCTCATGGTACCAAAGGTGAAGGGGGAATGTAGGGCTACTGTGTAGCATGCGGAGGGTCAAAGAGATGGCTATTCAAAACTCAGATTGGATTATGGGCTAGATGTTGATTATAGTGTTTGATTGGGGCGGGAGGCGGAAGGAGAAATGATAGGTATGAGTGTGTGATAACGTCCCTGATTAGCATACATTATATATTCATATTTCAGGAAAAGAATTCTAGCAGACAGTACTTTGCTTCAGTTTACTCCCTTATGTATATTTGTTGTATTTAATAGCATCTTTCTTGGCCATAACACTCCCATATCCTACTGGCATCACGTATGTTTTTCCTGAACACAATTTCATCTGGGCTTGCAAATTTATTTGTAAAAAAATATCTACAATATCATCTCCAGTGATTTAAAAAAATCTATTTGTTTCAATGGTTGTGTCCCCTTTCTCATGTCTTGTCTTGCATATTTTTCTTTTCTTCTTTTAATTGAGAAGTTAGCTCGTGGTTTGTCTATTTTTTGAAATTTTATTAAAAAACAGGATTTTGATTTATTTGTTAGATCCATTTCCCTATTCTCTTCCTTAGTTTCTTCTTTCATTTTAATCTTTCCTTCAACCTTTATACTTTCTTTGTGTTTGCTTTCTTCCTTTTTTGTGTTTTGAACTGGGACTTTGTGTCTATTATCATTCTTTCATTTTTACTGATAAAAGGGTTTAATGCTATGAATTTTCCTCTGATCTCTGCTCTAAATGCATCTCATATGTTCTGGTGTATAGTATTTTCATTGCTGTTCTTTTTCATAAAAAGTCGCAATTTCAGTTTGTTTCCGCCTTTCTCTAAAGAGTTGATTCATAGGAAGCTTTAAAATGCTCTATGTGGCAGGGCCTTTTGTTTTTGGTTTCATTGTTGATAATTTGTAGTTTTATTTCATTGCTATCAGAATGTCATTTATATTTCTACTTTATGGAAATTACTAACATTTTCTCTGAACTTGGTTTATGACCAGTTTTTGCCCATATGCCATAGATGCTTAAGAAGGAACTGCATTTACTTTATCAGGGTGTAAAGTTTAATATATAAGATCTATCTCATTGATTGCATTTTTAAAGTCTTCTGTATCCTGACTTATTGTGTCCACTTCATCTCTCTTATTTTACAGTCATGTGCAAGTGCCTCTTATTATTAGTGTTTCTCCTTGTGCCCTGGTATGTCCTATATTTTTTTTTTGTTTGTTTCATAAAGATGGTCACTGTGTTACTTGGTGCATAAATATCCATATATGTTAATTGTGGTTTTTAACATTTGAAAGTGCTCTTTTTCACGTTTAATGGTTTGGGGTTTGAATTCTAGATTTTTTTGATATCAAGATTGCTCTCACCCCTCTCTCTGTTTCCATTTCCCTTGTACACCTCTATCTTGTTTTGTGAATGGAATAGGACATTTTTATCTTTTTTTTTTCTTTTTAAACATTTTATTTATTTATTTGACAAAGAGACAGCACAAGTAGGCAGAGTGGCAGGCAGAGGGAGAGGGAGAAGCAGGACCTCCACTGAGCAGGAAGTCTGATGGGGGGCTCAATCCCAAGACCCTGGGATCATGACCTGACCCGAAGGCATACGTTTAACAACTGAGCCACCCAGGTGCCCTATGACATTTTTATCTTTTATTAGATCATTTGAGTCCAGTTTAAATCACCAAAATGACTGATACATTTGATTTCAACCCTACCGTAATATTTTATTATTACACTCTTTGTGTATGCTGGGTTTCTTTGCATGGTGTATGTATTTTTTCTATTACTTATAAAACATTTTTTATGTTGTATTTAGAAAAGTTTCTGTATTCATCCTAGGGATAACCTTTATATTTTTACTTTTGTTAAATGTTCTTAGCCTCCTATTTTCTTTTTTTTTTTCTCCCTAAACCTTTTATTTATTTATTGAAGAGAGTGAGAGCTAGAGAGAGAAAACACGAACAGTGAGGGAAGGGAGAAACAGACTCTTCTCTGAGCAGGGAGCCTGATAGGGGACTTGATCCCAGGACTCTGAGATAATGACCTGAGCTGAAGGCAGATGCTTAACCAACTGAGCCATCCAGGTGCCCCTTTAACCTCCTATTTTCTTATTAATATTTTCCCATCTGATTTCTCAGTTTTTTTCCCCCCTCAAGATTCTTTAATGCGTATCTGTAGCCTATACAATGAGGAACTTATTCTAATTTTTGTTTTGTTTTTCGCCCATCTTTCCCTTTATTAAATACGCTATGTCTACTTTGTCAAAACATTCAGGATTTTTACGGTAATATATAACACTCTCACCATATATTACATTTGTGCATTAATTTCCAACGTCATCATGTTTTGTATTGTTTGGAGACAAAATATTAGGAGAAAGGTACTAGACTACAGATTTTGGGTTAGTTACCTGGAAGTCCCTGCCTTCGTATATTGAAAATCGCTTACACCTCTTGCTACTTTAGACTTAAGGTTGGTCAAAGCTTGTTATCAGCCTTGGGAGTTCAACAATTCCTGGGATTCTGTGGTTTTTCTGTACCCTGAACTTGTAAACAAGCCCTTTATGAAACTTGTCTCAGATTACCTCTTTGAATGTGCTAAGGTGACAAAGTCTGTTAATGTTTTTATTCGTTTTTCCTTGCATGTTCTAGTGGAATGCTTCAGAGTGTTTGCATTATATTATTTGGAGTATAGATATTTATATTGGCTATATTTTTGTTGTGAATTTTACTCTTTAGCAGTTAAACGTGATTTTTCTATCCTTTTAGGGCTTTTTGGTCACAGTTTAAACTTGTCTGATATTAAGATCATAACCTTTTGTTTTCTTTTTCCTGGAGTTTTTCTAGAGGGTTTTGTCAATTTTAAAATGTTCAGTATTTTTGATTGACTTTTATATGTCTGTGTATGTGTGTGGGGGTGACTTCCTTACAGCATGGATGTGATGGGGGGGTGAGATTTTGCTTTGGGATCATTTTGATCACCTCTGAAAGTCATTTTCTTTTATGAGGTGAGTTTAACCAATTTAAATTTACTGATATGACATACATTTATGGGCCTAATAATTATCTTTATATAGCCCCTTTATGTAGTTTTCTGTGCTACTTTGTTTTTTTAAAAAGATTTATTTACTTTTTTAGAGAGAGAGACCCCAGGGATGGGGGCAGAGGGAGAAGGAGAGAGAGAGAGACTCAAGTAGACCTCCTTGATAAGCAAGGAGCCTAACACAGGGCTTGATCCCTGATCATGAGATCATGACCTGAGCTGAAACCAAGAGTCCAACGGTGAACTGACTGTGCCACCCAGGTGTCCCTCTGTGCTTCTTTGAAAAATGTGTTAATAATTCAGATATTTAAGAAAAAATGTTTTTTTCTTTTTAAGATTTTATTTATTTATTTGAAAGACAGAAATCGCAAGTAGGCAGAGAGACAGGCAGAGGGAGAGAGAGGGAAGCAGGCTCCCTGCTGATGTGGGACTCCATCCCAGGACCCTGGGATCATGACCTGAGCCGAAGGCAGAGGCTTTAACCCACTGAGCCACCCAGGCGCCCGAAAAAATGGATTTTTAAAATTATCTTTATGTTAGCCTCAAAGTATTAGTCTATTAAATGTTCACTATAGGCCTCTCTCCTTCTCATCTGCAAATCTCCCTAGTTTTATTTTCTTGATTAGCATCTGTTTTTATATTTTAAGCAAGCTTGTTACTTGGATAAGGTTTTTACATTTTCCATTGATAAGATTCTGTCTTTTAACTACTTACCTTTTTTTTTTTTTTTTTCAGTTTGTGTTATTTGGGTAATTTCTATATTCTCACACATATAACTTTGGTTTTTGTCCATTACCTCATTCTCAGATTTGTTTGAGTTGTAGATCCACAGTTAACTACAGGCCTTGCCTGTGGCCAGTGCTTTTGCTGTAGTCTCCCTAGTGATATCTCAATTGACTCTGCTCTTAAAGTAGGATCTGTAAATTCACAGCAATCTTTCCTAAGTTCTTGTATGTTAAAAATCTTTTTTCGGGGTGCCTGAATGGCTCAGTCAGTTAAGTGTCTGCCTTCAGCTCAGGTCATGATCCCGGGGTCCTGGGATTGAATCCTGCATCAGGCTCCCTGCTCAGTGGGGAGTCTGCTACTCCTTCTTCCCCTGCTTGTGCTCTCTCTTTTGCTCTCTCTCTTTCAATAAAATAAAATAAAATAAAATAAAATAAAATAAAATAAAAAACACTTATCTCTTGATGTTATAATTGATTGACATTTGATCTAGATAGAAAATCCTTAGGTTACTTCTTATCTTCAAGGAATTTGTAGATGTGGCCCCATTGTCTTCTTGTATTGATAGTTACTATGGAGAATTCGTCACCCACCTTGCTTCCTTCTCTGTTTCTCCCTTTTATAAGTCAATTGCTTATTTCTCATGATGCCCTAAGGATTTTTTTTCCCATAGTTTAAGTTTTGTGCCTTTATTATGATGTGTCTTCAACTTGATCATTCTGATGATTCTCTGGAACGGGTTGTATTTTTTAATAAGTAGAAATAATTATCTTTTTAATTAAATGACAGTTTTCTTGAGTTATATATTTTAGTATTTGATTTTTGTGAAATTTTGGGGGGTTTTATTTTTCTTAAGATCTGTGAATACGTGTAGTTTGAATCTCTATTAACTGCCTTTTTTCCTTGCAAATTCTTTTCTTTTTTAGCATTTTTAATATTTATTTATTTATTTATTTGACAGAGAGAGAGAGATCAAAAGTAGGCAGAGAGGCAGGCAGAGAGGGGGAGGGAAGCAGGCTCCCTGTTGAGCAGAGAGCGAGCCCAATTCGGGGCTTGATCCCAGGACCCTGAGAAGTTTAACCCACTGAAGACACCCAGGGACCCCACAAGTTCTTTTTTTAATTTCTATTTTATTTTGCTTTTATTTTTCATCTCTGTGTCCTATAGATGTTATTATATTTTGTGTTCCTTTCTATTTCACCTAGATTTCTATGATTTTTAAAATTCTATTTACTGAGCTATTTTGACTCATGATATGCTTTCCTTAACATATAATTATTATTATTATTATTACTATTTTATTATTTGTTTCAAAGCAGAGTTGGACATAGTATCTTCCTTCATTGATGGTGAAATGTTTGATTTACATTTTTATTTACACTTGGCCACTATTTTTTTGATAGTTATCTTTTTTCTATTTTCTTTGTCATATCATTCTGTCTTGTGTTTGTTTCTCTTTATTACCTTTACTGAAGGAAGTGAATTTATTCTGTCAAATATTTTGAAGGGGCTCTTATGGCAGTTGAGAGTGGAGAGCTTTTTTCTGGTAGAGTTGGGACTTTTTATAAGGCCTAGGTTTTTGCCTGTGAGTCTTTGTGATAGACAATTCTCCCAGCTAATAAAGACAGGCAACTGTGTTTTTTGTATTGTTAAGTGATTTCTTTTCTTCTGTACCAAATTATTTTATAAGATCATGACTTGTTTGTATGTTTCTTGGTTTAGTATAATCACCTTTGTTTTCTGATTCTCTTGCACTAGCCAGCACAGAAAACAAACCTTCATTCTTTATCTAACTGGCACCTTCAAAATCCTAGTTATTACCTATTGTGTGTGTATATATAGACACACACACACATAGTTATTACATATATATAAAATAATGCTAGTTATTATCTATTAAATGAATAAATGGATAAACTCACTTTCCTGAAGGAATTTATAATCAATCTTGTGCTACAGTGCATATAAGAGAAGTAAATGAAACATCTAAACAATGAAATGATATGATATCTGTAACAGGATGTCAGGGAAGTAAGGCTCTCTTAATTATCCCATGTTCAGAAGAGGAGAAATGAGACCATGTTTAAGTCCTTGAATAAAGAAAAAAGATAAAAAACCCATGACTCTTTCTTAGGGTTACTCTCTGCTGTATGTGTAGTGATGTTATAAAACATGAATATCATATGCCATTTTCAGGTCAATGTTTTATAATTATGCTCATTTATACTTAGCAATACATTTTACTGATTTCTTTGCTCACTGCTATTGCTTAAATTCTTTTTTTTTTTTTTTTCCCTCTAGGATTCATCTATTTTACTTGTTGGAATGTATGCTCCAATAATTCTTTCAGACTTGAATTATGGATACAAAATTTCCATGTCCTAAAAAAAAAATCTGAAAATGTCTTTATTTGGGCACATATTGCATGGAGCCCTGGGTGAGGTGCATAAACAATGAATTTTGAAACATACACACAAAAAAAATTAATTTAATTTAAAAAGAAATAAAAAATACTAAATTTTAAATGGGAAAAGATTTTTTAAAAAGTCTTTATTTTGCCCCCAAAATTAATAATAGTGTTCAATATAATTTTCTCTAAGAATCTTGTGGAAAATGGACTTCATGCACCTAGTGTTACTGAGGAGATTCTGAGGTCGAGCTTTGTTGCTTTGTTTGAAATTCCATTTATATTCTTTCTTTCTCTTAAAATACCCTAAGTGCATTCTGTTTATCTTTGGAGTTTTAGAATCTCACAATATTTTTATGTGCAATCTTTTCTTTGTCTTTGTTTTGGTCACACAATATTTGGTGGGCTCTTTCAATCTAGAAATTCATCTTTCTTCAGTCCTGCAAAATTTAAAAAAAAATTTTGACTTTGCCTATTTCCCCTCCATTTTCCTTTGATATTTTTTTAGAACAGTATTGAACATATGTCCAAAAGTCTTCGCATGTGCTTTCAGTATAAAATACTCCATCAGAGTAAGGAAAACTCCTCAACTCCACCTCACTGAAAAAAAAAAAAATACAGCTTTTTAATATGTGAATAGTCTACCATTCAACTTTTATTTTTATTTTCACATTTTCTCCTTCCTTTTCTTCAGGAATTAAATTTTGTTTCCAAGTTTTCAAATTGATTTAAAAAAACAAAGTATCCTCTTGTGTTTCTCAGTGGATATGTACAATACCCCTTTACTCTCTTATTTGTTTCTTGCACAATTTCTGTTGAGTATATGCTCTTCCATTTGCTGTGTTTTCTGCCTTTCTTTTGTGATGTGGCTCTCCCAAGGTTATGCTCAGTTGTATATTTATATTTGTCTTAAGGTCCACTGTTACATAGCTGGTAATGCTGTGTCTATTTTTATGGACTCCAGGAGCTATGGGCCAGGTCACACCACTGCAGTTTATACTGATGTATGCGTAGAGTTACAGTGAAGGAAAGGTAGCGTAGGTGTGGGTTTACCCTATTCACCCAGAACTTCAGCAGTCATTCAACCATTACCTTACTTTCTGCCCTAGGAGCTCACATTTATTATGGTTGCCTGGGCTCAGGAACCACTGTTGTTCACTGCCTGGCCAAAGATTTGGGGATAAAGAGAGATGCAGAAGTTCTGAACTGTGCCACCCTACTGAACTTCTTTGCAATTGTTTTAGTTCCAATCTGATCCTGACACCACATTTTTAGAGCTACTTTGATTTTTTTGTAGCAGTCTGCAGTACAACTCAGGTTGCTTTCCATATTTTAGATATCACTCATGGTTTCTCACCCAATGGAGATGACCCTCCACTATAGCTGTGGATTCATTTTCTAATGACACCAATGAATTGGTGATGGAAAGGGAGGCTGTTGTTGACGCCATCTACTCTCTTGAATTTGCAGAGTAGGGATTACATGTAACACTCTACATACTGATATGGAGACATCTCTAAAACGTAATTGTTCATAGCACTTGTTGATATTATTATTATTCCTTCTAACTGTCAGTTGAGAACAACCACCAACCCTTGAGAGGTGGATGCTTCAACCCTACAACCTAAAGAGGCTACTTGACTACAAATGTTGCTATTTATTGCTGAATTCACTTGGGACACAGAACACCCAGGAGGCACGCCCAGCCAGAACAATAATCTGCTTCCTTCTTATTTAAATCCTCAACTACAAACACATATCTTTTTTTCAATGATTATGTTACAAGTAAGGAATAAATAATATAAAATGTGCCTTAAATCCCCTGCCCTTTAGAGCTCAACTCCTTCAATAAGCTTTCTCTAGCCCATCAGCCTATTTGAACTTCTATAGTCTCCTGGAGAAGTTTCAAAGTCAAGAATGGGGGTACTTGTAGGGGAAGGACAGGTCATCACATTTGTTGATTGAGACTTTCCAGCTGGCAATCTACTTGGAAGTTTTGTTTCTTACATATGACATTGGCACACAAGAGTAAAGATTTTGTTAGGAATATTGGCAAAACACCATTCAGTGGGGAAAATGTTTGCATTTACTATTTCACAAATGTTTCCAGAAACAGAAACTCCAAAGTCCACTTGTTGCATCCATTTGGCTGTCTTTACCCCATCAGTCCTGCCAATGTCTTACCTAACCTATTTTTTTTTTTTAAAGATTTTATTTATTTATTTGACAGACAGATCACAAGTAGGCAGAGAAGCAGGCAGAGAGAGAGGAAGGGAAGCAGGCTCGATCCCAGGACCCTGAGATCATGACCTGAGCTGAAGGCAGAGGCTTTAACCCACTGAGCCAACCAGGCGCCCCGTTACCTAACCTATTTCTTGATTATCTGCCACGACTCTTGGGAACCTATTTCTCTGCTCTGTCATTCTTACTGCTAGAAACTTTTCTTATTAGCTGGTCCAAGCTGCTTCTTCCTTAGCTTCAGGCCCTTGCACCTACTCCTGCCATCATCTGAGACTTAATAATTTCAACCCTTCATTTATAATGCTACCTCAAAGGTACTTACAGTCTGTGATCAGGTCCCTCTTGAGCCTTCCTTTTCCACATCCCCAGCTTTCCCCAAACTCTCTCGCTAGTTTGCGGAGATTTGTTTTCATTCTTTGTATATTTCTCTAGGTTTCTTCCTTCCAAAGAAAGTCAAATATTGCGGATGTTCCAGGTGCTGTGACATGCAGGAGGGGAGGCACGCGACTATTATCCCTCCTCTCTGTGTGTGTCCTTTTAGAGCAGAGCCTCAGAACTGATAATGGTGCCTCACATAAAAATAAGCATAATCCCAGTCAACAAACCCTGTTAATAAATCAGAGAAACCCGCCATTCACCGGCTGCTTCCACTGCTCCCAGGGTCTCTGTGATATAATAGGGCATAATTCACTCCTCACAAACACTTAATACCGCATTTCCGCCATTTACAATCTGATAATATTCAAATACTATTGCTGTATTATGCAGCTCACAATTGCAGATGCGATTCCATAACAGCCTCACACTTTGGCATGCATTATGTAAGTTGGTATAAAATTGCCTGTCTTTAAAACTCTTCTTCAATTGCAACCCAATATCATCGTTTCACACACAGAGCTTCGGGAACATTAAAAATTTAGCTTCTTCCCTATTTAGCAGGTTCTGCAAAAGGGAGTAAAACAGGCAAACAGATGTTCCCTCTTCTGAGTCCCCAGGAGGTCTGAGGCAGAGTAGAGAGACCCTGAAATGCACACAACAGCAATGACACTGAAGATACATTTATTCAGATTTTTAAAAAGAGAGAGAGTGAGACATAGAGAAACCTTGTACTGTCTCCACTGGAAAAGTAGGACTACTCTGCATTACACTCGTGAATGCTGTTTGAGACTAGAGGGCTCACCTTATCACCTTACCAAACTGAACTTGCCCATTTACAATCATGAACCAACGCCCCACATGGTTTCTTGAAAGGGGACGTGATGTGTGCATTTTGTTATTACCAATCGTAGCTATCAGTAGCTGAGAGACTAGAGTGTCAAAAAAACTTCCCACCTTTTTCCATAATCTGCCCTGATGCTGGACCCTTTAACAGGAATGGAATTTTTTGTTCCAGAACCCAGACTATGTGGCTGAACATGAACACGCCCTCAGGGAAGATGGTGTGGGGATTCTCATTCATCCGAAGTAATGAAAGACAGATGTAAAACATTTTTTAATTGCAAGTTTTGATGGAAGAGGATAGAAACTAAGGCTCCTGCTCTAAAGCTAGGAAGGTTGGACAGGCAGCGATGGAAGGTATAAAATAGCACAAGTAAAGGCAAGATAGTTTTTTAATCAGATACTGTCCTAGCAAGAAGGTTGTCTGAGGAAGGAATCAGAACATGGAATAGCTAGCTCTGGCTCATTCCCCAAGGAGGTACAGGATTCTGGCCAAGTTACCCACACTGTTGGCCCTCAGTTTTCTTTATTGCTAAGCTAGGGTTTGGACTGCAGGCTTGCCCAGCCCTGACACACTAGGATGACTTTCCTGATGAGCAGACCAGAATATATTACTAACTTTAATGTCTTCAGGCTTAGATCAATGAGAACTTAAAAAGGAAAATTGTGAAGGTAACATAGGGAGATAACACATATAGACAGATGGTTTGCCAATTAGTCATTAAGATTTTTTTTTTCTTTTTTCTCCCCTCTTGCTTTGCTGTCCTCTGCCTTTGAAGATGACTGTGCTAATGCAGCCGCCTCTCCACGTGTGGGTGTGGCTGAGAAGATGAAAGAGCCTACAGGCCGCATTTCCATGCCTTCATAGACTTGGTGAGGAGGATCTGTCTTTTCTGCTCCCACTTTGATTTATGCTTCTGGTTATTCAGAGACCAGTTAATCCTTAGTGACAGCAGCTGACCACTACCACAAAACTTCAGAGAAATATGCCCAGCTACCATTTCTGGGAGGAGGGATTTCTCTGACAGTTGGGGAATGATTATCTTTGTGGGACTGCAGCTACAAGAGAGAAGGGGGGGGGGTGGCGTGAGAATCCTGCCGCTGCGTTCTGATGGCTTCTCTGAAGACCCAGGAAGGGCAGGGGAGTTGAACACTTTGAAGTGAAATCAAACCCAAAACACAACAGATTAAAACAAAACAAAACCCAGAGCAGGGGTGGTAAAATACTAATTTTATTTAATGATTTTTAGATTTTGTCCAATTTCCTTGAAATTATTTTGTTGTACTGTCTACAATTTTTTTTTTTTTTTTAAGCTCTGTGCCCAACATGGGTCTTGAACTCAGTACTAAGATCAAGAGTCATATGCTCTACCAACTGAGCCAGCCAGGCACTCCTATAAATATTTTTATAATTGGATATTTTCCTCCACTTCTGGTCCTCAGTTTGTGTGTGCATGTGTGTGTGTACTTGATTTACTACATACTGGGATTTGAATATCCAAACTAAAGTGGTTCAAATCCTTCACTTTAATCTGCAATTTAGTCAGATAATAAATATGATAAATTACTTTTAGAATACTTGAATTAATATGCAAGTGTTTTATAGTAGAAAGAGCCCTCAACTGGGCATGAGGAGCCCCATCCATATTCTAGCCTGGACTCCTCCCCTGACTAGTTGTGATCTACAGGAGAATCACATTGTTCTGGGGATCTTGGGTCTCTGATCTGTAAAATAAGGGGAATGATGTATTTGGCCTCTGAGAGTCTCCTCAATAGTAGGATTTGGCTTTGTACCGTTAACAGATAGTTTAGCTCAATAAAAATGCCAGAGGAAAAGAGAAACCAAGAAATTTGACAGGATGTGGAAGGATGCACTAACTGTGCCAGAGGTTGTATCAGTGGTGGGGTCCCGAGGTAAGCCTAATATAATGGGGAACCA
Organism: Mustela nivalis; assembly: GCF_964662115.1. Taxonomy (NCBI): domain Eukaryota; kingdom Metazoa; phylum Chordata; class Mammalia; order Carnivora; family Mustelidae; genus Mustela; species Mustela nivalis. Next base: position 51,652,862 of record NC_139033.1, read on the forward strand.
GATGGAAGGTTTCGAGCACTGCCAGTGTTCCTTCTGCACAAATGTGCTGAGGGTCAGCATTCTCCAGAGCCTTATTGTTTGAAGTCGGAAGCAATTAGAAAAATGCTGTTTCATTATAAGTAGACATTAAAAACTAAACAAGCACACATATGAGGAAAACTTAAAACTTAAGATTTTTTTCTTAGAGGCAATGATTGATGTTAGGTTCGGCCACTTAAACTATCCTGGAAAGAGCACTTAAAAATGCACGGTAGGCAATACTGAAATTAAGATGTACAAGACATTAGGAGCTCAAAGCACTATTTCATTTTAAAAATGTTGACTTCAAAGATATCTAATTTAAAAACATGTGATACTCACTATTTGTTGATTTAAAAAAAAGTGTTTTCACCAACCTCTTCAGTACAGATAGAAATGAGTACAGAGTCAAACAGACTCTGACTGGATAGAAACCAAGAATATGCAGCGAAATCAATAGAGGTGGAGAAGGATAGAGTCGATAAGGTTCCTCACAGCTCCAAGGGCAGATTCAAATGAAGGGTTGAACAATCATTTGCTAAATCTAATAAAAATTAATGACAGTATTTCCATTCTCCATACATTTATCAATTCACTTAATAAATAAGTAGCTGTTAGGGAAATGCATTAGGTACTAAGGATATATCAGTGAACAAGATAGATCCAAGAGATTGACCCCTGTCCTCAAGAACCATATAATTTAACAGAGAACATAGTCAGTGAGCAAGTAATTTCAAGTATGATGAGAGTTATAAAAGGGCAAAGGGGGCAAACTAACTTAATCACAAAGACAGAGAAGCTCCTTAAAGAATGTCGTTAACCTGAAAACTTACAGATGAATGGGACTAAGGCACGCATTGGTCATTAATCCCTAGCTGCCTATGAGCACCTTAGGTTGGTTGTAGCTAGCAGGTGTGGCCAAGGTGAACCCATGATAATGGTGATCATGGTGGGCAGATGTTCCTGAGGAGGACAGTCCAGGAAGGAGAGCTTGAGGCAAGAAACCAAAATGCACAGAAAAAGCAAATTTTTAAAAATGTGCCTATATATATATATTGAGAGATGTAGATACAGATACAGATATAATTAGAACATAAAAAGAGAAGAATAAAAGGGTCATTCCACAGAAAGGTAGAGAAGCCCCCTGATTTTGGTGGGTGTTATAGGATAATTTAAGGGGCCTTGTCTGGCTGCTTTATGGGAATTTAATTAGTAAGGAAGGGAGATGTATCAGACTGCAGACTCCAAAGAATTGATGTGAGCTATAAGTACTTTATATACCTGAAAACAAAAATGTAGTAAGAAAACCACAACCTTAAAAAAGCCCACTAATAATTGAGGATGGAACTTCTCTAGGGTTTATTAAAAGTTAGCACAACTGACCCTCCTACAGTGTATATCTACCCCTCTGTCTTCATCCCATCAGGCTGTGGAAGTGAGTTCTGTGATGAGGGGAGAGTCACTGTTTTTATGAGGAGTGCGTGCATGGAGGACCAGGGAAATCTCTAATGAAGAGAAGAAAGACACTGGTGAGAAAGGGAGACTGGATCTCGTTTCTGTGTTGGATATCTTCAAAGGTAGTCAAATTGCTACTCGATCTACCCCAGTGGAAGATGAGTAAACTGGAGAGAGGAGACAGGCTCAGAGTGAATGTAGCAACCTTGACTCATACCAGCTTGCTTGGCAAAGATGACTTACCTCTTGGTCAAGTGGACACTGTAGAACACTGTGGAAGCAAGAGCTGAGGTGTCTGGCCTGAAGCCCACTCAACAAAGCTGCCCTCTGAATGAATACTCCTGAGTTAAAAGAAGAAAGTGGGAATGCAGCACAGGCAGAGCATGCGGACTGGCTAGTGTCCTGATTGATCTGGAGACTGCACTAGGCCCTCATGTTGCACAGATGGGTCCCAGGCGTGTGAACAGCATGGACAGCTGCCACACACAGGCCGTCATCGAGGATGGGTCAAAGGCAGAAAAGCCAGATACATTAGCAGAAAAGGATTAAAACTATGCCCAGTAAGATAAAGGTCATTTGCTCTTACCCTTCATTGTTTTGTCCTTGTCCCTCATTCTTGAGGAACTAGTCCTTCAGAAAAGGACAATGGCAAGAAAGGGGAAAGGGCCAGCCAGTCCATGAGCCAGCAGTAGCAAAGGAAGCATTTAGAATCAGATAAGAGATGGGACTTTTCATGGGGAATGACCAATTTTAATACTTGAAATAGAGGGAAAGTAACAGAATCTTCCCAGGACATTGTTAAAAGGTGGGAAAGAAGAGGAAAGGATTCAGCTGAGCACACTTTGAGGCAGTATATAGAAGAAATAAAATCATCTCTATCTTAGAACCACGTAGAATGAGATTTCCTGGTAAACAAGTTGGATTGAGTTCAGTGTTGCTGCTCCCTGGGTCTCTAGGCCAGACCCCACCTCACTACCTTGCAACAGTCTGGTATCCGCTTACTTTCAAGAGAGACAGATTTTAAGGTCTTTCCTCAATGGCGTCTGGGTCCAGAAAATGAACAAATCTCTCGAAATAAAAAAATACGAATGTTCAGCAGTACAACTCAGCCCAGAATGAAGGCACTTTTTACGATAAATGCAGAACAAACTTTGGTTCATTCTTCATTTGAGAATAGGATGTTTATTTTACCTTAATGAAACCAAGAGTCTCCTTACCAACTCCAAGTCCCATGAATTACATTATCTTGAAAGGTGATGTCAAATCTTTACCTCTAGAGAATAAGAAAATAAAATTTAAAAAGTGAACAAAAGCAAAATAGAATAAAACTGTATTTAGTGTTCAAGGATAACTTGACCCCTCCAACCCATCTCCCTGGTACCATGGGAGGCGTGGCGGTGGCCCAGCAGGATGAGAGAGCTGTGCCTATGTAGAGATGAGCATGCTAAAATTGAGGTGAGCCTCTGCAGGAAGGGTCGAATACTCGTATTTAAAAAGAGGTCTTTCTTCAAAAAGCCCTCAGTACTCAGTATATTTGTGCCTGCTGAAGCCACAGACATGGATGATTTTGCCTTAGAAGCAAGCGAAAGATTAAAAAAAATGAGAGAGAGAGAGAGAAACTAAAATTAGGTCTGGGTAAGTTTTACCTTGAACAGCAATTTTGTTCTTTTGCTAAAGATGTTCATTTCCTCATTTTATTTTCATTATATTAATACTTATAGGTGAAAAATATATTATTATTATTCCCTTTCCATGTTAGGAAATGGAGGCACACATCTTTCAATCTTAGGGGGCAATTCCAGAAGGACAAATCGGATATCCTGTTTTCTCATCCTCTGCCCTTTCCAGTATGGTTCAGTGAATTTATCATTTTTTTTTCCTCACGTGGAACAAGAATTTTAACCTAAATTCTCTGGATAATAGTCCTAATTCTCTTTTTGAATGTTGAGAAATACCTCTAAGAAGTTGACTAATTGTCCAAAGGAGCGATTCTAGAAATCTGCACACTTGTGTCTAATTGATGATTTCACATATGTTGTCCTCGTGTATTTAACCAACTTAGATACAGAATCCTCTCTGATTTGATGCATACTCCAGGTGGTAATTTTAATAATATTTTAGGACACCTTCCCCACGCACCAAAGAATTCACAGGCATTCTAAATATCAACCTCCAGCTACTCTCCTCAGGAAGGTGATATACTGCCTCTAATGAGCCTGAACTCTGCTATCCATTTAGAATATTCCGTTAAGCTCTATTTAGTACCAATAGATACGGTGCACTCTGGGTGGCCAGTCTAGCCCCATCCCCTCCACCCCATTGGAGATGGGAATTTACACTTTGGTTCCTGGAAGAGCCCTGTGTTCATCTTAAGGTCCTTGCTTCTATTTAGATTTAAGAGTGAAATGCTTTTTTTCCCTCTATCATCTGTCAGATTGTGAAAATGCACTGACTTGTTTGGATTTGGGGTATTGGAATGGTGGGGAGACCATCTGCTTTCACTGACATGATGACTCCCCATCTTTTGCAAGATGTAATTATTCAGTCCCTTGTACCCAGGCTTTCTCTGAGATGAGGCATTCAAAATGTCCAGCATTAAATGCTTTTCAAATAGAAAACAGGATTTTATGACCCTGCAACTGCAGGCTCAGTGGTTTTATGCTCCTTAGCCTTTGTGATAATGTGTGTGTGCTTCCCCCATGCAGGCTATGCTGTGGTTAGTGTTGATTCAGTAAAGAATTTTTTTGTTTCGTTTCCACAGATATTGTGTCTGTGGAGGACAGATTGTACTTCCTGATAGAGCTTCCTGGTCTTAAAGCACACTTCACTAATCCCAGCTCTCACTTGTGGTTTTCAGTATTAAACAAGGAAACTGATTATAAAAGAATAGGCAGAAACGAGGGAGGGGAGTAGAGCTGGCATATGTACAGAGAACAACCGAGAAATGGAAGCACTGCAGAGTATAAAACATATTTATACCTCCAGTTAGTTAAAAGGATATGTATGTCCAGAAAGTCTCTGATCTTATTCTCCCAGACCATAGATTATGGTCTGGCATATTGCCGAGATTTTAATAGAACGCACTGTTACTGAAGTTAACATTCTGGAAGATAGAAACTTGTAAATTTCTACTCAGAGAGTTTTACAGTTAGAGGGAGAATCATAACCTTTTTTGACCTTTAGAAAGCTGTCAACCTTGTGTGCTTCATTGTTTATAATACTTTGTATAAAAAAAATTACTTTAAAAGCAGGAGGTGTCTTCTGACATGTGTCCTCTGAATCTCTGGAACGTGGGTCCTGGTTATAATGAGAACTCCTTGAAATTGCTCATCTGTGCCGTTGTTGTGTTTGGCCCATTAAACCCTGAGCTCATGAAAGAAAGGAGTTACATCTAGTCTCTCCTAGGTCAGGGGCATATACTTCCCCAAGAAAAGTGCTGGCTAGAAAGAAGTGATTGATTGGGTGTTCTGAAGTGTTTATATAAACACGTGAACTGGGTACATAGATATATTGTGCCTGTGGCCTGAGGAGACAGTAATAGAAGTGGCCACCTGGCAGCGGGCACTCTGTCTCAGATCGGCTTTTTTTTCAGAGGGATGGTGATAGAGGGAGAGGTGACTTTTCCAAAGAATGAAGTCTGCATGTACAAGATTGTTTGTATTTAAGGCAAAGTAACCACAAGGGTAATTTGCAAAGTATTTACTATTTAGTGACCTGTTATTCCTTCACTTACCTAGTGATGTGGAAATAATGTTTCTAAACATTAAAGTGATTGGTCAATCGCCCGATGATCTTAAAATAGACTTCCAAGTGAAGCTGGAACATTTGCAGGGTCCACCGTGGGCAAGGGGACTACTACTGCTCCCAGAAGGATATAAAATTTGCAAAGTAGGTGATGAGACATGTTCCGTGAGAGGAACCAACATGGAATTGAGGGATGATTCTCTCTGACAAGTACAATCCTCCTTGAGGCTACAGTACAGCAGAGAATATCAGGCATGATAAAGAACAGCCACGCAAGGACTCTGAGGTTAAGGAGAAAAGCTGTACTTAGATAAACAAATTAAGGAGCCATTTTGAGGTGCATAATGCAGTCCTTAACTAGTGAGAGGAGATAATGACCTTGAAGCAAGGTGCTGGCTGCCCAAGGAAAACTCTCGTGGAACAGAAGCTGTGTAGGACACGGGAAGCATTAGAAGACCCTAGAAGACAAGGGATCCAAATTTACCCAGGGCTGATTCTCTTTTATTTCCATATGGGCAAAGATTCTCTCTCAGCTCTTTAGTAAGAAAAACAAAATTATATCAGAAGCTTTGCACATATGTTGTATGTGTAAGCATAAATACAAGATAAATACGTAGTTAAGGTAAGCGTTCTGTGAAAAACTGTGCTTTAAATGTGTGGGATTTTAAATCTATTACTAAAATATTTCTCAGGCTAAGGTGCTGAAGATTTCTAATTGCAAATTTGAAAAATTTTCAGGATAAAATTATCTGTGGCACGGTATTATTGTAGAGTGTGGGAGTGCTGATTATTCATGTGTTCGTGTATTTGGATGGACATAGGATGGACGCATTAGGACGGACTTTGGCCTTGCTTCAACTCCCCACTTGGCCCGTCTGTACAGAAATAGAGATATCATTTAGTCATTAAAAATATTTATTATGTAACCTTATTTCCTTAGAGACTATCAACTCAGCATTCTTCATTTCTTAAGTTACAGTACACCCTCATTCATAAAATTGACAGTTTCAGATTCTGTGTTTGTTAAGGACCTATGAAGATGGATGCATCTCTGATTCTCAACCCTGAGTCCCTCATGCATATTAGAATCACCAGGGATGCTAACACCCTTGCCCTGTACACACATAGTTCTACTCCGCATACACACAAGCACACATATCCACGTATGCTCAGAGATGTCCAAATGAACCCACATACAAACATGCATGAACACACACACACACACACACACACAGACATGCGTGCACGCATGCATCATACCCCCTCCCCCCCACCGCCGGGACATAGCTTGAAAAAATCTGGCTTCATTCCACAGGTGGGGGTCTGAACATTGGTATTTAAAAGTACCTCCCTATGGAATTCTAATTTGCAGCCAGGGTTGAAACCCACTGGTCTACGGCATGTAGTAATCTGCAGTTTTGCTGAGGCACAAAATTGAATCGCTTGTGCTAGGAGTAAGTGATTCAGTTGGTGAAGGAGGCTAGTCTGCCACTCAGCTTCTGCACCTCCGGACAGCCTGGTTTTACTCTATTTGGGCTTGCACACACGCTGACTTTTAGAAAGCAAACAACAAAATTTCTGAAAAAAGAGCGAACAAACAAAAGCAAACCAAAATAGCACTTTGCTTCCTCTTCTTTGTGGGAAATTGGCTGAACCAAAAGAAACACTCACATCTCAGATTGTTAAGTGAAAAGATAGTCCTAGCAAAGCCCAGTAGTTGAAGATGCATTAATCGTACTCTAAGTAAGCAATCTTATATTACCTATGTCCTCTTTATCTATAGTGCGATCCTTTTGGAATTCTAAGTTAATGCAAAAAAGAAAAGGATTTATCTGACTAGCTAGATGTTAGATGTCATTGGCCTCATAATGACTAGGATACATCATCATAGGAATTAAAACTGCTTCCAGACTGGTTCAATAGTGAACATTCTAAACAAGGATAGAATTATCTGGCATTTTATGCCATAAATTTGCATGCATATGTATGTATGTGTATATATGCACACAAGCAAAAAACAAGAAAACAAAAAATCTCCTTCATATTGAAATCACTCCTTCCAGGGTATGTGGTGACTCACAACCATGACAGCACTGATTTCCCCTTCATCCCAAATTAAAACCTGTTTTTCTCACATTTCTCTCCTTTATTTATTATTATTAATCCTTTGCACCTTGAGACACTCACTGCACACGGACTCTACAGAGGCTGAACTGTACCATCTATTTTAGTAACAATATAAAATCTAGAGGAAGAGATGGGGTGTCTGGGTGGCTCACTCGGGTCACGATTCTGGGTTCCTGGGATTGAGCCTGCTCAGCAGGGATCCAGCTTCTCCCTTTCTTGTCCCCCCCTGCCCCCCGCCTGTGATTTCTCTCTCTCTCTCTTTCTGTTAAATGGATGAATAAAATCTTAAAAAACTATCCAAAAGAAGAGAATTGAGAACAGTTTTGTTGAAAGAGATTTTATTTTCTTGTCTCCTACTTGTTTTTTAATAAATTCAAAACTCATACTCTGTCTACTAAAAGATCCTTTCTAAATACTGAATCCACACTTTCTGATGGGTTCCCATTCAGCTACGGCACCTCCGTTCTTGTTACTAATCATTCATTAAATGGCTTTTTTATGATCACTGTTCCACGGAAAACCTAGACAAGTAAGGATAACTGACCCATTGCTTGTGTTTCCTTGATCATTTCTTATCTTAGAGACCGTCCTTTATACTATAAGATTTGTCTCCCTTAAAGGGCCATGTAAGTAGATATCTGAACCAAAATAAGCCATTTTATGGATGTACTTGCCTTTTTCTATTTTTAAAAAATCCTCTGCAACATGTTGGTGAGTTCAAGGTTCAACTATTGTCCTCACAGTTTTCAATATGATGTACTAAAGATACCTCAGTAGAGGTTTTGCTCCTAAAAACCTTACTTGTTTAACTGGACATAAAGCATGTGCATAGCTTACTCTGTTCCACATGCCCATCAAACATTTTTTTTTTTTGTCTTATTTATTTATTTTAGAGAGGGAGGGAGTGAGAGAAAGAGAGATAAGAATGAGCAGGGGGAGAAGCAGAGGGAGAGGAGAGAGAAATCTCCAACAGACTCCCCACTGAGTGTGGAACCCGATGCCAGGCTTGATCGAGGACCCTGAGATTATGACCGGAGCAAAAATCAAGAGTCAGCCACTTAACTGACAGAGCACCCCAGGTGCCCCTTGAGTTCCTCACCCATAGGAACCAGGAACTGTACAGACAACTGTTTTGTTCACTGATGCCCAGAGATAAGGCCCTGGAAACACTTCCACTTAAGGAATGACATCAAGCTAGCGCCCCCTGACATCCTCCTCATTTGATTGTCCAGAGAGTGAGCAATGATCTCTGAAAAGTCATACGCAGCACCCCTACTAACAATGTAACTGACTTTTGTCTGTGTTCTGCTTGCATTTAGCTTATGTGTTGTATTTGAGTCGTCCTTGTCACTAAGACCAATGAGACTCTGACACCTCATATCCTCTCCCCTACATATCTCCAACTTTCCTGCTGCCACATCTGGTAAGACCCATTATAGACCCCGAGTATACAAATGGCGCATACCATAAAACTTGTGTCTGCAGTAGGAACCTCAAGTCTGATTGCATCCATCAGCAGTAACAAAATTAAGTCTACACTCAACATACCCACAAATGCGTCACTGCCCTTGTATTGTGTCCAGGTTTTATCCCAGTGGAATTTCTTTGGGTAAATAAATGCACTGTGTCTCATTCCCATTTGTAGCTTCTCATAATGACTTGCACATGCTTTAGATAGAAAATCCATTTATATTAATAAATACATCCACAAAACAAAATCGTGCTTTTAAAAATAGACTGTCCTTGGCTGCAGATTAAACATTTTAGCCCCACCTCAACCCCTACCACATGTACTTCTGGTTTCCTGGATTGAGGAAAGATGTGTCTCATTTAGTGTTTCTGAGAAGTTTCTTGGAATTTTCTAATTTTAATTTCCTCCAAGCTCAGAAAGCAGGTAACTAAAATTTGTAGAATTTGTGTTAAGTTAAATGGGACACTCGGAGTCTGAGGAATTTATACCTCTAGAAATATATGCCTTTACCATGTTAGTCATAAAACTAAATGGGAAAAACAATATTTTCACCCACCTGAAATAGAGGAAAGCACCAGGAATTACATAGGAAAGTAAGGGTTGAATATCTCTAAACAACTGAATAGATTAATTCAGAATAAAGAAGACAAGAGAAAATTTCTTGAAATTTTCTAGAAATATAGTTATATATTTCTTAACTATAATACTAAATGTATCTGATACTGTCCCTAGTCCCTGCTCCCTGATACAGGAATGAATGAAGAGGATAAAATATCCTGTAAGTGATATTTAGTTAAGTTATTTTAATAGCAGTTTCATTACATCTAGCCATTGAAGAAGGTGGAAAGTGAACTCCAGGGAACTGTAATGACTTGACAAAGGTCATTTTAGCAGTAAATGACATAGAAGAGAGTGGTTTCCAGAGACCTGACCTCTAAACCCTACCTCCCCTTTCTGCTTTCCCCTGATACTACCAAAATGAATATGCTATTTTGATGGTGACAAAACAAGAGAAATGCTTATTATTTTATATCTGAAATGATGTTTGTCTTTACACAAATAAAGTGATATGGCAGTACCTCAGAAACACAGGTGTTCATGAGATGTACCTGTCCTTTTAGAAATACACATAGATGTCTATAAAGCTGTACCCTTTTTTCCTATAATATAAGCTTTTTTAAAAAATTATAGTTAACACACAGTGTTACATTAGTTTCAAGCGTGCAACATAGTGATTAGAAAAATCTATACATTATGCTATCCTCACCACAAATGTACTACTGACTGTCACTGTACAGTGTTACAGTACCACTGACTACATTCCCCATTCTGTCCCTTTCATCCGTGTGAATTTTTTATCCCATTATTTGAAGTGTGTACCTCCCACTTCCCTCCATCTATTTTGTCCATTCCCTACACCCTTCTCCACTCTGGCATCCACTAGTTTGTTCTCTGTATTTATGGGTCTGTTTCTGGGGTTTTGTGTGTTTGTTTGTTTGTTGTTTTGATTTTTGAATTCCACATAAAAAGCTGTACTCTTGATGTGCCCTATTAACCCCAGTTTTTTGCTTCTTAACAAAACTTTAAAAGTTCAAGCCACGGTCCCATTAAAAAAGGGGACGGGGAGAAAGGGAGAAAAGAAAAGAAAGAAAAAATAAGAGAAAGAAAGAAGAAAGAGAGGAAGGAAGGAAGGAAGATAGATGCTTATAGTATTTCTTTTCTTCAGTTGGGATCATAGCTCTAAACAACTCAATATATAATTTGTGTTGTCAAAATGTTTTTTGCTGCAAACTGTTCTGACCATTCATTGCTGAACAGTAAAAATCAAGATAAAAAACATTTTCAACTCTATCTTACTATGTGGTGAATCTGTGAGGGCCTCAAAGCATATTCCATCAGGAGAATTAGTCTCATATTATACTTTCATTTCGTTGAAGACTTGAAGCCTCAGTTTAACTATTTTCTGTTTCTGAAAGCTATCATACTTTAAACTTAAAAGTGTTACTTGTTTAAAGAGCTGTCACCTGAACTGGGAATTCATTGGCCAAATAAAAACCAGGGTTTGGCATTGCTTTAGGGGACGACGCCTATCCAGGGGAGACTCAGCTCACCATCCGTTAGCTCATGTGGAGGAACTGAATGGTCTTTCAGGGTATGCATGTCAGTCAGTGGAGATAAAGAGTTCCTCCCAAGAGACTGGTGAGATTTCTACCAACCAAGTCACCCTCTCTCTGTAGTGCTCCAGTAGTGATGACGCTGTAGCTTTCTTAGTGGCACGGTCACCTGAATGGCTGTTCTTGAGTCTATCTGGAAGCACTCCTTTAAAGACATTTCTCCATGTTGTGTTACCGTTAAAAACAAAACAAAACAGAATAGTTTTACAAAGCCACTAGACAGCATCTTCTCCAGAAAAATGCTGTTTGTAGACCATCATAAATTAAAGAAGGCCATCAAATCACCTTTTAACTTCTTTTTGGCTACTGGAACTCAATTTATGTGATTTTCTCATGTATCCCCATAATAATATTGTTTCTATTTTTAGAAATACATCCAATTTTCTCATCTTTTCTTTAAGTAACTACAATTGCAAAAATTCTAAATGGGAAATAATAAGTGCGGAGAATGGGGAAAAGTTCTGGGTTTGTTATGTGGTATATCATGTTTCTTTATGATATCCTGAATTCCTGTTGATATTTCTTACCATGGCAGTATGTTAACAAATATAATTCAGCTTTAAGGCAGTAAGAATCAGAAGACCAAATACAAAATAGAAATCTATCTCATCCAGTCATTTAAAATATGCATCTTGATTAGTCAGCTTGACAAATAATATCCATCAACGCATCAACCAATGAAACTTGATTACCATACTGTCCAACAGTATAGAAACATGGAGAAATAAAAGATAGTCTCAAGAATCTGAGGGTACACTGGGCATGATGCAGTGACCATGTGTACTGTTTGCTATGATCTTTTTGCCCTCTGCCCTTTGGCTTATGGTGGGATTGCTCCTCTTGAACTCTTATTAGAGGTCTTTTGAATAGAATAATGGGTCCAGTTCTTTCCAACAGGTTATCAGTGGAAGTAAGACATTTGAGTACAAATTCTAGACACTCCAGATCTTTTATTTCCCCTTTAGAGGGTTCCAGAGTGAAGATAAAGCACAGAAGAATATCCTGTTCTCACACAATAGCTATGCATCATTTTTTTTCAAATAAGAATTTTTGTTCAAATCACTGAAATTTTTGTTTCTACAGTGTGACCTAGCATTTGCTGACTAGGTTGATAGATAAAATCAACATCTGAACAACTACAAACAGAAAAAAGGTAATTGAGTTTTTAACAAATTTCTTACTTATATATATTTCTTGATAAAGATGTTTTCTAAGTTGATCAGAAGTTAGGCTTAAACTAAAACCTTGCCTATCCCAATTTCTAGACCCGGCATTTGGTGGGCAAGAGGATGTAATCTTCATTTATCAAAAACAATCAAACATATCAACTGTATTAATTTTCCAGGGCTGCCATAATTAATTATCATAAAGTGGGTAGCTTTAGAACAGAAACTTACTCCCTCACAGGTTTGGAGTCTAGAATTCTAAAACGAAGGGATCAGCAGGGCCATGCCTCCTTTGAATCCTTTAGGGAAGAATCCCTCCTTGCCTCTCCCTAACTTCATTTGTCTCTTGACTGTCCTTGGTGTTCCCTGGCCTATCACTGCAATCTCTGCCGACACCTCCACATGGTCTTTCTATCTGTGTGCCATATTTGGTCTTTTTGTTATGACACCAATCATTGAATTTAGGGTCAGCCACATTCTGAGGTTCTAGGTAGACATATGGTAGTGCGGAAAGAACATTACCAAATTCAATATGCCTACACTGACCTAAATATGGTTTTGAGCTTCAAATATTGTCTATATAATTATCAGGTCAACATCGCAAATGAAAGACAATTATGCCATTGGATTTAGCATCTATTTTTCTCATTGCTGATACTCTACATAGCTTAGAAAAGAAAATGGAGGAAAAAGCCCAATTATTACTTGTCCTTGTCTTCTCCATAATTAATAGATATGAAATAAATATTTTTCAAGTAAACAAAATGATTAGATACATAAAATAATTCTTGATCAAATGACAACCAGATTTCTGAGACTGAATCCACAGAGTTACTGGTTTTATAATTCTGCTGCCATCTGGATAATTAGAAGGTCTGTAATAAGCTTGCTTATTTCTGCCTTAATTTTTTATTTTGCCCAGTATGTTATTTTTTTTTTCTTTATGTGGTAAGTAGGTCTGTAGTTCAGACAAATCTATAGTGTCGTATTTGAAAAGCTGTCAATCTTTATTGCATTGGCATCATTATTAAATATGAATTGGGTATCTACTCGGTATCAATGATGACAAATAAAAAGGTGGGCGATTTGAGTCCAGTTTTGAAAAATGAATGACCAGATCGCTTTAGGCCATTTAAAAGCATACTAGACCCAATTTTGAGGGTGATAGATAGACAGAATACAACCGTCTTAGAGTATCATAGGCCTGAAATTAATTTCAAGGGTTAGGTTTACCAAAACAAGCTTCATTAAAGATAATTTGAATTAGGACCAGCGTTAAGGTATTATGTTATCTGAGAAGAGTAAGTCTTTAAGGAATTAATGCTTTAGCTCATTTAGTTTATCTGACTAAATCTATTAGACCTTGAAGTAATGAGACTCAGTGGTGAATGAATTTTGGTGAGAAGAAAGAGGGGAACTTAATGCACTTTTTGGTTATCAGAACTCTGCAATTTACAACTCTTAGTTTTTAGTAGATGAGAGTTTAGAGACAAAAGGAGCTTAGTCAGGGTACCTGAAAGGATGAGCTGTATGCCCCAGAATAAAATTTCATTTTATGGCAGTTTTGCTAAGGGCTGTCCTTAAAAGCTTCGTAAGTCTTGGTTTCCTTGTATCTTATTTATTGCCTAGAATAGTGCCATGTTGCACTCTCATTTAGTATGGCACATCAGAGTATATGATGAATTTTTTTTTCTGCCTTAAATCCCCGCAGAGCACAATGATAGAGACATAATGCATCTGCATACACATGCAAGGTAGTTTGAATTTAATGCATTTCATATCATTAAAGTTAACATTTCATGTATTATATTTCCTTTTAGAATACACTTGCATACATCCATATCCATATAGATATATGCACGCACACACACAAAATCCCATTATGTAGATCAATTTACATGATCACAATGTTCATATCCATAAAGCAGTGAACTTCCCAAATCAGATGCATGCATAAAAGCATTGATGCATAAAATTTCCATCTTGCAAGTACAGAGAAAGTTCTAGTAGGCATTTAGTGCCATGACAGGTCACTTAGGTTACAACTAGCTATATAGGACATGCTAATAAGATTTAACCTTCTTTGTCTGTTGCTGAAGAGGAGGGAAGAGGGGAGGGGTGAGACCTTCTTATCTTTGAAGATATCAAAGAAAATTAAAAACAACCACTTTTCCTCTGATCCTTGTGGCTGAATGTTTTTGAGCTGCATAAATGAGGTACATACAAAAAGAATATATATTTAAGCAAACAATATGAAGTCTTAATCTAGTCTCTACTGATCATGGCATAAGTGACATTGATAAAACAGAATTTGATGGAGTATGTGTATAGAATTACTTCTATCTCCATACTTGACGTAACTTTTCATCTCAAGTAAACTCCATTGATATTAATATTTAAAATGGAAAGCTAAAAACCCAAAGTGCCATGTGACAACACTTAAGTAAAAATTTATTAGACTTGTCATTTCTGTTAATTATTGTCATTTCAGCTAATTACCAGCCATTCCTGTTGGTTATTAGACGTGTCGTTTCCCCTTCCAAGCTGCCATCTAGCACCTTCTCTGATTCTGTTGTCACTGCACACGCTCAGGCAAGGGGTTAGAGGCCACCCCAGTGGATGTGAATTCCAGAAGAACAATTCAGAATTGCTGCCAAAAGGCAGAATGTTTAGTGAAGAAATCCCTAACAATTCTTATCCTTCCTACTTGCTAGGGTAAAAACTAAGGAGGTGGCATTATTTTGTTATAAACAAAACAACAAAAGCAAAAGGGGTTGTCTATGGGCTAGAGTTAATCCATGAAGAGTTTATCGATAGCTTAACCAAACTCCAGAAATCTCTAGAACTCAGCAACATTCACTTCCCCAGGGTCTTACAATCTATACTGGACAATGAACAGACTGAGAGGTGTTGGCTGAAGGGTAGCTTAGGGAGAGCAGCCTGACACTGATTTCCAATAAAAAATCCTCCCTGTCTGAAAAGCTATCAGTGGATGTTAGAGAACTGTGTGTATGTGTGTTTATGAAAGTGTTTATTTTTCCCCCAGGTTTTCATAAAGTATAATCTGGTGATAGTAACAGAGAGATTAATCTACGAATTTCATCAATGAAATGAAATTCAGGCATTGCAAGGAAGAAAACAGAAATGCAGACGTAGTCTTTACAAGAAATATCAATGGACTTCAGCATCTCTAAACAAACAGTATGGACACTTGATTTCTGTATCTTTAGGGTTTGATTGGGAATCATGGCATGGTCCTCATGAATAAGGCAGGTTGTGCTAATTGTAAAAAATGTTCATGGCAACTCTTTTGGATAGCTGGATAAATGCCCTCTCATTACATTTTGGTTTTATACATAATCAAAATAAAATGGAAAACTGAAAGATTATTTTGGAATCTACTCAGTAGAAGTAGCCAAATTCATCAAATAAATTATTTTGCTATTGAGGTTTTTTCTCCAAAATAATCCAAATACACTTCAGTTTGCCACTGCAGGCTCAGAAATCCACCCTCCCCACAAAGGCTGCATTTGAGTTCCTAACACATTCATTTTCTAATAGACCTATCTATGTTTGTACTATATCACTGGTTTCCCATGTACACATCGGGCTAAAGTAGCCATCTCTCATCCCTTTGAAATGTTTATTCAGTGTTAGTGAGGCAATAGCGTTTTGGTCAAGACTACCGTTACTAGTCAGAATTCAAGGGCACCTGCCAAACCTAGGGCAAAAGAGGGAAGGAAGGGAAAGGAGTTCCTAAAATTTACTATGGATCTAGGAAGAACTTTGGTGTTCTAAATACAGGCACAACATTCTCAGGCTTTTTTAGATGCCGTGGGGGGCAGTGACACTAGAACAAAGAGGAAACTCCAGCCATTCACTGGACTAAAACCAGATGTTTCAGAAAGTATCTTGTCCAACTGCCACAATGACTGGCAGTTGAAATGCCTTGCAGAAGACTGAGATGGCAAATAGCCTGTTGGTCATTACACAGTTAAAGCTGGTCTACATTTTATATCCCTACACTGTCAGAACTCAAGTATTGAGACTTGGACACACACCACCAGCTTGTGCATTCTGCAGGATTACGAAACCAAGAGCAGTCCCATCAGAACAGGATTCCTAGGGACAGGAACAAATTAATCAAATGCTGACGAAATTTACAAAAGGTACAAGAGGTTTTGAAGGCAGGAGAGGAATGTAATTGCTACAAGGCAAGGATACACAAAAAACTTTAGGGAGCAAAAGAGTACATGTAAGTAGAGGTAATCCCCCCCGTCCACGCCAACCCCCTGGGGAAGAAAACAGAGTAATGGGAATAATACTTTCAGGGTATGTATTATAGAAGGTAAGATCTACTAAATTAATGATGAAATCAGAAGTTTGTACTTGGATTAAAGGCTAGTATGGTCAGTATCACCCACAAATTTCTTCTCTGTTTAGCGTAGACAGAACAAAAGGAACGGCTAGCGTTGGGCAATGATGTAGGAATTCTATCCTAAACATAATTGTTAGGTACTATTTAGGTTGACTTTCAAATCTGTCTCAGGGAACCGGAATAAACATCATGGCAAAAACATGAGAAATGTCTCTCTATATGAAAACAGCCACTAGGCACAATTGAGTTGTTTGTAACCTGTGCAAAAACTCCCCCTCAAGCTTGAGAACTTTGTTTCTATCTTCCTACCCCAAACTGGCAATTGGCTACAGGTATTTGCCTGGAGCAACTCTGGGACAAATTGGAAAGGGAATAGAAAAATAACTTGCTGCACGTGAGTGTGTGCGTGCTTCACCACAATCAATCACATTTTCTCTGACATTGCTTCATTTGTGGATTATTGCAAAAACACAGGAAGAATGTGAAAAGATAATGTTGTAAAGCCATCGGAATGAAATTGGTGGGAGGAACCCATTTCTCACTATGCTCCCTAGCACCTCTGCACTCAGAATCCCAGCATTGTTTAAACCTCCATTCTATATAAGAAAGCTAATCAAATGACACTCAGGAAAATTGACTTGGGTTTTCAATCTAGTTTCAGATCTCTAGTGTACTTATTTCAAATGGCATTTGTTATTCTCTGCATATCCTTAGGAACATGCCCTGTCAAGAAATGCCATACAACTTCAAACCATGTTTTTTCCCACCTCTATAACTTTTTATGTATTCCCTTTTTACATTTTATTACAGCATAACATCTAAAAATGAAATAAAGATTATAGGCAATGCTTCAGGACCTAGAGTTCTATGCCTTGCCCTGAATATAAAACCGTGTTGATAGGAACCGCTGTTATACCTCTGTAAATTGCTCAAATCTCCCCACTGACCATCACTGTAATTATTTCTGCTTGGAAATGAAAGGTTTGATGGGCAGAGGGGTCTATTTTTTTTTTTAATGTCTATCTTTTCTTCCATTCATCCGAACTGCACATTTCCCCTTGGTGGTGAATTACGGAGATTACATCTATATTTATTTATAATACTTATCTCTGGGAGGGGGGTAATGAGACAGAAATGAAGAGAAAAACAAGCAATCAATTTTTGTAACTTTTTAAAGGTAACAGTATGAGAACTTGCTCTTCATGTTCCTGATTTTAATGAAATCAGAGCAGTTGGTATAATTGTTCTCTCAGAAATTGTATACTTTGTACAATATGGGGAAAAGGGAGGGAAGGAAGAAAGGAGAGAAAGAGGGAAGGATGGAGGGAGGGAGCGAATGGAAGGAGGGAAGGGGTGTGGAGATTTCAAAGCAGAAGTGGAATTTCTAGAGACAGGGCAACTTCATCCAAACATGTCTGCCTTAATACAAAAGTTTCTGTAGTCAGCTAATTTTGAAGGCATGGAGTTTGTGATAAATGTATAGAAAAAGCCCTTTAGATTATTTCCTCTAAATTTAGAATGTTTATGTCATATCTGTTCTCCATTCTTTTCATATCTGTTCTCCATTCTTACCTCTGCTCCAACTTTATAGCGTGGCTTTCCTTGTTGGCCTATGGCTCTATGATGAGGGTCAATTGGTTCCTTCTTTCACCTGAACACCACTTTTTTTTCTGCCAGACATACTATGACTGGACTCTTGCTTACATTTTATAAGAAACAGCAGGCATTCAAAGATGGGAACTTGGTGGGGTAGGTGTAGTGGTGTGTGCGGATGGAGAGGATAAGGAGTCTTGACTTTGCCAGATGCCAACTATTTCTTATCCTCCTCTGTCTACCCCCAAGGATTATTTGGAGGATCAAAGTGAGTCAAGGTTCTCTCCCCTACCTAGTAAGAAGGCACTCAAGAGGTATTAGGGGAAATAACTTTAATTAATTACAAAACAAAAGCATAATTGGAAATCAGGGCAAGGAGGAGAAATAGAGAAAGTTAGAGGGTGTCAAAAGTTGTTTTCTTCTGTTCATAGAAGGGATAATAGCTGCTGTACTTGTGGTTGTAAACTGTTAACTCACCCGCCTTCCCTGAAGTTCCAGAGAGCGAGAAGGTTTTTCCTTTCCTCTTTTCCATCTTTCTTTCTACCATCTCCCCCATCTTCCTTTCCGTACCTAGTTCTTTCTCTTCTCTCTCTGTCTCTCCCTCTTGGTCTCTGTCTCCTTACCTTTCTCTCCTTCTTTTCTTTTTTTTTTTTTTTATCTAAACTAGATTTGATAATCCCGACGAAAGGGCAGTGACCTCAGCATACATTTCCTGGAGAAAAAGACCCATTTGAGTTTGGAGGTCCTAGACTAATGAGACCCAGGCTGCCGTATGGTGAGATGGTTTCTCCAGCATTCAAATCTCAGGGCATGAATAAAAGTCTATCCAAAGCTTTCTTGGTTTTTAAAGAAGGTAAGAATGGAAAGGCTCTCACTATGATCCCAAAGGATATGCATGTCCTGGAATTGAGACTATTTAGAATTCTTCTATGAGCAGAGTTACTGAGGAAATCCTGCGTTCTGCACGTATATCTTTCTTCGATGTGTAACCTCTGAGTCTTTTGGACTATGCACAAATTAGATAGTGGGGTTAAAAACAAAGCATGAGACTGCTTCATAGAATTGTTGAATTAAAATGCTATCTTGCTCCGTTTTATAGATGAGGAGACTAAGGCAACTTGCCCAATGTCACAGACTTAGTTGGATACAGAACTAACACCGGAAACTTTCTGTCTGCATGTTAGGATGAGTAACACTCTAGTTATGTAAGTAGAACTGATCTCACTGGGTATACACTTCAGATGAGTCCTCTAGTAGACATCTATGTAACACCATTAATTACCAGGGAGAGAGCCTTAGACTAATTAGTGGAACAGAATGTACCAGCTTGATTTGACTGTGGTCATGCAAAGTCACTCTTGACTGTTAGTAAACTAAGAATGCTTTAGCAATGCCCAGAACTCTAAGAGCTTCCGAGATAAAAGCAGGAGTCCTTGCCTAAAGGGGGTAAAAGGGTGCTAAAAAAATTGTTAGTGTGAAATTCAGAAAGAATACCTGCCAGCACACTGATTTCCCCCTGCTTTAGTTGACTACAGGTTTAAGAATTGTTTTTGATATGCATATCACTGCCTCTTGTTTGAGTTAATTTGTTTAAACATTCATGAAGGGGAAGGTTTTTAATAGAAATGTGCCAAATGTTTTTTTCAATTACAGACAAACTGGGGTGTTTGCTGATCCATGAACAATGTGAATATTTAGTTGTGGAGAGTTTTACTGCCTAGTAACAAAGTTGTTGTTGGGTGCTTTGTTTCTTTTTCTCTCTCTTTTTTTTTTTAAATTTTTGCCCTCTCTGTTAAACGCCAAAATCTGTAAGGAAAATGATGGCAAGCAATTTAGCACCAGTGTCCTCACAAATGGCTTGTTTTGAAAAAGGCGGAAGTTGGATTGTGGCTTTGCTAGGTTAAAGCAAAACAAAACAAAACAAAACAAAACAAAACAAAAACAATTGTGTATGGGAGAGAGGCAGTGGAGGAAATGATTCTGTGGGCTGACAAAAACAGTGAGGATGCAAGGGGATCAGCAGCAGGGTTGGTGCTGTTAAGTTCATTTTATGATCCATTAGGTTTAGACAGTGTTGTAGAAAGTTGAGTCAGAGACTCCAGGGAAAGTTTGCCATCAGAGGCATGTTAGCTGACCTATCTTGGGGTTGGAGATCAAAGAATAAATGGTCAGTGGACAGGTGAAGGTTCTGTGAGATCTGGCCAATTTGTGCCCTGCTCTTACCTTCTCCGTGACCCCAGCAGAGCATTTGGCAAATAGTGGAAACCCAGTCGATATTGTTGAATGAGTAAGTGAATGAACACAGGCAGTGAACAATGGAAGTATGCCGAAAAGGACTAGCGTTTGCAAATGGGAACATATGGTAGCAAATAACTTATACCCAATTGGGAAGACTGTGGTTCACAAACAGGATGGCTCTGCAAAGGATTAGGCAAAGGTTTGCACTAGTGGAACTAAGGTATAGTGTAACAATTTAGTAATAATTAGATTGCAAGAATTTGATTTTTATGGGTAGAAGGATAATGAATAAGATGTACTTGGCTTTGAGCTGCTGAGTTCTAAGTTACTGACTAGGCTCCCTCAATTCCCTCACCCTGAAAACTGGATCAGTTCAAGAGCCCAAGATTAAACAGAAGTGGAGAACTGATACCAATGCAGGACTGTAGAAGAAATGAAAGCCAGAACACAATAACAAGTGATTTCAATCCCCTTTAATGGAACTTTGGGCACAAAGGAATACCACTTGCCGGATGTTTCTTCCAAGTAACCAGCAGAAAAAGACAACTTTGGTGTCCTGCCAGAACCACAAGGGATTCCTCAATCAAAATTCCTTCCATCTTGGAATCTCTATCGATTTCATTAGCTAGAAAACTATTGTTTAGTTGAGCCTCATCACCACAATCCGTATCTTCCTCCATTTTCTGGATGCTGCTATCTCTGAGACAGATCCCATTAAAGTCTGTGCCACTGAAGTCTCAGAACCAAAAGAGGAGGGTGTGGCTATTGTTAACCATCTATCTTTAATGACAAGTCATTACTACTTCCCTTATCAAGAGATGATTGGCAGTATCGGCAAGAGATGCCCTTTCTTTTCATCCTCAGGGAAATAATGACTTTCTGTGGTATATGCTCTGTTATGGGATATCAGATAGGAGCCCCTTCTCTCCTTTAGACCTTTCAAGAAGCAGGTCAGAATTATAGAACTTCTCTGAAGAGTAGATCAGATGAAGGGTCATTGGCATTTTTATTTTATAATATGTAGTATTCCAGATTGGGACAATACTCTGAGTACACATAGATGTGAGAAACTTACATGGAGTTCAGGCCAAATTCCTGGGGAGATTAATAAGGAAAAGTAAGATGATGCTGGTTGGTTGTTTGTATTCAAGTCAGTCTGGTTCATCTTGAGACTTGGAATTGAAACATAGATTGGGTTAGGTTTCAGAGATTCCAGTAAAATTGAGCCAGATCCACTTGTTGAAGCTCAGTTGCATGGCATTGGGTTAACTAATGAAACCAGAACTTCCAGAAAATGTTGTGTGTCTCTTTAGCCATGAGTGCTCTCCACAGAACTCTTTTTTTTTTTTTTTTTTTTAGTTAATCAATTAATTAATTAATTAATTTTTATCCCCAGGGGTACAGGTCTGTGAATCACCAGGTTTACACATTTCACAGCACTCATCATAGCACATACCCTCCCCAATGTCCATATCCCACCACCCTCTCCTGTCTCCCCTCCCCCCAGCAACCCTCAGTCTGTTTTTTGAGATTGAGTGTTTTATGGTTTGTCTCCCTCCCAATCCCACCTTCTTGCATTTTTTCTTTACCTACCCCCCAACCCCCCACATTGCATCTCCACTTTCTCATATCAGGGAGATCATATGATAGTTAGACAACCATCTTAACAATAACAGAAGTGGTAGAAGGCTTTGCTGAACACACTTGAGCATATCAATTAAGAGTTCTGCATTTGCCTAATTCTTGAACCTGGAAAATACAGGAGTTTTAGCAAAAGACAAAGAAATGGAGAGGAAATGGGGGTAAACTATAGTGAATAATAGTCACATGATTAAATAAATCATGGAATAGTGACCCAAAGTGACTTTGAGGTATGAGAAAGTATAGGTAGGTGCTTAAGTCAACAGTTTGTAAAAGAGAGCCCGAGAAAGAACAGAAAATAGACAATGCTTTTGTTGTGTTTTAATGAGGGAGGGAGAGGTTAAAGTCCCACGTTTTCCATCTTATCCTCTTGTCTAGGTCTTTGGAACTAAAATAGACTCATTACTTTTGTGGTCATGTTTTCTAAAACTTAAACTAGAAACTATAGTTTGACACTGACAATCAGAATATTTAAACCAGGGCATACTTACATGGGATCTTCATTTCTTTTTTTTTTTTTTTTCTTTTTAAGATTTCATTCATTTATTTGACAGAGAGAAATTACAAGTACACTGAGAGGCAGGCAGAGAGAGAGAGAAGGAAGCAGGCTCCCTGCTGAGCAGAGAGCCCGATGCGGGACTCGATCCCAGGACCCTGAGATCATGACCCGAGCCAAAGGCAGCGGCTTAACCCACTGAGCCACCCAGGCGCCCCGGGATCTTCATTTCTTGATATCTTGCTGTCAAATGGCAGTGGAACTGGTTGTTGCAAATAAAGTAGATCCAGTGCAATGTCTCCACATTTTTTTAATTGACCTGATATCTGAAAAATCTATTTTGACAAAATACAGATCACCCTTAACAGAAGATTCCTTGATTCTGATAAGTTTTATGCCATGGGCAGTCTAAATTTCTTCATATTTTCATTTGAAATGTTTAGTAAAACACCTTTTTTTTTTTTTTTACTAGTTTTTAAAGGATATTTCCTTTAAGAGAATAAGGAAAAATGAAAAGTCATAATCCAAGGGCAGTACAATAGTGAATAGGAGCTACCCTTGGCATCTGCTATTCCTAAGTTATCAGCGGTATTAAACAATGCAGTAGCATGTGGAATGCATGGAAGTTCCTGATTTATATCAGGTAAGCAGTCACCCATTCTATTTATATGGCTGATCTTGTTTAAAAAGATCTCAGATTGTCAATTTAGGGCCAAGCCAAAGAATCTAAGTTTGTTCTCTAGTTTTCCTTGAAGCTGTGTTCATAGGAGCCTTAGTAGTATTCGAAGGAGATGCCTGAGGGTTAATGCAGAGGTCACGAGGAGGAATATAACTAGTAATCAGTCAGGATGGGGCACATGGCCTCTGTCTTCTTCTTTATTCAAAGTAGCTTGACTTTCAAGCTTTGTTTTGGATAATAGCATTTTGCATGATGTTTTCCCTTACTTAAAATATTGTTCTCTTGCCAATATGAAAGTTCTTCATTTAGAGAAAAAGGTGCAGAGGTTTATCAATGAGAAAGTTCTTAACAGTCTTTATAAACACAGAAATGAACTGGTGATTAATAAACATCTCTTTCAGGTTTTATACGTCTTTAGCTCAAGACCTTTAAGACTTACATAAGTCGGACGGAAAAGCCTCGATTGGTGAATGTACCTTCCCTTCAGGGTAAAAAGACACCAGTACTTAAGCCAGCACTTTCTACTCAGAAACTTGTAGCTACTCTTCCCAGGAAATCCTCCAAACTGAACCAGTCAGAGTTCATCTTCTCAATCCCTCTGCTCAAACTGGGGAATGGTCTTTGAGAAATACTATTCCTGTAACTTTGAGGGCCACCAACAAGAAATAATCTTTAATTGGAATTTTGGCTCTATTCTACCAATCCTTCTCATCAGTTTCTCTCATTTCTCTCAGCAATTTCCTAAAAAATCACCAGCCTGGCAGGTACACCAACCACCAAGCTTGACCTCAAATCCTGTCATCAAAAGGCTTTATCCACTAATAAGAAAACTCAAGTGGTTATTGATAAATCCCATCAATTTCCTTCTTCCACAGTTTTGAACATAGCTCAGTAACAATTCATACCTGCTTTCTTTAAGTTCAGAAGATAAAATTCTCTTCAGTGCCACTTCCTCTCATCTGCACTCAAATTTTCTCTAAGGCATCAATCAGTCAAAAATCTACTTCTCTCCCATGCTCCTGAACCTTTTCAATCTATACACCTGTTCAAGAGTATCCCATCTTCATTCTGCCTTTGACTGCATGTTTCCTTCTAGCTCCCAATAAGTTTACCTAAAGCATCAAGTAAAATTGTGTGTATGTGTGTGTGTGTGTGTGTGTGTGTGTGTGTGTGTGTGTGTTCTGTGGCAGATGTTTGTTTCAGAGTATTTTAGATGCAATAGCAGAAATACAACTAGGATTAGAACAGAAACATAAAAGTGTTTTATTATTTTACATGCCTAAAATTCTGGACGTTTGGAAGTTGGAGGTTCCAGGGGTAGTAACCCAGATGTCAGCTTTCATACTTAGGTTTATCCCTCTTGGTTACAAGATGGCTGCTGCAACTCCAGAAATCACTTAGGTGACTCCATCCAAAGGCTAGAAGAAGAGGAAAACACATGATACTTTCTATATATATCTCGTTTAAAACTTCCACAGAAGCCATGTGGCATGTCTCTTCTCATATCTCACCAGTCAAGATCACCACTGTGCAGGATTCATCCCTGGGGCTGAGTTATATGCTGACAGCCCCTAAAGTTTATGGCCACTCGATATTCAAACTAGGGTTCTGCACGCAAGGAAGAGGCAGGGTGGAGGGTGGGTGCCAAAGTGTTCTTTAAACTCTGCATTCAGTCATCCAAATGCCAGTCCTAAGCATCACTGTTGGGTACAGTTTTGCTTTGCTGTTTACACAGCCTGACTCCACTAAGGTCTCCAATAGGACATTTTGTTATTTTTTTTAGTTGGTCTTTGGATTAAAGAGAAAATAAGTAGGTATTGGTATGTGTATGTTTGCAGATGGAAAAGAGAAATGAGAAGAGTAGAGAAAATCCAATAAAATGCATAAATGCATGACTATGATTTTGACTTGAATTCTTAATTATTTAAAACGCTTGACTGCTTCTTATGCATGTTGGGAAATCTACCATTTGAATAGCCATATGTCTATTGGTCCAGAAATAGAAGATATTAAGACAAAGGATCAGGTTGGAATTCAGGCTGGAATAACCATTCAACCATACTCGAATTCATAATCCTTTCGAGTTTTACACAGCTGTGATTATAAAGAAACCCTTTGACAACATAAAGAGATGGGTCTCTATTCATACCTGTGTTGCTTCAGGCTGAGGACTTATAATGACTTTTCAGTGATATTATGGACAGCTGGAAAATTTAAGAGGGATCTCACAGTGAGACCTTTTGGAGGCAAATTTTGAATATAAGTCAAGTTTGATGATTTACTATTCTGAAGAACATGTTTACATAGGTTTGCCAATTCAATATCATTTTTCTTTTAGTTTTTATTCTCAGTCCTTTTCTGACATAACCTCATCTTCCCTCTCTCCTTTTGGCCTTTCCACTCATTTCTTCATATCCTCTTCCTTGTCCTTATAATGGGACTTCTCTTTCTCCTTCATTCTTTCCTTCTTGACTCTTGTTCGGATTCCTTCGTTTTTTTTTTTTTTTTTTTTTTTTTCTCTCCCCGTTTCCTTCAACCTTAGGAGTGAACTGGAGTGACTGTTTGTCCTCACTGGACCAATTCACAGGATTAGGGGTCCCTTCCTGTTTAGTCTGCATTTCAGCTTCTGGTAGCATCAAGGTAAACTGCAATAAGCAAAGTCCTGGTTTGGTCAGGTTTGACTATGTAGACAAACAATCTAGATAAATAATTCCCAACCCTGGCTCACAAAAACACCCTTTTTCTCCTTTGTAGTGTGTTTTCAGGCCTTAAATTTTTTATGTTCCTGCTTTAACACTTCACTTCACAATGCCTCCATAAAAAAGTAATGCTTTTCTCTTTTGTTAAAAGAGGAATATCCTCCCAAGGAGCTATCTCTCAAGATGTGCTGAAATCTCAAGAGGAATCATGTTTTACATTAAAAAAAAAAGCCTTCCTGTGTGTTATCTTGTTAGATAACCCCCCCAAATCATGTGAGGTAGGCAGGGAGGCAAAGCTGCTTCAGAGAAGTTTGGGCAACAATATAATAGACTAATTGAGCACAGAACCTAGACCTCCTCAGTCTTTACACTACTGATACCTATGAATATATTAGAATAGCTGTGTATAAAACAGGCACATAAAAAGACATGACTATGCAGTAAATGCATACAATTTTCTCATCTTTATTTTCAAGGAGAAGTAACAATTGCAATTACTCACCCCATAGAAACTGGAATTGCTTCCCCTGGGTGACAGACACACCCTTATCTCTACAGGTCCAGCTGCGTTTCTCTGTCCTTTAGTTCATTTTATTCAGATGCTTGATGTGCATCAGGACCCGTCCCCAAATGAGCATTGGTTTATTTCTCCTTCCTCTCTTTGTTCTTTCTTTTTCCTACTTTTTTTATCTCCCTCTCTTCCTTCCTCCTTCCCTGTTCCCTTCCTTTCTTCCTTCTTTCCTTCTTACCTTCCTTCCTTCCTTCCTCTCTCTCTCTCTCCTTGTCTCTCTCTCCACTTTCTATTTCTTTGTTCCCACTCCCACTCCAAAGAAGTGATGAGAAATCCTTGATTCCCTATATTCACATTCTCTTTGCTTTCATTTTTTCCCTTGGTCCAATAATGTAATGCCAATTATTAGAAAATATAATTCACTGTGTCTCACACTATTATTTATAATCTACTCGAGCATTTTCTTCACATTCTTAATATCCCCAGTGTCGGAGAGAATTATAGCTGGGAAGCTGACTGCAGGCCTTCATGTAACGAGAGGGGAGAAGAATGCTGTTTTCACAGGCAAATTTTTTTGTTGTGTGGTGGAGTTTCATGATTTTCCTAGAGCAGTTCGACGTTTTTTGTGCATTTACAATTATTTTTGCCAAAAAAAGACTCTCGATGATTAAGTTTTTCTTTGCTTTCTGCAATAGGAATAAGATGATAAAAAAAATGTTTCAGTAGATTAGTTTAAAGAAGTGAAACTTTGCAAAGATATTTACAAGATATCCAGTATATGGCGATTCCTGGCAGTTTAAACGTGCATTATGGCTCACTCTGCCATTTGCCAATTTAAATGTGCATTTGACTCTAACTTTCTTTGGCTCCTGAATCCTCTCCTCTCTCTCTCTCTCAGCCTCATTCTGTTTCCACACTTCTTTCTCACTCAGTCTCCCTCTCTCTCTCTCTCTCTGCATACACACACACACACACACACACACACACACAATCAAGGTGAACTTTTCGAAGATAAACAAGTAAATTCCATATCTGTCCTTCAAAATTCAGCAGTCAGCTTCATCTCTGTTCTGGGAACTCTATTTTTTTTTTATTTTATTCATTTTATTTTATTACTTTATTTATTTATTTGCCAAAGACAAGATTTATGAACTTAACATGGGTTAAGACAGAGCTAGAGAGAAAAGATAAATAGAAGAAAAATTATTTTGGCAATAGCACGCTGAATAAGAAAGGAAGTGAGACGAGCACAGAAGATGAAGACAAGGTTGAGAGAGAAATTAGTCCCTCCTGGCCAAGCAACATGCTTTCTGGTGACCTGGATATGAGAGAATCCCAGTGGAATTTAAATATCAAGACCTTGGGTCCTTTGTTAGGTGCACAACACATATACACACTTCCTTTCTGGGCCACCAGCCCCAGAGCCTTTGTCTCTGTCCTGTCTTGGTTATTGAAGCATTCACATAGCCTCTTGCATAACTTCTTGCATAATTTAGGGATAGACAACAACCTCTATAGCTACCTGCCCTCCTCCTGTCCTCTTGTACTATTCTTCCTGAAAAAAAAAGCTTGCAGGTACTTACATTTGGAGAATTTCTGTGCTAACCAGGATAGAAAAATAGATGATAACAACAACAAACTAGAAACAGTTACAAATCTTTTCAGATTTTATTTATGATCAAACTCTCTAATATGCTTTTTATAAAATCCTATAATTTGCCCACCCATGCAATGAAATGATACCCTTCCATACCATTTTTATAAAATAAGTCATGTTCCCAATGGAATAATTTTGATTTTGTCATAAATATTTTCTTAACATTGGGCTCCATAGTTCAATCAGCCCATCATTTAGAATCTCGTTTTGTTTACTTGTCTTTTTTAAATTATAAGTAGGCACAATACATTTGTCCATATGAAATAGGCTGAGTAGTATAAAATCAATTACTGACTTCATAAAACATACCTTCCTTGGACTGTAGGCAAGGACAAATTCAGCAATATCACCAGTGCTCAATAGTAACCAACTAGGAGATGGTCTCTTAATTTCCTAGGATTGCCATGACAAAACACCACGAACTGGATGGCTTAATTAAAACAAGAGAAATTTATTCTCTCACATTTCTGGAGGCTAGACATTTGAAATAAGGTGTCAGTGTGGTTTGTTTCTTCTTGGTGTGAAATGGAGGATTTTCAACATGCCTGTCTCCCATCTTCTTGGGGTGGCTCTCAATTCTCAGCATTCTTTGGTTTATAGATTCATCACTCCAATCACTGCCTCCTCTGTCTTCACCTGATGTTTTCTCCATGGGTCTGTGCCAAGTTTGCACATGTGTTCCATGAGTACACATTAGAACATGGCGTTTCCTCTATGCATGTTTGTCACACTAGTAAGAACACTAATCATATTGAATTTAGGACCCACTTTAATCCAGTATGAACTTGCCTTAACGAATTACATCTGCAAAGATCTTATTTCCAAACAAGGTCACACTGGGGTTTCAGACAAAGATGAATTTTCTGGTACACTATTCAACCTACAACAGACAGTAAACAAGGACCATTCTACTTACTGAAAGGCAAACTAAAACAAGATGGTGTCCTTGTCTTTATTCCATTATCTGCTTAGTCTATATTTTACTCTTCTGCAGAACAGTGAGGTTTACATGTACTTCCAAGGTGAAGGAAGTCACACTGACAGCTACTTTACCATATCTAGGTCCTTCCTTGAAAATAAGCATAAGAAGTCAGAGTCACATGCCCAGTACCTGAGGTTCTGACAATAAAATGTACTCTTTGTATTGATTTAAAGCTTTGTGTTTGTAATTCACATGACTAGACAGAACAACTTTTTAAAAATTTGCTTTAATTTAAATTCAATTAATTAAAATATAGTATATTATTAGTTTCAGAGTTAGAGTTCAGTGATTCATCAGTTGCATATAACACCCAGTTCTCTTTCCACCCCATACCTTCCTTAATGCCCATCCAGTTACCCTATCCTCCCACCCCACCCCTCCAGCCACCCTCAGTTTATTTCCTATGATTAAGATTCTCTTATGGTTTATCTCCCTCTCTGATTTTGTCTTGTTTTGTTTTTCCCTGCCTTCCCCTATGATTCTCTATTTTGTTTCTTAAATTACACATATGAGTGAGACAATATGATAATTGTCTTTCTCTGATTGGCTTCTTTCTCTTAGAGTAATATTCTTTACTTCCATCCATGTGGTTGCAAATGGCAGGATTTCATTCTTTTTGATGGCCAAGTAATATTCCAGTGTGTGTGTGTGTGTGTGTGTGTGTGTGTGTGTGTGTGTGTGTATGAATGAATAAAGAAGATGCCCTATATATATGGCCATTCATCTGTCAATGGATATCTCAGCTCTTCCAATAGTTTGCCTACTGTGGACATGGCTGCTATAAACATTAAGATGCATGTGCCCCTTCGATTCACTATATTTGTATCCTGCAATTGCTATGTCATAGGATAGCTCTATTTTCAGGTGTTCGAGGACCTTCCATACTGTTTTCCAGAGTGGCTGTGCCAGCTTGCATTCCCACCAACTAACTCTATGAGAGTGTTCCCTTTTCTAGGCATCCTTGCCAACATCTGTCATTTCCCAACTTGTTAATTTTAGCCATTCTACACTGAACAACTTCTAAAATGACTTTTTGAGAACTAAATATCTCTTTAACTTGGTCTACTTAGTAGAGCTTCTAGTAAAGAATCTAGTAAAGCTTCTTTAGTTCTTCTTTAGTTCTTCTTTACTAGAAGCTCTACTAAGTAGAACAAGTTAAAAATAAGGCATATTGATTCAAATTGATAAAAAAAAATCATTCTACATGGTGGTAAATTATAAAAACATAAATATTAAACACCATAACCCCCCCAAGAAAATAGGGTCATTTCCACAGTTTGCATTTTTTTTTCAAGAGAATATGTTTTATTTTCAAATTACAGTTTGATACCTGTTTTAAAAACAAACATGTTTGCTCTTTAGTCCCTTGTATCCCTCTGCATTCTTGTCAGAACAGATTTTCTGTCAATCTAGTTAAAATTTTGTATCAAGCCTGTCCTTCCTCCCACCCCACCATGCCCTTGTAGTTTTATTTTATCCCATAATAAAATAATTGGTGAATATGGCTTAGAAGCATCCTAGGGTAGTAATTAAGAACATTGATTCTGGAACCAGATGGATTGCATTCAACTCCAGTCCCCAACAGTATATGAATTTGCATCAGGTACTTGACCTCTTTGTGCCTTAGTTTCCCTATTTACAAGACGTGGATGGTGAAAAGAGCACATTCTTTGTAAGAATATTATGAGGATTAAATGAGTTAATATCTCTAAAGCTCTTATGCATTATAGAGTATTTGTTAAATAACTAAATGTCTGCTAGAACAGAGGCTTGCTGATGATGGATCCGTGTCTTGCATCTCTATTATTTTCTATGGCACCAGACAGTGTTCTGCACTTAATATATATGCAACCCAATATCTATTTGCACAATATGTATTTGAATTGAGGTAAATTAAGCTCCCCTAGCAAAATTCTTGTCTCTACATATGGACTGATTTTACTTAGGGGGAAAAGGGATGTCTGTCCTTCTTGGAGGTTTACAGAGCTCTATGAAGTTAGAAAGTAACTGATCTGTGCTCACTGAGCATAGCACTGAACATTTTGAAAAGATCTTTTGCAAGTATCTTTTCCAACTTCTCTTGTCCAAGCTAAATAACCCAGCTCAAAACTTATCTTCTCTTGGAATCTTTTACATTAAACTCAGAAATATATCTCTTCCTCTGTATTCCTCAACATTATTTTTTGTGTTCTGTAAGAATATGATTTATAAAGTTACCATAGTTTGTAAAACTGGAAGGCATGGTAGAAATTTCCAGGCCAGTGATTATTGCCAGTGGTGCAGATCATAGTCCACACAGAATTTAGATTTGTCTTTTAATACACATGACTGGGGCCCACCATCAGAAATTTGGATTATCTAAGACAGTAGGGTATTGGCTTCAAGTTTAAGGTCTGAAGTCATATAAGATTTGATACATAGTATGGTCCCTTTTGTTTGTCCTCAAGTGACTCCAACAGTGCTTGTCAAACTTTAATGTGCACACAAATCACTGGGGGCACTCTTGAAAGTGCAGGTTCAGATTCAGCAGGTCTGCAAGAGGCCCAGAATTTGGCATTCCCAACAGACTTCAGTTATTGATGGTCCAGAGAACAATACTTTGAGTATTAAGGACCTAAAAGCTCATTGTTTAATATATCAAAATCTCAAATTCCTCATATGTCAGATAGAGCTGTTGTAAAAATTAAAGGGTATATAAATAGCTTTACCACATGGCTATGCACAATAAATGTTAAAGATTTTATTGATATAATTATTAAGGCCAGCTTCATGGGCTCGGGCCAGTATACTTGCACAGAGCTCTGTCTTAAAGGGGTTTTGTATTTGGTTTAATTCCTTTATCACCATCTTGAATTCTTTATAATTTTATCTCTGAACGTGTATTTTATAAGTGAAGTTTAGTGGGGCAATGAGGAAGGCATGTGAGCAGAGTAGACACTTGAAATATGCATTATTACCAACATTACTTGCCAACCATTTGCATTTAAAACTTACAAGTTACCAGCAGCACAGAATTCTGATGGACTCACAGTGAATTTGAGTCCAGTAAGTCTCAAAAGTACATGGTAAATGTGTTACATCTATGACTAAGTAAGGCCACATTTTCCCCAAGAAACCATGCTTTCTATTTGAACCAGAACTTGATTTGGATGAGGAATGAAGACAATTGCACTCTAAGAATTATGAACATTCCAGGATCTCTATTATATCCTCTCCTACTCAAGTTACTTCCCTATAGATTAGCTAGCCACATACACTGAGAATATGCTTTAGGAGGAAAGAAATAGATAGGGCAACCCATAGTTCTTTCCTTTCAATTATTTCTTATTTATCATTAAATTGAAGGTGGAGAGTATTGGTACAGAATGTATGCATATCAAAAAGTGAAATGCTTCACTGCCATGATTCCTCCTGCAGACTCTGCTCAAGTGTGACACACCCAGTGTTGGTGAGCTGGACACGGAGACATGTATCCCCAAAACAGGGCCACTGAAAATTAGCCCCCAGCAGCCTGGACCCTTGGGTCCAGTCCCACAGCCACCAAAGATCAAGATTTCTTCAACTTCCTGTGTTCTGGATGCTACAAAGAAGGCAGAAGAAATCTTGAATGCCATCCTGTCTCCAAAGGAATGGGTGAAAGACACACAGTCACAGATTCTGCAGGTGTCCAGCACTGCCAACACTGGAATGGATCAGGGTGCATCCCTGCAGCAGCTGAATCTGAATCTGCAATAGCAACAGGCCAGGGAGACTGGCATCTTCCCTGTGTGCAGAGAGCTGTACTCACAGTATTTTGCTGAGCAGATCTCGGAGGTCACCATCAACTGTGTGGAGAGGGGACTGCTTTTGCTGCAAGTCCAGGACTTGATCTATATGACCATCACCGCCTATCAGACCTCACATGAGAGCAGTGTGGCATTTGGCTCCAGGAAGGCTCTGTTGCCCGAACAGGGAAGTCAGACATGGGGAGGACAATTGCAGAATTAGAAACAGGAAAGAGAGGTTTGGAGAGCCAAGTGAAGGAGCAGAAGGTCATGTGTGAGGCCACCGAAAAGAGGGAGAATGAGAAGAAGACAGATGGAGGAGAAGCAGCACAATGAGGAGACTCAGTTCCTCAAACAGAAAAATCAGCAGCTGAATGTCCAACAGGAAGGCAGCACTGCACCAAAGAGGTGATAATTTCATATGGGTCTGTGAGCACTGCAAGCATACCCCATCATAAGCCCCTTCTAAAAAAAAAAAAAAAAAAAAAAAAAAAAAAAGGTAGTTTCCTGGAGAAAACAAAAATGAAATGCATACAGTTAATTTTGTGTAGGGTCTCCTGTTCTGGTAAAAGCAAAATATACATGGATATATAAGCTCAGATTGTGACTTGTGCAATTTTGGTGATTCTGTACATAAGTGTCTTTATGTGTGCATTTAAAACTGGCATTGTGCAATATAAAAATGAACAGTGAAAGTCATGCAAATAATTTAAATTTGACTTTTCACTAATTAGAATCACAGTAAATAGCAAAGAAAACACACCATGACAGGTTAAATAAGAGACCACGAAATAAAGGGGAAAGTTTTATGCTTCAGTATCTTTTATGGGTGCTTTTCCCCTCTGCTTTTTGAACAGGGGTCCCTCTAGTTTCACTTTGTACTGAGCACCAGAGATTATAGAGCTGGCTCTGCCATCGTTATTCTAATCACTGTCTAATCACTAGGTCTGAGGAGGCCACGGGGGCTTCAAGTTGAAAATCCCTAACGAAAACTAGAAGCACATTTGCAAAATTATACAGGTCAGTAAACTTATCTGTAGTTGCACAAAATTCTCCACCTATAATTTATTGGCAAAACTAACAATATATATATATATATATATATTTTTACTTTGCACAAATGCTGTTTTCTGAGGAATGTCTGATTATTTTATGTGGTGTTCAGATTCCCCTTTGGAAAGAAAGTATCAGGACAGTGCTTGTTCCATCTTGTGTCATCAAGAACTTGTCCCTCTCTTTTCTGGATGCGTGCACTATTCCAGTTGGCCACACCAGTGACACAGACCACGCTCTCACTTCCATTGGGATTACACATCGTACCTCAACTCCCCAACTATACTGAGCCTTGGAGGCCTTCCTTATAGCACCCTCCACACTGGATAGATTTCCACACAGTGTAGTCTCTTCCTAATGCGTGAATGAGCAAATAGGCTGTTATGCAGAAGACTGTGAGCCCATTTTAATAATTTCCAAAGGAAGAGGGGTCAGATTCTGAGGCATTATGTTAAATTCTAGTTTGGACTGCATTTACAGTTTCACCAGAGAGAAAGCTGCCATGTGTTAGTTATTATACAGTGTTGTCTTCATCTTTCTGGATGGAGGCTGTTTGATTCCACTATTTCAATTTATTATTGTGAGATAAATAATAGTTCTTATAATTGAAAGTGAGTAGGAAGACATGGGACACAATTTCGAAAGATAGGAACTGCCTAAATTGGTCCTCAACTGATGCAGCGTCTGCCCTGTGTAGACATCTTAAAATCCATATTCCATTCATATAGTCCCAGCTGGAGCAGCTAAGACTTTCACCCCATATATTGCACAATTGACTCTCTGCCTTGTGTGTGGTGGGGGGTGGAAGGGGGAGTTTGTTCTCCTCTGGTGCTTCATGTATCATCTGGTGCCAGAGGCTATGAGAATACAACATTGATGGACCAATGGACTGATCCAATATGGCAAATCCTATATTCCTGCTTGAATACAAATGAATAACCTCATATAGTTCTGCACACATTCAACAAAATGATGAAAGGGAGAAAAAAACAAATGGAATTTCCTGATCATTGCATTCCACTTTATTTCTCTGTTCTAACTTTGTAAGTGAATTCAATGTCTGTAGAAGGCAATTGATGGCTCTAAAAGAAAAGGAAAGAAAAATGTTAAAGCCCCAAACCACTATTTGAGCACTGTTAAGCTTGGTTTTCTTCTCCTGCTGGAATCCACCACTGGGCTCCTCATCTTGCAGCCTTTAAAGGTCATCTCAGCATTTTGGAGCTCAGGGATTGCAGTTTCTCCAAGACAGGGCGGCAGCCTTACGTCTGCTGCCTCTTATTAGTAGGAGGAGCAAGGAAATGAGAACAAAAGAGGGAAGAATTGATGAGGCATGTAGGAAAGATGAAAGTGATGCTTCAGTTTGTCTCCAAACCTCTCAAATACATCTTCTAAGGGATCATGCTCCATGCCAATCATTTCGTCCTCTCCGCAGCCCGCTGTATGCACACTTTCAGCTTCTAACTTTATAGAATGCCCTACGATTTAATTTTTCTGCCTATCTCATTCTCGTGCTATGCCTTCTGTGTCCTACCTCCAATACAAAGTCTTCCTTAATCAACCCAGACTACAATATTCCTCTGTCACTGTGAGTTGAAGGATTTATTATATATTTCTTGCTTGTCATCATGTTGCTCTGTACCTTAATTTTTATTTAGCACAAATACATGCTTCTTCCTGTTCGGTAGTTTCATTAGGGGAAGGCATGGTGCTTTTTCTCACCTACAGTTGCAGGTAGTGCCTTTTACATCATAAGTTCCTAATTAATATTTATTAGCAAAAATTACTGGGTTATCCTAAAAATAAGCATATGTAGGCCATTTGTTTTTATGTGTGTACATATTTATATATATGCACATAAATACTTAGGCATATGTATACATATATGGGTGTATGTGTATGTATATAGTGATTTTTCTATGTAAGTAACTTTCTCCATAGTCAGTTGATTTTTCTTTATTTTGAAGTTTGGACCCTGGCTGAAAATAGCTGAGCAGAGCCTGTATTTCCAAGGGCCAAGGGCCATGAAGCACTACTCTATTCCAGAGCTGCCCACTTCCCCCCACCCCAGCCCCGCCACCCACCCTGTTGAGTTTCAAGGACCAGGAAGTCTGATTCCAACTTGATTATATCTAGGTGGAGGAAGGAGGAACGAGGATAACCCATCCATCATACCCCAATCAGCCAATTTAAAAGATCAGGGCATATTAACCAGACAAGAATGAGCAGGACAAATGTGCAAAAGGCCCAATGGGCATAAACAATATATGCAATGCAAGGAGCCAATACTGCAGAAAGAGTGCAAAAATAATTGAATGCGAATACTGTACATAAATCCAGATGAGATTCGAGCTGTGACCTTGAGGTGAAAAGGCTCCTTAAAAGGCAACCAAAGCTTTCTATTCTAAAGGGATTAAATCTCTGAAAATCATTCTCTTTCTCTGCATTCATGTTTCACACTTTGCCGTGCTCACATAAAAAGGGCAGATATACTAGCAGTTCGGTGTTTACTTTCTTGTGTTTCTTTTCTTCCCAGATAGCTGGTATCGGCTTTACCACAGATCAGAGTGGGTGAGCCTTTTTCACCTTCTGATTATGGCTTGTAATTGTCAATACCAAGTTAGCAAGCTTTCTAATGGAAATTACCAGTGCACGGAAGAATGATAAAGCAATCTGCTCAGGTGGGAGACGTATAGGCTCCGGAGCTCAAGTCATCTTTTCTAGGGCTTACAATAATTATGAGAGCAAATTTAATAAACTTTTGCATGAAACTTGTAACAGAATATGCCTAGATTCTATTGTTGCCATAGCATTGCAAACTTGAGAATACCAGCAAAGAGCTCACGTGTTCAAACACAGCTAGGCAAGGCTTTATCTCGACTGTTTTTCCATGGCCTCTGTGTAACATTCGAATCCAACTCCTAAGACAGGGTTGCCTGGAGCATTTACAAGTTTGATTTTTCCTTTCTCACCAGACAGGTGGCAATGATCACAGAGCTCCAACTTATTTAGAATGGCAGCTACCACAACAGACAGTGGTTCAGAGCTTGAAAGGATTAAAGCTGGATTAGGAGGAGGAAGGATGTATTCCCAACGGGCAATATTTATAACAAGGAGGAGACTTTTTTCCACCTCCTCTACAAGAATAACAAGGAGGAAAAATGAATCCCAGCAATGATTCTCAAAATGGCAAGATGTGGGCAGGACTTAAGAAATACACCTTTCTAATTCCCAGGCAATTTATTGTGTGTATGCCTAAGTATCCAATTAGCAGGCACAGATGCCATTTTGCATTAAAAAATATAGGGTTTTACAACTGCAAACCAGCTGTGCCCATAAATTTCACCAATCACTTTGCAGAGGTCTACAGAGAATTTAGACTTGAACCTCATGGAATTTATTTTCCTCTGTGTTAAATAATCAAAGATTGATTGGCATTTTTCTGTCTAGTAAAATATTTTCCTCAAAGAAGAGTCAGAAATCACAATGCAGCCTCTAAAAAACTAACAGAAATAGATTATTTCTGACCCATGAAAAGCTTACATTCTAAACCAGCTATGGCCAATGGAATTTTTTGCAATGATAGAAATGTTCTAAATTTGCACCATCCATGATAGTAGCCCCTCAGCCCATGTAGTGATTGAGCCCTTGAAATGTGGCTAAAGCAACTGGGAGACTGCATTCTCAATTTTACTCAATTTTAACTAGCTCAAATTTAAATGACCACCTGAGTGATTACCATATTGAACAGCGCAATTCAGCATCATTCATGTTGTAAATGTATCAACAAATTAACCAATGACAGTCTGAAATCAGATAGACACCTGATCCTTGATAGCCATGTGATAGCTATCCAAGCTAAAATGGTTAACCCGTTAACCATGTATTTCATCTGGTAAATGGGAATAATCATGGTTCTTCCAGTATTGTCAGGTGATTAAATGCATGATGTGGAAATTATTTGACCTCTTGCTTGAAACTAAGTAGGCCTTTAATCAATGTTCTTGAATCTTTCTTATTTTGTCTTTCCCTCTTTTCTTTTCTCCTTTTTTTCCTTCCTTTATTAGATAAGAAAGAAGAACCCCCCCCCCCCAAAAATAGCAAATGGACAAGATCCTCAATAAAGAATATTGTTGTATCTGCCACTTCCACAAGTTTATTGTTCTAAATGAGAATTTTACATGAAAGTTGCCTGTAAAGCATAACTAGTTTCTATCCCAGAGCCCCTCTGCAGAGCCTCTGCATTTAAATGCACATACTTCTCAGTGCCCCATACACCCAACTTAGTTCTCCATTTAGCTGTTGAGTTTAGTTGTTCTCAGTCAATTTTTTTTATCATCTTTCCAAATTCCAGGTTAGAGAAATCTAAATGGATCGAGATGTTCCTCTCTGTTATTATCAAGATCTCAGGGTTCAGCACAAACTCATGAAGAGCATCTGCCCAGAACATGGCTGAGTTCAACTTGCTGTTTTTCTGCTTTAACTTGCTACTCATTACCCATGACTTAAAGGGAACAGTGAGTAACCCAACAGGAGAATATTGACTAAGATCGAACATGGAAAAGTCAAGAAATAAAGAGGATACTAAAAAGCAAAATAAAATATTTGTACTGATAGTTCCTGTTATTTTATAATAATTTTTACCTATTCATAGACTTTTGGCATTTTTTATTCTCCCAATTTCTTTTATCAGCTTTTATTTTATTTATTTATTTTTAAAGATTTTATTTATTTATTTAACAGAGAGAGATCACAAGTAGATGGAGAGGCAGGCAGAAAGAGAGAGAGAGAGAGAGAGAGAGAGAGGAGGAAGCAGGCTCCCTGCTGAGCAGAGAGCCCAATGTGGGACTCTATCCCAGGACCCTGAGAACATGACCTGAGCCGAAGGCAGCGGCTTTAACCCACTGAGCCACCCAGGCACCCTCTTTTATCAGCTTTTAGAAGGAGATCCTGCAAACACTATTTTTTCCTATTTGATAAGTACATCAACTAATAACCAGAAAAATTAAGATGAATGCTCAGGGTTTCTCATGAGGGTGGCATAGAGAACACTAGAACTCAGTTACATTTTTTTTCTAGTTCATTTGCCCCCTGGGGTCTTATATTTAATTGTGCAAGTAATGCGAAGAAACAGAATTTCATTAGGCTTTAGATAGGTAGGGACCCTCTACTAAGCTCAAATCAAAAAGTATTTGTATACCAGTATGCAGGCCCTTGTTTTTAAAGCCTGTGTATCTTTTTATTTTTCTTTTGAAAGGGTCATTAAAGTGTATCACTGATAGCCTGTGTGCTGAGTGTTGGGATGTGTTTAAGAAAGGCATTATGGTGGAGCACACTGCATGCACATAGTATGATGTCATCTAGCAGTCAACTACACCTGCTGCTGTGCACTTCACAACATGTTTTATGTGGCTGGAACATTAATGTTAAGGTCAATTCCATGGTTAAAATGGAGACTCACAGCTGAGGGATGCTTAGCCAAGTCTGTTAGTGTTTGGCAGGGAAATGGTACTGATAAACCTACATGTGGTTGGTCTACCAGCTGGAGGGTGGTCCTAGCCATGTTGCTGGAACACTATTCAATTCAATTCAACAAATACTTATTGAATAACTAGAATGCTGATGGGGTGTCAAGGGAGCACAAACCATGCTCGGGTCTTGTAAGGGTTTCCAATAACAATAGATTTCAATATCTAGCAATGATTGCATGGTTACCATATGCTAGCCATTGTTCTAAACATTCTAACTGTATTAATCACTGTAATGTTTTTAACAAGTCTATGAGATGGGTGCTCTGATTTCTCTGTTTCATCAATGAGGAGACTTGGTCGGAGAGGTACGATATTTTTGCTAGTTTTCATAATGTCCCCTTTTTTGAGCATATGCTAGAGTTGCATTCACTACTGCCTTGGAGTTGGCCACATGGAATGTGTCTAGCTTTAGCCACAGAAATGTGAGCATCAGTGATGTGTGTTACTATTTGGGGAAGTATTTATTTTTTTATTTTTTTATTTTTTTTAAAGATTTTATTTATTTATTTGACAGAGAGAGATCACAAGTAGGCAGAGAGGCAGGCAGAGTGAGAGGGGGAAGCAGGCTCCCTGCTGAGCAGAGAGCCCGATGCGGGACTCAATCCCATGACCCTGAGATCATGACCTGAGCTGAAGGCAGCAGCTTAACCCACTGAGCCACCCAGGTGCCCTTTGGGGAAGTATTTAAAAGCTGCCACAAGATTCCCCTGCTACGGTGGTATTCACTGACCTCCCAGATAATGGAGACTCCGTCAGCCTGGGTCTGTGAGCGAGGATGAATGAGAGAGCAGGGACTTCACTGACTTAAAATAAAAATGAAGTAGGGTATCATTTAAGCCTCTGAGATTTTGAAGTTGTTTATTATGGCCACGTAATCTAGTACAGACTGGCTAATGAAACATAATAGTAAGAACAAGAGACATATGAAGTTAATTGACAAAAAAGATAGCACATGATTAAGTCCCAAGGAAAAATAGCAATCATAAAAGCAGCTACCATTTATTAAATTCTTAGCAAGGTGCTAAGCTCATCACATGCATTCTCTCTAGTTCATAAAACAAACCTACAACACCCGTAACCCACATTTTACAGACAAGAAACAGAAGCTCAGGTTAACTGAACTACTTAAGATGAAACAAAAGATACAGAACTATGAATAAAATCAGGTCTTACTGTCTTCAAAGCTCACACTGCCTATAGATGGGCTAGAAAGGACCTCAGATAGCCTTATCCTTCAACTCCTCCACTACAGAGTTGAAATGATTACAAGCATCTTTCCTTTCCTCCTCTATCTTCCTTTGCTTCCCAGCACCCTTTGTTCCTTCATCTCTTGCTCTTCTCTTGTCCTTAACCCTTTCCTCTCTCACCCCATTTCACCTCTCCCACTTCCCACCTTCCCATTTCCCCCTGATATCTATTGTGAATTTTCTTCATACCCACAGGAGGGACATGGGAATTTCCTCCAGTTTGCCTCCTCATTGCTACAACTTCTTGTGGGTAGAAGCCAGAGATGCCAATAAGTATTTCAAAATGCACAGGCCCACCTCCCTGCAACAAGGAAATATCTAGCCCCAAATGTCAACACTGCTGAAGTGGAAGAACCCCGTTCTACGTGATTAGAAAATGCATCACTAGCTCTTTTTCAAGTTTATATCTGGGACGCCCTAGCATACTTCAAGTCTTTTGGTCAATCAAAACTTGATTTCACCTCTTCCACAGGAGGAGTCACACTTTTGTTACTTTCTTCCCAAGCCCTCAATATCTCAGGGGCTCCCTGCTTAAGTCTGTCTACTTTCTTTGGCTCTGGGTAAAGGAGGGTGTATGGGATTTCAAATTCCAGTTCAATTCTTATAATAAGATCATGATTCATTAGAATCAGAGGATTTCATTTATTTATTTTTAATTAATTATAGAATCCCAGGATTTTAAAATCTCATATTCCTGCATTTCCAAAAATTAGCTCCATGGAAAACTATGTCAGTAAGATATTCATATGCAAACGGAATGAGAAATTTCAAAATACGTTACATTTGGAAAATGCTATGATGGAATTCAAAAGATTTCTTTACTATAGGGCTTTTCTGAGCTTTTAACATGCATTATGTCTTAAGAATCTCCAAACTGGAGATGATGTATAAGTGTTTTTACAATATATTTTACAAGAGAACTTTTTTTCAAAGATCATCTTTTGGACTCTTGCTCCATAGCACATAATTTGCAAATTGTGACTCCTCCAACTTGTTCATTTGACTGAGGTCCAGAAAGTGAAATGACTCATTCCAGTTTAAAGAGCTAAATCTTGACAGTGCTGGAATCTGAAGCTAAGACTGTGACCCCAATTCACTGTTCTTTTCAATACATGTCGGATAATAAAATCAACATATCAATTCCAGTGCATTCCCACATTGCAATATTTCTATTTCATTCAATTATTTCTTTAAAATCAAAATATATATGCATTAACATAAGAATAACTATGCTATGCTCATCATGTATTTTTCTTATGTCACATTTAGGTTCACAACTTGTTTTACACATGTTTGTTAACACGTTTATGCATGCCTAAAACATCTACAGTGTTGATGAGACTTCTCTATACTTTATCAACTGAGGAAAAATTATACTTATCCTGATGGATTTACCTAGTTCTACGAACCCATAATATTTTATATTAATACAAGAATTCTTTGAGAATCTTTTATAGTGGAGTGTACCTTATTTCACTAAACATTTCACTCTCACACTTTTTCCTTTATGATGTTCCAGAT
Source organism: Mustela nivalis (assembly GCF_964662115.1). Classification (NCBI taxonomy): domain Eukaryota; kingdom Metazoa; phylum Chordata; class Mammalia; order Carnivora; family Mustelidae; genus Mustela; species Mustela nivalis. Next base: position 51,695,004 of record NC_139033.1, read on the forward strand.
CATTAAACACAGGTTATTATCTTATCTTGGGTCCACTGAAAGCAGAACTTAAGACAAAGAATAAAGGTGAAGAATAGAGGAAGGGAGACCAGGAAAGATGGGAGTGATGTGATGGGATGCGTTCTTATGTGGCCACCACTGGATAATTAGCTGTCAACTAAACTCTATTTTTTTTTTAAACTCATTCCTAGTTTCCTACCCTAACCAACATGCATTGCTTTAGTTTGTCAGATTTCTAATCTTCAGAAGTTCTCAAGATGTTCCTCTGTATTTCCAAATTCAAATACCAAGTTTTCATATTTCCCCTGACTTGTCTGTAACTGGACTTTATTTAAACCTTTTCTGAAATTTCTGAGCAACATATATCTTAAGCCATTCATCATGTTCCATGCTTTATAAAAGGATTCCCTTTAGACATGTCTGATACTTCTACTAGATCACAGAAACCCTATCTGGGCAAGTATGTTGCCTTTTGAAAATCTTTGTATCTCCCACAGCACCCAACACAGGACCTTGCACATAGCCTGTTCTTAGAGTAAATTTGCTAAATAATTGCTTGTTTAACTTTGTTTACATTTTCTTTCAATACACAAATGTACAGGCTCTCTCTTTTTTTCCAATCCTGACCTTTTTTTTCCCCCCCTATTCTTTCTCAGGAAGTTCTTAACCCCTGTTGACATAAGGCGATTGAAGAAAATGCAAGTTAGAAAGTTGTTTTCCTTACACAAAGATTTAACAGTTTTGCTGAAAGGTATAATGTGAAGTAGTTACAAGTATAGCAGACCAACATTTCTAGTCTTTGCTCTGATCCTAATTAGCTAGGCAACCTTGAGAAAGTCATCTTACCTTTCTAAGCCTTCATTTTCTTATCTTTAAAATGAGCTATAGTGTTTTCTATATGAGCTACCACACAGGACTGTTTCAAAGAACAAACACTAATACATAAATACATTTTGGAGGTGCAGAACACCATATAATTGCAAACACTATCATGAATAGAAAATAATAGTGTCTCTGAGTAGGGCAGTACTTTGAAAACATTTAGTCCTGTCCTCTTACGTTAGTGATGAGTAAACTGAATACTAGAAGGTTATAGAACTTGTTCAAAGTCACTGAACTGGTTGATGCCAGAGCCAAAAAATGAACCTGAAGATTGAATCATCAATTTCTATTTCTGTTAAAATTCTACTCCTAGATCTCCAGCTCACCTGATCTCTTTAGACTGTCAAATTGTTTCTATCCTCTGTTCCCAATGCATTCACTTTTTGTGGTTCATGATTATTTTCTTCTGATCCCTTGAAGAGGTCAGAATCACTGTGTTTGGCATTTATATAGGCTCTTTTACCCTTCTGTGATTCTAGGCTTCTAAAATTTTTAACTGGAGTCCTGGCCATGTCTCTGAGTGGCTATGTGCCCACATTGGCTGGCATCTTCTAGCCTGTCCATAGTAAGCCATCCTGCTTTGAAGATCCTAGACAGGCTCCTTGACTTTTCTGATTTGATAACTTAACCTCTCACTTCATTTGAGTTATTCTTTCCAGGTAGTGGGTTTCTCCTACCTATGTGTGCATTTGTATATCAAAGATAATTCTCTGGGATATTCTTTGGTAATTTGTCACTCAGGTATTCCCAGAGCTGGAAGATTAGTTCCAAGTTCTTTTAATTGCATGGTATAGTCCATGGTATTTGAATCAGTAAAATTAAGTACAATTTTTTCAATAAATTCTGACATTCTGACTCCCAGACAAGTTTTTTTTAACATAATACTGTACTTTATTATCATCGGTGATATTATTATTTTCAAGAATATGAAAAATAGATCTAGTCATTAACACAACTCAATTTGTACTTTTTCTCATTCTTGAAGAGGATGCTATATTACTTGCTTTTGAATCTTATCAATCTGTTATTTCCTTTGACAGTGAAAAAAAGTCAGAAAATCAAAGCATTTTCTGTTGGCAGTAGTCAGATGAAACTCATATATACGAAATGGAATGAAAAACTGTTTGATGAGCTAAACTTGAGGCAGGAGGACAGGCATCATATATCTCATTGTTTTATTTGCCTTCCTTGGTCCTCCAATAACTATTCCCAATTTTGTTTTGCATCATCTATTCTCCCAAAATATACTCCTTAGATTTTTATATTTATAGGTCCTTCTTTCCTTTTCATTCCTTTGATGCTCTTTTTTTCCCCTTTTTCTTCCTTCCCCAATTATTCTATAGAGGTTTTTATTGACTTTAGCCTTTGATAGCTCTATGTATTTGAAAGCAGCCATTCACCACCTCCTCTGGAGAAGTACCAATAAAGTGCAAAACCATTATCACAAAACTGTTTCTCAAAGTTTTGTCACATCCCAGACAGTTTCATGAAGATATGCTGAAAGGATTTGTTTTGTTTGTTTCTGCTTTAGGGATTGCTAAGGGCAACAGACAATCCAGGAAAGGGATTGTAAATCATGGATTATTGTGACACATCTTACTTGTTTCTGGGGTGTTTTCTCTTCTTGGGGCCAAAAAATTCAAACTTTTGTTCAAAAATATTTTCTGATGTTCTGTGCCATATCAGAAAAATAGTGTATGATTACTTGCTTGAAATGTTGAATTCTTCAAATGATTTTTAAATGATTTTCAATTCCAGGTCAGTAAAAACTACATTAAGTTGCAATAGATTTTGACTTCAAAAAGTTTGTGGAGTATTTTGTAAGAACAATTTTCAGAAGTCACTTATGAAGTGGAGAGAACATAAGATCATAAAAATATACTGACTCTAAAGAGGATACCCATTGTTAGGTCTCCTTTTAGAAAACTCTGTGGTGTTATGATAGGTCACTAGGAGTCCTCTTCAGATGATTCTAGTCTGATGTTCTGGGTCTCTGGTCAGAAGTATCAACAATCCAGAGACTCCACTATCGGGGTACATACAGTGATGGAAATTGTATGGATTTGTTTTGAATGAAAGATGAATTTTGGGTTTGGGGAATCTTGATAGAGAAGCCTGATGATGTCCATGCTAAACATTGGTCCACACATCAAGTCTGGAGCTCACAAAGGAGATGAAGAGTAAAAACATAGTCCTTCCCTATATTTTACTAAAATATACACATCAAGCTCCTAAATGAGCTAGAGGACCCAAGAGTGAAAAAACAAAAACCAAAAAAACAGTTCTTGACCTCAGGGAGTTTGGGTAGAGTAACACAGGTAAAAGAATTTTAAGCCATCCCTATAGAGGGAGCTAAAGGAGAAAGAGTCAGAGGGACAGGGTGAAAAAAAAAAAAAGGAGAGAGAGAGAGAGAGAAGTGACATGGAATCCATAGGAAGGAATATGATGAACAAATAATTTTCATCTGTATTCAAGTTAGATACGGTGTTTTAGGAAGGGGAATATTAAGAGAAAGATATTGAAGTCAGTGAAATTAGAAAGAAATACTTTGTTTTGTGGAAATACTTTTTTTTTTTTGTCTATAGGAGAAGAAACTTATTGATAACAAAAATAGCTATCCATAAGAAATCTCTATCGATAAGAGAATCAACCATTTTCTAGATAATTTTTCTGAATTTACGGATTTGTTTTTCTGAATTCCCTTGGCGTCTATTCATGAAATGCATTTTATCCTATACTATCTTGCATGTTTACTGGTCACCAAATATTCAACAAGTCTTTTTTGATTGATTGATGAAAACAAGATGAATATCTGTTCCTCCCCATTTAGCACAGATATCTTCTGACAGTATAAATTCAATAAAGATCTACCAAGGACTTCTTAACTATGTCCCATACACAAGGCATGATGCAAACACTGAGCAAGTGGTACAGATGTGTTAATTAATATACATGAAAAGTAAATGACAATTCAAGGCAATATAGTAGGCAATTCAGTAGGGCTTTTATTAGATTCTTTTGATCTTTCACGCATTAGACCAATTATTCATTCCATGTATATCTACTGATATGACCTCTACATTTCCTTCTAAATCTAAGCATCTCTGATTATATAATTTGATGAGTTTCATACCCATGCACTGGTCTAGTTTTGCCTTGATTTTCTTTGTGATATGTGTGATCCAGACAACCTTAAGAGGTCAGAGGACATAATCTCTCTTTGTATATCCCCTAAAACTGGCAGCACGTTATGAAAACAAATAGTTTTCTCTAAATGAGAAAAATATAATCGTGTACATAAGCATACACACAAACAGATATACATAAGTATATATGTCCTTTAAATGAAGGGTCAGTATCTCTCCAATTTTTGTATTTTGTCCTAGATTCAGTTACTTATCCCAAGCAGTCTCTTGATAAACTATGGAATCAAGTATCATCCAGGGCATTTTGATATGCACAATTTAATATAGCTGTTCTAATGTGACCATTTTTAATCAAGGCATTATTTGCAGGGCTTTCCTTTTTTTTTTTTTTTTAAATTTAGCCCCCTCAAAATGTAAATTCACTGTCCTGTATATCTCTTTGTTTTTATTTACTAGAGAAGGTAAATAAATGAAGTCTCTGATTACCAATCCATTCTTGATCTTAGCTCCAACACAACTCCCATCCCTGAGGCAAGCTGAGCATTGGAACTTTACTTTTCTCTTTGTGTATTCATTTCTGTTTTATTTGTGTCCATTTCCTCACTTTTCAAAATTCTCCATACTTCAGTCCAAATTACAGAACAAGTTAGTCTGGCTGGCCTATTTGGAAACTATTAACCTTATTTGACAGAGTCGTTTATGACTGAATACATCATGTAGTATCTGCCTAATTCCCTTTGACTCATAGCAGGATCTGATCCTGATTCAGTCAATAACATTTCTGCCTAGAGAACACTTCAGTACCTATTTCCCAAGCACTAGTCTGTGGATAGGGCAAGTTCATAAAGAAAGAGATACCAGGCATAGTTTGGCTGGCCACAGGTGCTAATTTGCCTCAGATAGCTCCATCTTGCATTTGCTGTTCTGGTCTCCCAGCGGTCAAGCTCACTGATTCTCTAGAGTGGTAATGTAGAGACATTCCACCCTTCATGCCATTGGCTGCCATCTTGGTACATACACAGATTCAAGGATGCTCCTGTCTAACATGATCCATGAGAACAAACGTAAATGCAATCATTGCCTTCCAGCAGGGATGCAATTCAAAGACATCTTGGTTTACTTTATCCACAGGGAATATCACAGGCTCCTTTAAATGCTATTTGTATTGGAATCCACAGTCTCCATATGTTGTATATTTCTCCTCTAATTCCGTCATAATCCCACCCAGATGTTACCAGATCATCTATAAGCTATGAACTACATAGTAAATCTAGCTACCAATACATCTTTTGTGTCGTAAAAAAGAGAATAATTAGAACCCATGCAAACACATGTGAACAATAATAGTAATAATTAGATACAATGAAAGAAATATTTGTCATTTATAATGAGTGCCAAAACACCTTAGCTGGTATTATTTTTGCCAGGGCATATTATAGTCTTTTGTCTCAGTCCAGAACTCCAGTTGGCCAGAAGTTTTTGTCCAGTGGTGTGAAACACTTGGTCATCAGGAATCCAAGGCCTGTGTAGGTCTTGCCTTTGAATGTAGCAGTAGACTGCTATTAATTTTCATTATTGATCATCATTATATAAGAACCTCCATAGGGGTTTCAGTAAGTTCCAAATTAATCTGGCACCAAAATCCATTTCTGCATAGCACTATAGCCCTTTGTAAAAAACCTGTTTCTATGAAATTAAAGTGTTTTGAGATGACTAACATGAAGTTTCAATTTCCAACTTATTGAAATAAGTTGAATTATCCTTCTTTGGGCTTTTATCACTAATAGAAAACCAGAAAACAAAGATTTTAAGTTATTCTATAAGAGTAATCACAAGATTCAAGTGGTCAGGTCCAAACCATGGCCTCAGGAATTTCCTGTTGTTACAGGAGAAAAAAACAACAGTAAATATTAGATGATGTTTCAGAGCTCAGATCACAACTTGGAAGACAAGTTCTTCTGGGAAGAAGTGCTCATCTTCTCACTAAGGAATCCTCCAGTAAATTTTGTTTTGCTGTGCTTTGTTTTAATTTTTTTGTTTTATAATGACAATACCTGTGTATGACAGGCTACAAAACTAGTGAATTGTATATGGATCAAGCCACTTCACTTCTGGAGCACATACTTTTGCTGCCAATCCCAATGCTTATTTTCCTCTCCTGCTTTCTCAGAAAAATGCCGCTTTTGTGCAAATACCTGCCCCTCAGGGAAGATAACACTATCCCAAGTTCTTTAAGCATGGTAATTTCATTACAGTTGCCAGTGATTGGTTTAGGGTTGTGCATATGACCTGATAGGTAGCTCTGTTGAGAAGTTTCTGAAGGAGGAAAAAAATCTGTACTCTTAAAAAAAAAAAAAAAGTGACAAGAAAGAGATGAGGTTTTCTTTTGCTAGATGTTATTTTCTTGTCCTTATATAACTTTAGCAGACCTTTGAAATTTAAAGGAAAGTAGCTGGCTTAGAAGAAATGTTGAAGGGGCACCTGGGTGGCTCAGTCTTTAAGTGTCTGCCTTCAGCTCAGGTCATGATCTCATGATCCTGGGATGAGACTCTCATCAGGTTCCCCGCTCAGTGGAGAGTCTGCTTCTCCCTCCCCCTCTTCCCCTGCTTGTGTTTCCTCTCTCACTATCTCTCTCTGTCAAATAAATAAACAAAATCTTAAAAAAAGGGAAAGAAAAGAAAAAAAAGAAAAGAAAAACTGAAGGTGAGCCAGCATACCTATATAACAAGGACACTGCCTACTGGGGATGTGCCCAAAGTGTGGGCAAACTCAGAGAAAGAAGTAACTAACTCTCCCTTGGAGAGTTGTAAAATATTCAAGCAAATTTTTAAAAATAAGAATTTATAGACAAATAGGAGTTCACCAAGAGCAAGTGTGGCAAAAAGAGGTGGTCCAGGTAGAAGGAATAGAATATGCAGAGGCACGAGATGTAAAAGAGCATCATGTTAGAGGGAAACTTTCCAGGGATTATTTAGGGGAAACGGGAAATAATGTTAGAAAAAAAATTGATGAAGGCCAGAGACTGGGGGTCATTTTCCAAGTTGCTTTAAGGAGTATGAAATTCAAATGCAAGGAGCAGCAAGAGGTGCTTAAAGATTACACATTCAAACTCAAAATTAGAAAGGACTTTGAGAGGATGGATAGAAAAGTGTAGATTTAGGTTGCAGGGAAAACAATCAACAGGAAGTTAAAGTAGTAAAATAAGGCAGAGAAGTGAGAGAGCTAATAAAAGACATTGGTTTCCCTTATTCTGCTGATCCTTTCTTTTCAGTGAACTTCAGATACTACAGTTGACCCAATACAATGTGTAATTGAAAACTGGCTTCATTCCGCCAATTTCCAAGGCAAGTCTTTTCATAAAATGCTCACAAATATGTTATGTTTTCAGCCTAGTACCACTGACAACTCTAATTTTTGATATCCTTTCCCCAGTCTTATAGAACAGCATCAATTGTCTTTATGTTGTTTTCCCTCTTTCCTAAATTACATGGAAAACTTCTGCCAAAGGCATAAAATCATCATTAAAAAAAAATTCAGTCGGCCCATCTGTTGCAGAAGTGCCACCTTCCCTGAAGACCATGAACATATTTTTCTCCCTCTCCAGCAGTCAATGTTGCTTCTAAATTCCCCAGTAGAGTCTTTGAGAAACTCTTGAATTCTTCCCCAACCTTTTGGGTCTCACTCTCTAAAACATGGATGAGATTTAGAGCTGGTAGATGAAAAGAACATCTCATCACATCAATATTTAATTCAAGTTTGGTATAACTTAATCTTTAGACTCCCAAAATAACTACCATATCTTCTTAATCCTGAACCACGCATGAAACTTGCTCTTGATACCGGCTGATCAGCAAGTGTGGATGAACAGTGACACATTAGCCTCAGGCAGGAGGAACCATAAGCCTGGACCTGGCTTTAGAGAGGATCTTTTGGACCCTCCTCTCTCCTGTGCCTCTGCACAGTGGGAGGTGCCCATGAAGCTCTATAAATGTGCTTACTTAGAGCCCTTATTCCTCTTCTAGACCATGCTCTATGTATCTGGGACTTTGGCATTCTCTGCCAAACCAGCCCCACACTCCTTTATAAGGGCTGTGCAGGCCTTTTCCTAAGTCTCACCTCTGAACAAGTGGCCAGTATACTCATTCTTAGGGTCAAGGGTTAGCCAAAAGGAAACTCTTTACAACAGGTGTAGATAGATCTAGATATGCAGTCTCAAGTGATCATATGTGTGTATACCTGCATTGCTGGACAGAGCCAGTGATAGGAAGAGAAAGGAATAGTCAGCTTTTTTCACACTATCATGCTTCTGGTCCAGTACACTGAAGAGCCAAAGAATTCCAAATTCAAATGTGCCCTTCCACATTGTTATGAAAGTATGTATTTTAAAGTAGGAAGATCAAATATAATAGTTCATTGGTTGACTTATAAAAATGTAAATATTTAAACATATGTTACATGTTTCTCCAGCTGTACACTTGCCTCAGGAACTGCACACACTAGGAAGACCATGTACTCTTGTCCCAGCAACTATACACACCAGGAAGATCAGCTGATGAGGTATGAACTGATGGATCCTAGATAGCTTCCTTGTTTGAAAATGCTCCTTTATAGCCAGTTGCTACCTCTGAGATCCCACCATCACTATTCCTTGTTCAAATGCAGGTTGACCTGAGAGTATCACTTCTGTGGGATTGGCATTTCCAAATTCTTTCCAGATCAGGCTTGAAGAACAAATTTTAATAACTGGAAGATGGAAATAGACATTAACCATGTGGTCTGCGATGAATTTGGAGAAACTGTAGAGGAAGGGATGATCAAGAGAACACACAGAGTGACTTAGCACAGTTTAGTGAATGCCCTAAGTGTCTGGTTACCAGAGGTTTAACAAGTTCAACTCCATAATATCACCAACCCAAACCATTAATCCCCACATGTACTTTGACACATTCTTCTGGGTCTTGCTCCAGAGCTAGTGTTTTCTTGGGATTCATGGTAAGGTGAAGCAGATGAGCCAAGGAGTGCTGCACCCAGTGCCATCTCTGATGGCAGGTATCAGGGCCTTAGAAATGAAATAGATCCTTGCTTCCCATTTCCTCTTCTCCTATGATGGAGATAAGCTTTCCTAACAAATGTCACTCATAAAGTACTTTTTTAGTAATTTGACCAGTCTGTTTGTTTGTTTTCTTTTGCTTTTGTGAAATTTAGGTAAGAATGAATTTAGAGAGCTTTATAAAAGAAAATATATTGTACATAAATAGACTGTTAACATTCTTTTGTGTCTGATTTTGTCTCCCTTTCCTCATTATTGTAGTGTGTGTGTGTGTGTATGTGTGCGTGTTTGCGTGTGTGTGTGTGCGAGAAGCAGCCTTGGATTACTAATCATGGTAAAGGCAGGTGTGACAAGAGCACTATAAACCAATAGATTAAGTCACTGTAATTGCTGTGGTTTGACTCAAGAAGTGACAACCTGGGCCACCTACTTCCACCATTCCCAAGTTTCACCATTTCCCAAGAAACAGATTTAAAGGAGTTCATCAAGACAGGACCCTAATCCTACTTTCCTAATTAGCTGGAAGTTAGAAATAGCTCTAAGGTGATGGGTGGTTTCAGGGCCAGAGAAAATTTAAGGGATGGGATGAATATCCCAAATAATGCTTATAATTAATATCATGGTTGAATGTTTATTCCATACATATTAGGAAAGCATACTGAGGACTTAGCATGTGCCAGACATGTATTAAACAAAAGCATTATCTCCTTTTGGTTTTATAACAATACCAAGAATTAAGTAAAATTTCTATTCTCATTTATTAGTAAGGATCAGGCAGGAAAACAGATCCCAAGAAAGAATGATTTTGGTGTGGAAGGAGAAAATGCAGTTAGAAATAATGCTTAAATGAGGAATAAGTAGTTTGGGATGCTGTTTGGAAAAATGTCAGCAGAGCAAACTGTCAAAGCCAAGGCATGCCATTTTAATTCTAACCAAGAGTCATATTTCTAGTGAAAAAATAGCAACAAAACATTAAACACTTAATATGTGCCAAGACAAAGCCTACAGTCTTTACAGGAGGTCAAAATATAAAATAAACACAATTTTAAGCTTCCTCTATGAAAGGCAGATGTTCAGACACATATTGTAATAAGGTGTAGTAAGGGCCCAACAGTGGGATGTGCAAGGAAGGGGCTGAGTAACTCAGCGTATGGGGATTAGGGACAGCTTCAGGTCTGGATTTTGAGAGGTGTATAGGATCATAGGCACACATCATAGAAGGGTAGTTACAGAAATTATTGGTGGCATAAGCTACATTTAAAAAAGGAAGCTTTTATAATACCTAACCAAAAACAGGAAAGAGCACTTATTTTTTTTTTAAGATTTTATTTATTTATTTGACAGAGAGAGATCACAAGTAGGCAGAGAGGCAGGCAGAGAGAGAGAGGAGGAAGCAGGCTCCCTGCTGAGCAGAGAACCCGACGCGGGACTTGATCCCAGGACCCTGAGATCATGACCTGAGCCGAAGGCAGCGGCTTAACCCACTGAGCCACCCAGGCACCCCGGAAAGAGCACTTATTTAAAAAAGGATTAGGGCTGCCTGGCTGGTCAGTCAGTGGAGTATGGAGCTTTTGATCTCAGGGTTGTGAGTTCAAGGCGCACATTGGGTGTAGTAATTACTTAAAAAATAAAATCTTAAAGAAAATGATTAGATAAAAGTTACATTGTTCTTTCATATCTTATCGGAAAAATAACTTTTTAGTAGAATAAGATGTTTATTCTTCAATTTATCAGCTATAATATTTTATGAATCAAACTCTCTCAAAATTTTATATTCTTTTAAAACAATATGAAGTAGTGGAAAATTGATTTTGGTTTCCTCCAACTGTTCCTTCAAATACCCTTTTCCTCATGATTCATAGCCCTCTTCCCTTGGAATATACAACCTCACATAAGCTGATGGTTGTCCCAGATAAATACATCCTCCCAAGCACTGAGTAATAGTCACTCTTTCTGCTCAGGTGAATTCTCTAATAGCAAAACAAGTGGTGGGAAAAGAAGTTGGGGTGCTGCTTTTTACCAATCGGATCCTAAGAGTCAGGGAAGCTATATATACCCTAGAAGGATGACTGAGGTCAAAAGAGCATCTGAAAACAGCCAGAAGTTGAGATGGCCCATAATAGGAAGCTGTAAAATCCTGCCCAAACAGATGAACAGAGAAATCAAGCAGAGAGAGAAGCAGAAATGCTGCTGATGACTTTGCTCTAATACAAATCATTGCATTTGGAGCTTTGTTGGTATTGCAGTCTCTAGTGTGTGTGCTATGCTGGGGACCTCTGGTAGCATCTGATTAGAAAGGTGCAGTTGTCAGTGCATTTCTACTCTTTGGAAATGTGAAGTGATGAAATATCAAAGTCAATATTTTTGCCAATCTTCCCTGCCCTTTGCAATCTCACATCTCTCCAGGGGCCTGAAATCTGCCGTCCTGGAGCGGATCCATGTGTGACTGCCAACAAAGCCTCTCAGAGGAGAGGCTGAGTGTTTGATTCCACATTGGGCAGAAAAACATCTTCCCCTGTGTTCTCTCCAGTGAGTGAGGGAACCTCCAAAGGCAGGCACAGTGATAAAGCAAAATGTTCTGTAGCAACGAAGCGAAAGATTCTATTGTGATTTTATTTTCTTACTTGATTTTGTTTTTCCTTCTCTACTTTTATTTTCCATTATGAGAATATTGAATGTAAAATGAATGTCTTGAAGAAAATGATGAAAGAATTATTTAGTGCTTGAAACCTTGTTGTAGAGGAAATTCTGCAATCTTCAGTGGGTCGAATTTTGCCCCTGCTGACATCAGTTTTAGTAATTTTGTTCCTTTCACTTGTATCTGAGTCTTATACTAAAGCCTGGTTATCCTATTGTGATCTTTGACCAGATACCATCTCAGGAAATTTTGAATTCTCTTGTATTGGTTTATTTCTTTCCTTTATTTTCCCACGGGTTTGCTTTCTCCTCAACATCTACTTTTATTTTCAGTATTTGAAATATGAACCGTGCCTAAAAGTGTCATGGTCCTTACTGTTTTCTGCACTCTGGGTTCCTTACATGAACTAGAATGAGGTTGAATCTGTGATGTAGAGCTCTGGTTGTAGACACTGGGGCTGATTTTGAGTCCAGATTTGACAACTACCTATTATCTCTCAGGAGGTGTGTTAAATATACATGTTCTGAGGACAGATCCCTGGGGTTCTGGTCCTGTATATGTATTTGAGCCCTCAGAAATCTGATTTTTAACATGTACCCTAAATAATTCTGATATAGATGATGCATACATCAAGAATGTTGATCTAGAGTAGAATACTTCATATTCCTTAGTAAGTCACCCAAGGTCCTTCACAAGTGGCTGTCAAATGCAAGGCCAGTTCTCAAAATGTTCAACTGTACCAAAGAGGTTCAGAGCTATTTTCCCACCTTCTTTTTCTCCCTATGTCCTCTCTACTTTCCTCAACTTATTTTATCATGTGGAATGGTGTTTGGAAGTTTTAGTATAGACAGGCTTTGGAATTAGAAAGCCTTTCCTCTCTTGCCGGGCGCGGTGGCGCGCGCCTGTAGTCCCAGCTACTCGGGAGGCTGAGGCAGGAGGATCGCTTGAGCCCAGGAGTTCTGGGCTGTAGTGCGCTATGCCGATCGGGTGTCCGCACTAAGTTCGACATCAATATGGTGACCTCCCGGGAGCGGGGGACCACCAGGTTGCCTAAGGAGGGGTGAACCGGCCCAGGTCAGAAAGCCTTTCTCTCTAGCTTCATGACTTCAGCTTCACAAACTTATGGAAGCCAGTTAACACCTCTATTCTGCAATTTTGTCATTTGTATCATGGGGATAATTTAGGTCATCCTCTCAGTTTAGGGTCAGCTACATGGATCCAACCTCTGCAGTCACACAGGATCTCACATTTAGAAGGGCCTATACCCTGTTTAATGTTCTACTTTTGCAGTCTTGAGGTTCATGATGATACTTGAACAAGTAATTTTGCATTTTAATTTTGTACTGGACCTTACACATGAGTGTAGCTGATCCCATTTATATTGACTGAGATAATTAGGTAATATTGAAATCTCATTAACCCAGATACACTTGATCTTGTCATTCTTGCATGTCTCCATACTCTGACTTGTTTCCTGTTGGGTGGGATGAGCCCATATTTAAGAATGTTGCTTTATGGATATTCAGAAAAGGAAGATTCTGAGTGATCAACAATATTCAAACACAGACCTCTCCAATTTTGACCCAAGAGACAGTTCTACCTCCTCTGAAGAGACTAGATACATTTATCTGTGGTTCAAGTTCTCTAGGGCCCTGAGTCAATGCTGTTGACTGGTCTCTGTCTTCAGAAGGGTCTTCTTGTACTAATCATTGGGCTGATAATTACTTACAACTTCTTTGTGATTTCTGGAAGTTTTTATTCCCTTAGACTCCTAAAGTCAAAATAACTGTAAACTCTTCAACTCAAATTAGCAAATATAGGATTATACAAATAATTGAATTGAGAGTCCAGAGGTAGGACAAGCCATAATCGATCAAATGATTTTTGACACAGTTGACAGAGTAACTCAATAGGTAAATGAGAGCTTTATTCAAAAAATGGTGTTGGAACATTTCCATGAGGAAGAAACTAAACCTAGACCCTGCTTTACATGACATTAAAAATTTAACTTAAAATGGTTGCAAGATCTAAATGTAAAAGTTAAAACTATAAAATTTCTAAAATAAAGCACAAGAGAAAATTATTACAATCTTTGGATATGCAAAGATTTCTGAGGATGCAAAAACCATGAGCTATAAAAGAAACAGTGAATAAAGCAGACTTCATACAAATTAAAGACTTCTGTTCTTTAAAAAAACTCAGTTACTAAAATGAAAGAAATAGCTATAAAACTGTGTCAGTTACACTTTTCCAACCCCCCCAAAAAACAAACCCATAAAATATTGTGCAAAATATGTGAATAAATACTTCAGAAGAGATGTTTGAATAGCCAACAAGCATCGAAATATCATTATTAGTCATCAGAGAAATACAAATTAAAACCAGAATGAGATACAACTACACAACTATTAGAATTGCTAAAATTAAAACGATTGTCTATATGATGGTTAGGTTATGGAGCAAATGAACTTTTATATTTGTTGGTGGGAATTTTTTTTTTTTTAGATTTATTTATTTAGAGATTGAGAGAGAATATGTGTGCAAGGCATTGGGCAGAGGGAGAGAGAAACTCAACCATACTCCATGTTGAGTGCAGAGCCCTACACAGGGCTCAATCTCATGACTCAGAGGTCACAACCTGAGCTGAAACCAAGAGTCAGATGCTTAACTGATTGCACCACTCAGATGGCCCTGTTGGTAGGAATTCAAATGGTGCAACCAGTAAGGAAAACTGACAATTTCCCATAAATTTAAATACACATTTAGCATATAACCCAGTAATTTCACTGTTAGGTATCTACTTAAGAGAAACAAAAACGTCTCCAAGCAAAGAATTGTTCTTAAGTTTTCATAGTAGTTTTATTTACAGTAAACTTCCATCCTAAATTTCCATCAACAGGTAAATACATAAACAAGACATTGTGCCTTCATATAATGGAGTATAGTAATAACACAACAAACCACTGATACATAAAACAACATAGTTGTATCTTTAAAATACCATGCTGAGTTAAAGAAGCCAGGTATGAAAATGTGTATGTGTTTATGCTTTTTTATATATATATATATATATATATATATATATATATATATATATATACAAATTTCTAGAAAATGAAAATTGAGTGCAGTTAGGTCTGTATTTGCCTGGTGCAGAGTGTTCCAGGAAGAGGGGTGAGTGAATTTAAAGGTGGACAGAAATATTTTAGAGTTGATGGAAATGTTCAATAAATTAATTGTGCTGGTAGTTAAATATACGTGAAAGTCTCCAAAATGTACACTTAAC
The DNA here is from genome assembly GCF_964662115.1 of Mustela nivalis. Classification (NCBI taxonomy): domain Eukaryota; kingdom Metazoa; phylum Chordata; class Mammalia; order Carnivora; family Mustelidae; genus Mustela; species Mustela nivalis. The sequence continues at coordinate 51,710,006 of NC_139033.1, forward strand.
ATGCATGAAATTTACTGTGTCTACATTTTACCTCAAATAAGTTAAACTGGATTTTCTGTGATAGAGAAGTAGTATTCAAATTAATTGAGTTAATTGACTATAAGTCCAAGTCAATTTGTTTTGTTTTGTTTTATGTAAAGCATACATTGTGTCAACTTAATATTCTACTCACAGATAACTATATCATACTGACCTTAAGGAAAGTTTAAAGCTATTTATGAATTTAGTCAAGAACAAGGGGTTTGATAAGACTTAAAACTAGGGCAGAGTACAATATATTTGTCTTTGAAATTCAGGGGTATGGATGCACACATGTCTGTGTATGTGTGCATGTGTGTACATGTACATGTTTACTAGTCATATCAGAAACTGGGTAATGGAAGAAGTTAAGGGAATTACAGACGAAAAAAGGACTAGTGTGTGCTGTGCCAATTGAATATTAATTTGGATTAAAGAGGACAATTTGAACATACCAGTTTTACCCATTCTGTAGCCACTCTAATTGTAATATTAATGTTCAAACTACCTAATGAAAACAAGGCCTGAATGTTATTTGACTTAGTAAATAAAAGTCTGATTAGAGTGGTGGGTAATTTTATAACTGTGGTTTTTGGTGGAGAGTGTGGATATGAATGGAATGACACATGCTTTGAAACTAGAATTTCTTGTTGAGTGAAGGTAGGAAAATAAGTTACAAAAAACAGTAGAAGAAATTAGATTGTCAGCTTGGTGGTGTTTAGTTTTGCCTACTAATAACTTCACATACATACTCATACATTTCTTTTTAATGGATCTCTAATTAATATTTCTCAAAATATGCTCTGGGGTACCTGGATGGCTCAGTGGGGTTAAAATGTGCTCTGTATTACACCTGCAGAGAATTACATTGTGAATTACAATATTGTGATTCCAGAGAGTCCCTCAAGCATACCTCCCTGAAATCTTTGTGAGGTTTCTGTTGGACAGTCAACAAGCTCCAGTTATTGGTTTATAGGTACCCAAAAGTTTGAAAAACCCCAGTGAAGATTGCATCATTTCAATACTGAGAATATTTATTAAAGTTTTGCAGCCCATGTTACAAAAGTGAAGTCCCAGTTTTGGTCATTTATTTATACAATGTCCTCTCAAAGAAGTGTGAAAAAGTGATTAAGGAAGCACAGCAAGAATGCCTGAGGAGTCCACAGGGTAAGAGAATGACATTATAATCTTTTTATTTTGAGACATGAAATGACCTCAGGAAAGGGGTGACTGAGAGTATTATGGTTCCTGAAATGACAAAACATTATGAGTGGGAAACTAGGAATATATATGTAATAAATATATAATATAAATAGATGTGTATATTTTAAATATAGTATATATATGTTCATCAAAAATAAAAATTAACACTCATCCAACAATTCCTTCATGAGTAGCCCTGTTAGTTAATTCATTCCTTGTTTCAGCCATTCTTCATTATATATTTACTGCCTAGTCTCAGGCATTACTGACACTCTAAGATTAGTATTGTGAGAAATTTTTAAGAAGATGCCATAAGCAGAGATTATACTCCATTTGATGAGACCAGACTAATATTCATCTCTTAGAAAGCAACAAAAGTTATATGCAAAAGTATACTCTAAATAAATATTATACAATTAGAGATGAGTAGAGGTCAAAGTACTTGAGGAGAAATTTTCATAGAGAAGATAAAAGATGACCTATTCTTTAAGGTTGAGTAGGATTCAAACCAAGATACGTGGGATGACTATTTCTTGGGAAGGGACAGTATAAACAAGTCACAGAGTGCAGGATATAATACCTCTGTTGTGGGTTCAGGGGGTAAAGGGGGCATACACCAAAAAGCAACATAATGGGATTAAAATAGGAACATGAAACCAAACTGCTAAAAGTATTATTCTAGGGAGACACAAGTCCTATACATCCCCAAAGCTAGTGAACGGTTAGGGATCATTTGCAGAGGGAAAGGTACAACTTAGGGAGGAAATCTTCACATTATCATGTCCGTAACTAAGCTTAGAAAGGTGAGAAATCCATGTGAGTAGGAAAAAGAAACGACCATCACCACCTCCAACAACAACAACAAAATGAGGGAGGGTGAACCAAATAGACAGTGAAAGAAACTACACCTGGAGATGTGGGCAGGGCCTATATTGTAAGGTGTCCCAGGAGTTACAGGGAGTTTTTACTTATCTGATAAGTCAGAAGAGGCCCTGAAGTCTTTTCATCAGACACGAACACAATAGGTTTATATTATACAGAGACTAGACTTGCCACAGTGTGGAAGGGAAAATAGAAAGACCCAAGTGGAGGTGGTGGTACCAGTTAGAAAAGCAATGTAATACCCTAGTTCCTATCAGAACTGGCAGTGATTTCTCTAGGGGAATTGAACAGAAAGGAGAATGTGTGGGAATAGAGGGGAGTAATGGGAAACAGCAGTAGAAATGAGTAAGGTTTGCTGTCATTCATCTCCACTCTACCCAGGAGGCTCTCTTGTAATCCTATTTCCTCCCTCTTTTGAGAGCAGAGTATGCATCTATAAATAAGTAGATGTTTTCCTTTGTTTCTTAATTCCCTAGTGCCCATGTGTATGCTTGTATGTGTGTGTGAAAGAGAGAGACAGAGACAGAGACAGAGAGGCAGAGAGAGATGAGAGAGAGAAAGAGACATGAAATGGGGGTGCGAATGCTTGCTCCAAACACAGGACATTTATCTTGGACTGATGTAACATCTTGTTGGCTTAACAGAGATGCCTGTCATCCTTCATTAATAAAAATTAACTGCAAATCTCCTTGCTTCCCACAGGAGGGCCTTTTAAACATTCCATCAGGGGCTTGCAGAGGACGTCTGGCCGCGAGTCAATCAAGAGGCAGCATGAACTGGCAGCAGAATCAACAAAAATTTTTTAAAATATACATTTATATATACATTGATACACTTTTTTGTCTATCTGCCAGTCCTGGGCATCCCTCATCTGAATTTTTTCTATGGGCTCTCCACAGACAGTCTCTTTTGCTACCCTCCTATCACTACCCCCTTATTCTTCCCTCACCACCCCTACACCCCCACCACCCGCTGTCCTCCTAGTGCTGGAGACCTGCGCAATATCATTTTCCGCATAATGAAATCTGGAGTGACATTAATATAAGTGTAATTTTATAGAAGGGAATGGGCCTGGCTGATAGTTTCTACCTGCTGTGTTTTGATGATAGACATCGGGATGTCACCATCTGTGTAATGAAATTTCACCTCCGTAATGGTTCAGATTATCAAACGTTCTTCCAAGCTGGCTCTGGGAATCTACTTATTTATTTATTTACGTATTTATTTATCTACGAATGGTGTTGTAGGCCTGTTTATCATAGAAGGTATGGGTGAAGAGAGTTTTAAGTGCATTAAGCAAAGTAAAGGCGAAGTGAATCTAAATATTTGCTAGTGCCCCACAGATACATTGATCATAAGGTGAGGTTACTATTTCCAGTCCTGGACATAAAACTCCTATATAAACTCTCAGAGCTCTCTAAGTAGAACATATCAAATTGATGGGTTAATATCATATGAGTGCAAAATTAAGGTAAGAGAAATGCATTGTTTATTACATAGGTGTTTATACATTGTATCATTTAATTTTCAAACAGTGTTGTTAGGATGCAGTGAGTTAGCTGGTCTAAAGCTCCAATAGTCAAATGTAAGACAAAATGTCTCATACTCACCAAAAGGTAGTTGCTATTACTGTTTCAAGCAAAAAATGAGGTTCAGAGAGGATAATTAACCTTTCAAGATGACCCAGCATGAAATATGGTTAGCTCAGGTCTGTCTGTCTCACAGACGCATGCCGTTTTCATTACCCCAAGTGACTTGCCAGGCATTGAGGCCAAACTGGGGCAGGTGAGCTGGATTCAGTAGAGGGAATCTCAGCTATGTCCAACTGCCCCAATTTGACTCAATATATTCAAGTTGTGATACCAACTGTGTCTTGAGTTACCAGCCTTGACCTAGAATTCACTCGTTCTCTATTTCCCTAATGTCTAGCTGAGACAATGTCATCAAGAAGATAAAGAAGATAGGAGAGAGAATAAATATCAATATGTAATCACATCAGATAGATTGCAAACTGCTTATTCCATTATTATAAATCCATTTTTATATGAATACTTAAAACTACATTTCAGATTATATCCAGAAGCCTAGTACACATTTTTGATAATCAACTGCTGAATATTTATGACTGATTATATCTTCTACCCTCTTTTTTCTGAATAAAAAATGCTAGTAATATTATTTCATGATTATTTAGTGTTTTACCCTTTTTTATTTTTAATCTAAAAAAAACCTCAAAGATTCAAAACTCTCAACTTTTTCAATTGGTGTGGATTCTTTGACTTCGAGTTGGGCAGCAAGTCATATTAAGAATTTTTAAATCCTAAAAATGTTAAATAATTTATCTCTGTTGCAAATATGTTATAATTTTTACTCAGTTGCAATTCTCATATGAATTCTTGAATAGGAAAGAAAAGAATAGAGTTCATATTGTTTTCTGGTAAAATCCAAAGCTGCTTTACTTAAGTCATAGCCTGTAGCATTGTGGAACATACATGAAAGTTACATATCAAGTCTTGGCAAAAGCCTGAGAATTGTGGACCTACTCTATGAAGGATAGCTGGCTTTTGAGTCCCTCCTCAATAATGTCAGATTTTCTTCATCCCCTCTCTCTCATCCTCTCTGCATAGTTTCTCTTTTCACGAGGACTTCGTTTATATCCCATCTCCTGTACTTGTCTGACACCCCCAATTTTCTTGAATACCCTCTAAAGTAGGACTTTTACCTGTCTCTAAGTGTACTGTAACACCTAGCACAGTACACTGAATAATCAGGGACTCTGTTTACACGGGTGTTCAATTACCCTCTTTTAACCAATATTAAAGCTAAAAGAAGTACCTTAGTTTACATATGTTGGAGCATAGTCCTGCGAGAACTCAGATTTTCAGTCTCCACTTCAGTCTACCTCCTACGTGGTCATATGTCATTGCTTTATGTCACTCCTGGTCCTTAGATTCTCCTACACAGAACTTTGAGCCTATTTGTATTACCTCAGTCAGGAGTCTTTGTGAATGGAGATTGCAAGATTTCATACTTGATAACCATTTTATAGGAAGAATCAAAATACTTAATACCTGGACAGATGGCCTTAGAGTCACTAGAGTGTGAAACTGGCAATGTTTTGTTGGTGGTGAGCACATGCTTATTCACTTTGGAATAAACAAACCCAGTGGTAAAGGTTTGTTTATCAATAGGGGGTAAAGATAAGAGGAGGGGGACAAGTTTATTTTGCTAACACCTTACATCTGGGTCTTGGACAAAAACCCCTGCTAACCATGCTTTTCATGGCTCTAAAATCCCTGCATGGACCAAAGACCAGAACTTAGGCTACTGACAATGAGTTAGCAAGGGCCCTCTAATGACTTTTGTCTGTATCTGGGTACAACTCTCAAAATCCCAAATTATACTTTATACTACTCCATTTGATCTCCTTTCCAAGTCAAATATAACACCATCTAGTTTCATCTAAGCATAAATGAGGACTAACATGAATTTGCTTGTAATTTATAGCAAAAGAGATGGGATTATCCTAGTCAAGACTTGCTGGCAGAAGCCCAAATTTTACCTACTTTTTTTTTTTTCCTCACCTACCATTCTTTGTCTTAGTTTCCATCCCTTATGTTAAGTTCTTTAGAACCCTCCCTCTTTCCCATTTGGTAAGGTATTTCCAGGGCTCATCAAGATAAATTATTCACCATAAAATCTAAGACTGTTATATTACCATAAAATCTAAGACTGAGCTTTTAATCCTGAAAATTCAAGTCAAATACTCATTTGTATACACACACACACACACACACACTCACACACATACACACATTGTCATGCACACAGACTACACAAATCACACTACGCATACCCATGGAGTCTATTCTTCATTTCTCTGGTTACTTTTTGTCGAGTCAGCTTTCATTATTTGGAACTTCTGTTGTTGCATTGACAATTGCCTTTCTTTACATGGTAGAAGTGGAAAGGTGAACAGTTTAGATGCAATCTACTTCCCTCATACCACATCAGCAAGAGAATTCCAAGTAAGGGATGAGCTTCAATAAACTGGAGCTTTGGGTATACACTCAGACTAGGAAATTTTCCATCTCTAGAGGTTGTGAACAGGCATGAGCAAAGAGTAAAGGTAACTCAAGAAAGTTAAGAGAAATAGGAAGAGCCTGTGTCCATTAACTATGTGAATAGTTGGGCTTCTACGGAGCAAGAGGCTCTTGCATTTCAGAATAAACAAGAGGCCAGTAATTAAGGTCCTATCTTATGATAATTAAAGAAAGGTAAAGGGATCAGAGCAGGGTACCTCGTTAACTTGCTGTGAAGTTAGAAATAAAGGGGGATTTTCACATGGATCAAATCACTGGGAGTTTCCGAGTCCATGCAAAATACTTTAGCTTTAAGAATAATCTAGTTACTGTTTCTACGGCTCTGTATCTACAAGTCAGAGAGAAGAATGTAGTTAGGCTCAGTAAACTAAGAATAGAGAATAACTTCCTCAACTTGATAAAGAATATATTTTTAAAAGATTTTATTTGTTTATCTGACAGAGAGAGAATAAGCAGAGGGAGAAGCAGTCTCCTGCTTCTCCTGAACAAGGAGCCTGATGCGAGGCTTGATCCCAGGATCCAAAGATCATGACCTGGGCTGAAGGCAGCCACTTAACCAACTGGGCCACACAGTTGACTCGATAAAGAATATCTTTTAAAAAATCTACACCTAATACTAGGCTAAACCATAAGACACTCAAAGCATCTCTACTAAGATTAGGAACAAGGTAAGGATGTCTCTTCTCACCACTCTTTTATATACTGGAAGTATTAGCTAAGGAAATAAGACAAGAAAAAGAAATGACATGTATGTAGATTGAAATGGAAGAAATAAAACTATTTTTGTTCACAGAAAACATGACCATCTATGCAGAAAATCTGAAAGAATCAACAACAAGAACAACAACAACAGCAACTCCTAGAACTAATAAGCAATTATAACAAGGCTGTAGGCTACAGGGTTTATACACAACAGTTAATCACTTTCCTATATATCAGCAATGAACAAATGGAATGTGAAATTAAAGATACAATATTATTTACATTAGCACCCCAAAAATGAAATACTAAGGTATAAATCTAACAAAATATGTACAAGCTATATTTAAAGAAAACTAAAAACAAAACAACTCTTATGAACAAAAGAATTAAATAAATGGAGGGATATTTCATGTTGCTAGATAGAAAGACTTAATATTGCCAAGATGTCAGATCTTCACAACTTGACCAGTAGATTAAATGTAATTCTAATCAAAATCTTGGAGAATTATTTTGTGAACACTGACAACCAATTCTAAAGTTTATATGGAGAAACAAAAGACTCATAATAACCAACCAATTATTGAAAAAGAGCAAAATCAGAGGACAGATACTACCTGACTCCAGGATTTATTATAAAGCTATAATAATCAAGACACTGTAGTAGTGATGAAAGAACAGAGACATAGATCAATGGGACAGAGTAGAGAGTCCTGAAATAATCCCACATGAACATAGTCAAATAATTTTTGACAAGAAAATGCAGTCAGGTGCAATGTATCCTTCAGTTCTTACCACTTTGTTTTATAAAAAATATGCTCAGCTAAACTTTAGTGGTATTTTCTATTTTGTAGTGAGAAGCCAGGGATCCAGTTATGACCATAAAGTTGTGCCTTCTATATACCTATAGGTAAAAATAAACACGAGGGGAAGAAATTCTGATTAACAGGATAAGGAAAAGAGACACAATGGCACATATTATTTGATATTGTATCATATTTATTAAAACCTTGATTATAATAAGCCTACATATTTAAAACTTCACATTATCTAGTTTGCTTTTTAGATGAGCTGTTCGATATTAGGAATGTGTACACAATGTAGATACCACAGTTGGGGTTACTTGGAACCTTAAAATCATCTTTCCAAAATTGTTAGAACTGCAGAGCTCCTTATAGTTAAATCACCTGGAGAACTTAAAGGGATGCTCTGCCCACCTAGAATATAGTAAGCTGATGGATTAAACTTACAGGCATTAGCAACTATTGTCCATGGAATCTAACCCATCTCCTGCTTTGACAAATAAGGTAGTAGTGAGGCACAGTCACATTCATTCTTTCATGTATTGTCTTAGCTGTTTCTGGGCTAGAGCTGCAGAGTGGAGTAGTTAAGACGTGTGGCCTAAATAATTTTCTATTTGGCTCCTGACAGAAAAAGTTTACTGACACCTATGTTAGAGAATGAGGGTATCAGAAAATGTCCTCTAAGCATACTTTAGGTGACTGTACAAAATAAGGACAAGTAACAAAATGAAATTATCAAAAGTGTCATGCATTTTGTTTAATATAAGTAGCTAATGAAAACGATAAGTAATTTGACAAAAATACTAAAATTAATCTTGAAGAAGGGAGGATGTAACACCAAAATCCTTAGTTTCAGGATGCTCCATTATAAATTTGGGGACGATTTGTCCCATTTTACAGAAGTAAAAGAAAATGGAACTAAATTAAAAGAAAGAGAGTGAGAGAGATATATTTTTTTAGAGGAATGAACAAATGCCAAATAGAAAAAGTACTTTGAGAGTGATGAGAAGTGCATTCACGAGGTATAGAACATTAATGTTACACACATTATAGAAAAGAAGAAATAAAACAGGAAGCTAAAATATAGAGATAATAATCTGACATATCAAATTGGTAATTGTCAAATATATCAATTTGATAGATTATTATCTCCCTCTATACCTTGATTAATTTCTCTCTATATTGTCAAATACTCATTGGATTATTGGGTAGTGAGAAAACAGTTATAAACAGCTACTCTCTAAATCCTTCCTCCATAGCAAATAAATGATGAGCAAGCACAAAGTACTTGTCAGAAGGTATTATAGAAAGCAGAAGGTATAATATTATTGAAAGAATGGTCATCGGGATGGCCAGGACAGTTAGCCCTGAACAAATATCTGCCAGAAATGCTCTTGTAATGAGCATATGGCAGGTCCTGGTAAATGAGATCTCCTTTACCAGTAACATATTGGGGTGCCTGCCCATTCGAAAACCTATACCTGGGTTTTTAGTGAGAGGTTTTCCTTTTCCATCTTCTTTTTCTTATACATTTTCCCCTTTTAAGAGCAAGAAAAACTTTCTCAGAAACTGTCCACCAGACATCATTTTCAATCTTATTGGCCAGAGTTGTATCACTGTCCTACTTTTAAAGAAATCATATGAGCAGATATACTTATGTTAGATAAAATAGACCATTGGCCAAAAACTGTTAAAGAGACAATGAAGCTCATTATATAATGACACATCAATCAATCAAGGGGATATAATATTTGTAAATATTTGTGAACCCAACATAGGAGTTCCTAAATATATAAAGCAAACATTAACATATCTCAAGGGAGAAATAGCAATACAATAAGAGCAGGGTATTTCAATACCCCACTTTCAACAATGGATAGATCACTCAGACAGAAAATCAATAAGGAAATATTGGATTTAAACTACATATCAGTGCTCGCTTTGGCAGCACATATACTAAACTACTTATCAGACCAGATGGACCTAACAGACAGACATACACAGAACATTGAACAGCAGTAGAATAGATATTCTTCTCAAGTGCACATAGAACATTTTCCAGACTAGATCATGTGTTAGGCCACAAAATAACATCTTCATAAATTTAAGAAAATTAAAATCATATTAAACATCTTTTTTAACCACAATGGTATAAAAGCACCAATCAATTACAAGATGAAAACTGGAAAATTCACAAGTATTTGGTGATTAAATGAAATACTCCTGAACTATTAGTGGGTCCAAGAAGAAATCAAAAGGGGAATAAAAAATATCTTGAGACAACTGAAACTGGAAATACAACACACCAAAACTCATGGGATACAGTAAAAGCAATTCTAAAAGGCAGTTTATAGCAATAAATGCCTTCATTAAGAAAAAAGGAAGATCTCAAATAAGCAACCTAACTTTGCATCTTAAGGAACTAGAAAAAGAACAAACTATGCCCACAGTTAGTTATAGAAAGGCAATAACAAACATCAGAACAGAAATAAATAATATTAGGACAGAAAAAAAAAAAAAAAAACCCAAGTAGGAAAGACCAATGAAACCAAGAGCTTTTTTTTAAAAAGAGAAAATAGACAAACCAAGAAAAGAGCAAGGATTCAAATAAAATTATAAACAAAAGAGGAATCTTAAAGCTGGTACCACAGAAAGACAAAGGATTCTAAGAAACTATTATGAACAATTTTGTACCAACATATTGGGCAATCTAGAAGAAATGGTTAAATTCCTAGAAAAACTGAATCATGAAGAAACAGAAACTCTGAACAGACTGATTACTAGTAAGGAGATTGACTCAGTAATCAAAAATCTCCCAAAAAAGGAAAGTCCAGGACCAGATGGCTTTATGATTGAGTTCTACCCAACATTTAAAGATGAATTAATATCAATCCTTCTCAAACTCTTTTCAAAAAATAGAAGATGCAATACTTCAAATTGAGTTTACAATATCCTGATATCAAAGCCAGGAAAGGACATTATAGGAAAAGAAAATTAGAGGCAAATAACGTTATGGTGTTCAGTGAATGGGAAAACACTATCCAAATATTGGCTATGATTATTAGCATTACTACTATCATTGACATAATCATAAATATAGCTTAAATTTTCTCAGTAGTGGGTGTACAATGAGGACTATTTGCTATGTTGAGCTATCAAGTTATAATTTTCTAAGTGTTTTTAGAGGCAGTAATTATCAATTTAGCATTAGTTGCCACTAGATACAAATAATAATAGTAATGATAATAACTTGATGACTCAAATTTTCTAGAGGTATTTTATAATATTTTTACATTTGTTGACTTCACATACATTTTAGTGACTTGACTCTCAATAATGCTAATTATATAACCATATGACAGGAACTGGGCTGGTGATTCTGCTTCATCTCCCTTAAGCCTCGTAATTATTCCTATAGGGTAGATAAAATCAAGTTTGGTTTAAAAATGTCAAATTTTAGAGACAGATTTTGTGCTTTCCTATTTCTTTTTCTTTCTTTTTTTTTTTTTAAGATTTTATTTATTTATTTGACAGAGAGAAATCACAAGTAGGCAGAGAGAGAGGGGAAACAGGCTTGCTGCTGAGCAGAGAGCCTAATGCGGGGCTCCATCCCAGGACCCTGAGACCATGACCTGAGCCAAAGGCAGAGGCTTAACCCACTGAACCACCCAGGCACCCCTCCTATTTCTTGAACTAGACTATGTAGGTGCTCAATATATTTTTGAATGAATGCATTAATGAATGTTTTCCGGGCAACCTTTGATCTGACAACCTTACAAACTCACAATATTTCAGGAAGGGAAACATGTCTGGATTCCGACAATCCAGATTGTGTACACCATGATTCTCTATCTCTAACTTTCCACAGTCACCTCAAATTTAAAAGGTCCAAATTGTAAATCATTTCTCTTCCAAGCAAGATTGCTCACTTTCCTGTGTTCCCTAAGAAGTATCTCCCTCCACCTAGTTGCCTGTGTTAAATACCTAAAGTCCTCCCTCTGCCTCATCCCTTTTTAGAATCAATGTCTAAACCATGTAAACACTCCTGTGAAGTATCTTGAACCCAACTATTGCTCACCTTGGCTCCAAATGTCACCAGCTCTCAGCTGGTTACTGCGATAGATGCCTGACTGGTCATAACCCACTTACATCCATTTCCCTGCTGCTGCTGGAGTGTCTCTTCTACATGCACGCTTGATTACACTGTCTTTCTGCTTAGAACATTAAAAGCCTTCCTGTTGCACGGAGGACACAGATCAACCTGGCCTATCAGGATCTTCCCTATTTTTCCTTCTCTAGTTCACTTCATGGGCCTTATTACTCGCCTCCTCACGATGTCCACCACAGAAATAATTAACCAGCTGTACTTTTCACAAAAGCTTTCAATGTCCTCATAGCTTCTGCCCTTACTTGTTCCTCTGCTTGGACTGCCTTTTCCCACACCTGGCCTGCCTAATTCCTAAAGCATGACTGAGCTATTAGAGGACAATTTTCCCATTAGCTTTGCCAATTACAGCAGACACAACTCTCCCCATACACTCCTGAATCTAGCCCTATTATGACATTATCCTACTTAATTGCTTGCTTGACTCTGTCCCCACTAAGTGAAATCAGCTTGAGAATATGGGTCTTTCTTACTTTTATATTATCAGAATTTAGCATGCTTGGCACCAATTTGATGCTCAGTAAATGGTTTCAAATAACATAATAAATGAATAAATAAATGGGTGAATGAGAGGAAAAGAAGGAAGGAAGGAAAGTAGGTAGGAAAGAAGGGTGGAAGGAGGGAGAGAGGGAAAAGTAAGAGTAAAGAAGAAATATTTATTTCATTTTGCTCAAGAAGAGTGTAAAAATTGGACATTATTGGTTTTGGAGGCATGGAGATGGGATGAGAACCACATACTACTGTAAGATGCAAGTGTATTTTTACAGAAAATAAATTATAGTGTTTCTTGTATAGCAAACTGTAAACCTATCACCTCCTGTTGTAAATCTGACCCTCCATGGAATAAATCTGTCCTGTAATCTCAGTGTTTTTCATAAGAGAGTATTCTATTCTTTAAAAGAGTAAAACGGTCTAATCTGCCGTTCGCCCACCACCCCCCCCAAAAAAGGATTATTTAAATTTATAGATTTGGCCATGGCAAAATGGCATTTATGTTTTTCAGAGTTAAAATGAAATAAAATATATAACTTGTTGGGTTTTGCTTTCATGACAAATAGGCACTGACAAATACATAGCACATTACCATCCTTGATTGCTCTGATGGAACTCATTTTCATCTTGTGTTCCTCTAATTACATGAAAATTGCATACTTTTTATGCATGACACATTTTGCACAGCTTTAGCAAAAGGTTGTGAAGAGAGGGAAAAAAAAACATTTATCAGTTTTTTCCCCTTTCACAGCAGCAATTGATCATCTTCCCAGCAATCAATCTTGCTTTATGGGCCTACTTTTCTCCACTATTGTTGTAACCAAGTGGCAGCAGAAAGGCACTGTACACAAAAAAAATATGGTGGAGGTTTTTAGGTATTTTTCTCTGCTCTTAATAGATGAGATTTAGGATGCCCTTGCTTTCCGGCGATTGTTCCGAGTTGGGTTTTTTTTTTTTTTTTTTTTTTTTTTTTTTTTTTTTGCTCCTCACTCCTCGTTCTGCTTGGGTTTGAAGATTTTCCCCTTAGAAAGAGTGATAGGATCCTGTCTAAGAATCTTGCCCCTCTCCTATTTCTCATTCAAACTACGTTACATTTATAAAGAATATTAAACATTTTAAAGCATTTTTATCACTTTTTTTCTTTTTAGCTTCATAATTAAATGGATATATTTAGAGAAGATAATTTTAATCCGCATTTTAAAGATGAGGAAATGAAATGATTATGACTTGTAACTTTCCTAAATTGATTTGATTTATTTGTTTTGAATCTTGACATTGACTCAGAAGTCCTGGCTTCCAGTCCTAATGTTTTCCAGAGGATTTGGCTTCTCTTTATTGAAGAACGGGAAAAAATAATTCTTCTGCTACCTATCCTTAAAATGCATACAAAGAATACATCAATAACAAATACCAGAGCAAATTACAAGCAATCAATTGGGTGTTTCTTTTCCCATTCTTTATTTCTATTCTTTCTGAGAAAAGGCATTGGCATTCACACGAAGCTCAGCATCGTTGTATTTAACTCGAAAGGGATTGTGGAAGGCACATCTCATTCCTTGAAAATAATGACAAATTATGCAATTTTTGTTTTACCCAACTAGATTGAAAACGCCTGGGGAATAGCCAAGCTGCCTGGCAAAGGGAGGCATTTGATGTTCGGGGCTTTGGAGCTGAGGGAGCGGCATTGCTTTTTAAACAGGTGCAGGCTCCTAAAGCTTCGTTCGCTTCCCTTTTTTGGACAGGCATAGCACCTGACCAACTTCGGGAGAACAAAGCCTCCATCTGGACTGAAGGGAAAGAGAGCTGGTAGCCTGTGGAGCCGCAGAGAACAAGGCTCTGCTTCCCTTTGAAGCGCTGGCGTTCTTCTTAATCACCTGGCAAAGTCTTAATTTAAAGAGGGGCTCTTAGAGTAGGGGGGGATCTCAAGTATATTTGACTTTCATATCAAATCTCCTTACCTTTCATCAGGTTTATTAAAATTGGTGATGTGTTAATTGTGAACCCTGTTTGTCTCTGAATATGAAGTACTGCCTTCAGGGTCCCCCTCCTTGCTCTGTTTTGTCTTAGGATACACTCACATTGCTGCCTTGGCCATGGAGTAATTATTTCTGGGGAGAACTACTGTGATGTCAGGCTGCTGGGTTACAGTTGTTGCAAGGTAAACACAAGAGGACGTTAGATTCTTAGAATGCCTAATTAGAAAACAAAACAAAACAAAAAAAATGCATTGTGGGATGGCTGAAAAACACAAGCGAGAAAATACTGCATTTTTTACAGGTGGATATTGTATGCATTGAGACATTTTATATCTTTACTCTTAGGAAGTAAATATCATAAAGGAATTTTCTTACCTTTTTTAGAAAGATACCTGAAAGGTGCACTTTGGAGAAATATATAAAACCCATAAATTTATGGTCTTGGGAGGAGTATTCAGTTCCATACCATGAGTGGGGAAAATGTCAGTGGTTCCAATATATGCCTGTCACCATGGAGTGCTTTTTTTTTTTTTTAATAAAGGATAAGTGATTTTTTTTTAATTTTACACTTAGTATTGGGTCCTAGATGCAGCCATATGTTGGGGATCCAAGAAACATAATGTACTTCTTGTTGTAAAAGAGTTTGTAACCTAATATGTGGGAAATGAAATCATCTGAGAACACAAGTACAAACATAGAATTGGGCATCACAAATATCAATGGGAAATCAGAGAAAGACCATTTTAGTGAAAGAAATAGGCAACTGGTCTCATGGAATTGCAGTTAAAGATCAACTTTAAAAGTTATAGAGTTGTGAAGGAGGGATGTGGACAGTGTGTTCTTAGCTTTGATAAAGTAAAAGAGAAAATGTGTGTGAGTGTAAACCAGCAGAGTTTCTAGTAGAGACTCTCCCCCCGTCAACATGGAAGTTTCAAAATGACTTCTGGAGAAATGGAGACATCTTTGGGTAGTTATCAGATTGGAAATTAAAGATAAAGGTTGACATTTGCATGTGAGTAGAGCATGTGTGTGCATTTTCACTAAACTTGCTCTCTTCTCACATTGCTTTACAAATTTTCACCCAACTACAACCCCTTGATGCATGATCTATACTCCAAAATGTCCCTTTCTCGAGCACAGCAATCATTCCCTTTGGGACCTGTTTCCTGTCGACAGCGAGGGTAGGAGAGTGATCAACAAAATTAATTTATAGGTTGTAGATATACAACTGCCATAATGCACAACCCTTCTCCCAAGCCCATTTTATTTGCAAAGGGAGTTTTCAACTCAAAGAAACAGGATGTTCCTTCAAGAAGTGGATGGCTGACAAGCACTTTTTGGGAGAACAGGAGGACATCCCAGTGTCCCTCAGTTCTCTCCACATAAGTTGCCGTCTACTTACTGCAGTGTGCCCCAGGACAGAAAGGGACTTTGTTCTTCAGTCTCACAGACATTCACAGGCATGTAAGCAATGGTGTCTGGCACATTGAGTGTTGGGAGTAGAAAGATGGGCGGGGAGGTGTTGTTCACAAAATCCCATTTAGGGAATTATTTATTATTCTAGTTTGTAGTTTATGCTTATAGCATCTGTAATAAATAAACACGCTCCAGAAGAAAGCACAACTTAACAAGGAGTAGATGAGATTGAATGTGACGACTCCAGCCCTGTACAAGAGGCACTGGCCCATTAAATGAATGTGCACAGCTACTTCTTAATGCTCTCCCTAAGTAATCAATTTCTGAAAATACCAAATAATTTTAAAACAGCCCTGTCTGACCTCACTCTCCAGTGACGCCAGACCAGCCCTTGCTGATTTGCCTACTTATTTTTAATCAATCAGATTTGACATTTTTGGGCTTTTTGTTTTGTTTTGTTTCTTCCCCTTGCCTACACCAGCACCTTTCCTATTCCCTTGGCAATATTAAATGGCATCTGCCCTCCCTCAAGGTTAGGGCCCCAAAACATAGCTTAATATTTATAGGTTTGGACGTCTTTTGAAATAGCAACAGAGGAATCTAAATGCCATTGCAAGAGGCTAGAACATTCTGATGCTGTACTAGGATTTGATTTCTATCCAGATAAAAAGACCCAGGATGCCCAGAGTCTGAACACAGATGGAACTTGAGGAAGAGAAACTGTCAGCCTGAAATATCTTCTATCAGAGTTTCAAAAGGAGTATATGATTCAAGAAAAAGAGTTAAAAAAAAATCTGATTTGAGCCTACTTTTCTCTTTTTGACTGATTAAATTCTCCAGGTCACTTCAAAAGTACTTTTCCTCATTTCCTGGCTCATAGG
The DNA here is from genome assembly GCF_964662115.1 of Mustela nivalis. Taxonomy (NCBI): domain Eukaryota; kingdom Metazoa; phylum Chordata; class Mammalia; order Carnivora; family Mustelidae; genus Mustela; species Mustela nivalis. The sequence continues at coordinate 51,726,644 of NC_139033.1, forward strand.
AGATAAAATTTGCAAAAGAAGTTTATAGATTATCATTTTAAAATATATACTATATTATTACTGTCCTATTTGTTTCTTTTTTGGTCTCCATTACCTCTTATTACTTTCTTTTAGTCTTATTTCCCCTTTTCTTCTTCCTTTTGTCATCACCCTTCTTTTGAATATAATTACATGTATTTGTTATGGGTGGAATATCTGTGTCCCCCACCCCTTCCCCATTTATTTGTTGAAATCTAACTCACAACATTACGACGTTTGGAGTGGGACCTTGGGAAGTGATGAGGTCTTGAGGGTGGAGCCCTCATGAATGGCATTATTGCCCTTATAAGAGTTCCCAGAGTGAGAGCTCTGAGAACACATGTGAGAACAGAGAGAAGATGGCTGTCTGTGCACCAGAAGCAGGCCCCCTTCAGACACCGAATCTACCAGCATGTTGACTTTAGACTCCTCAAGTTCATATTTCTATATTTCAGAAATAAATTTCTGCTGTTCCTAATTCCTCAGTCAATGGCATTTTGTTAGAGTAGCCTGAAGGGACTACACCAGAACCATAATGTGTCTCAGTGGGTATACAACACTGGGGAAGGGAGCAGAGAGGGAGTCACCATAGAGATTATGCGAGTCCGTGCTTTCATACTGGAGAGAGGGGAGGCAAGTTTGATAAGAGTGGTAAGATCAATTTAGTAATATTAATAAGATTAGAAGTGATTCTCTGTTTTAAAAAATTAAAATGCTTTAGAGAAGGGAAGAAATTGCTTTAACAGATGAGAAGATGGCAACTCAGGAAAAAAATTTAGATTCTCAGGAAGCAAGTAGATCATTACTGAAAAATTAACTGTGACAATTTGGGATATGCCCAAGTAGTAAATGGTTGTCAAATACTGGATCAGACAGAAGTTCCATGTTCATTCTAAAATTGCTAGAATGAATGGGCCAAGATCTTTGCTGTTCAATGTGCATAATCTTTTTTTTTTTTTCTTAAGATTTTATTTATTTATTTGACAGACATCACAATTAGGCTGAGGGGTAGGCAGGGGTTGGGGAGGAACAGGCTCCCTGCTGAGTGGAAAGCGGAATGCAGGGCTCGATCCCTAGACCCTGAGATCATGACCTGGGCCAAAGGCAGAGGCTTAACGCACTGAGCCACCCAGGCACCCACAACATGCATAATCTTAACAAGTGTTGGAGGTCAGTAGTTACACTACTAGAAAGAAGGTGTATCTAAACCAGTGGCCAGGGCAACTTTCTGTTTGGGAAACAGCTAAAATGATGACTAGATAAGGCAATGTCATGAACATGAATTATGTTAGATAATACATGTACTAGGGGAACTGTAGGTGGCAAAAATCCAAATGAGGGTTCATATAAAGTGTTGACCAAATAAGGGGATAAAACAGGTGATAAACCGTGGCAGGGATCAGGAACCCACAGGCAGTGGGCTAATTCCGACTGGCTGAGTGTTTTTATATGCTACTTGAGCTAATTGCTTCAACAATTCTATGGTTGAAAAATAATCAAAAGAATACTATTAGGTGACAACTGAAAGTTATAGGAGATTCAAATTTTAGTGTCCATAAATAAAATTTATTGGCTCACAGAGATGCTTAATTTTTATTGGCCTATGGCTACTATTATGATACAGTAGAAGAGTTTAGTTGTTGCAACAGAAACTACATTGTCTTCAAAGCCTAAAATAATTACCATTTGATTTCTTGTTGAAACAATTTCCTACTGCTCAGCTCCAAGTTGTGATTTCGAGGATGCTGGATCCTTCTCCATAAATTTAATTTAATTAAGCAGATATTTGTTGAAATGTCTGCTATTTTTACTGATACCGTAATGTTTTGAATTAAACTACAAATGTCTGCTCCTTTAGGATTTCTTTGATAAACAAAAATTAGTCTGGGATTTTACCATAAATCCAGTCTAGGAATAATATGAAGAGGTAAATACTAAGACTCTTTGAAAGGTTCTAAGGTTCAAAAAAGGGGAAGGATGGGCTAAAAGAAGAGCATGCCTTAAGTTTTACATGAGAGTTCTCAGAAAACATGGCACCTTCCAGGACTGAAGACACATTTGATATGGCCTGAACATGAGTTATGTATAAACAGAAGTGGCAGTGCCAAGGTTAAAAGGAAAAATCAATTTGGCCAGATGATGAAGAACTTTCATGCGAGGTTAAGAATTTGGATTTTGCTCATGGTGAAGGAGGATGAGTTTATTTATTTATTTTTTAATGTCAGATTGATTGTGAAGGAGAGTAGGTCTGACACACATTTCAGAAAAAGAAACAACGACTAGCTAAAAACTAGATGTGGGAGGAGAGGTGGCAGATATAGGGAGGTTCCTGGATGGGGTGTCTTCATGCATGAGGTCTTCCTAAAATGGTGAATGCAGATAGGAAGCAAGAGTACAGAGAGAATAACATTTGTCATATTAAGCTTTGTGCCTCATGAAAGAGTCATGGGCACAGGTTTAAGCACAGGGAAGTCTCTGAGTGAATAGAAGGGTTGAGAATTATCAGTGTACCTTGGGAACTGAAGCTATGGGGTACATGAAATTACCCAGGGAGGGCAGATCGAATGCAAAGCAAAGAGATCAGGGAGACTAATCAGAACAGTAATACTGTTCTGTGAAAGGGGTACAATATCAAATCTACCTTAAGCCTCCTTAAGGCTTAAGACCTTATAGAACTGAGACCTGGGCTATGCACCTGTCTCTGAGTAAAAAGGAAAAGGATTTATCAACAGGTACCTGCACGTCACCAAGATGACTCGAGCCACACTCATGGTTTTGGTAAGAGTCCTTCCTGTGCTTCTGATTCCTCATTATGAACTTAATTTCCTGAAGCTAAAAATAAAAATAAAAACTGTATACAAAACAGGCTGATGTCAACTTGCCCACTGCTCCTGGGACAGCAACCTCTCCTCTAGCCCCAATTAGTTACATTGTCATTTCTTGGTTCCTCCCTCAGTTTCCGGGCTGATCATACTTTGTTTTCCACCATCTCCCTTTATTTCTTCCTTTTCCAGTTGCTAAGCACTCCCTTGTTGCTAAGTGGGATATGAGCACTTAATTTACTCCATTCTTTTTTCTCGTACCAGATTTTAGAAATTGCAGATCCTGTTTAATCAATGTGTAAATGCAATGCTTTTGATGTATTTTTCCTAAGAGCAATATTTTGATCATTCTTAATGATACTTAATGAAGTCACCGCATGATTTCTGATTGTACCTAATTGAAGCTTGTGACTTGCATTTCAATATTATCATCTTACAGCTTTAGGTCTATGAGATGAAATTTTTCCAGGGCCCAAAAATATTAGAAAACATGAAGAAGTGATGTTTTATTTTAAATTGAAAATTATTCTAGAATAGATGTATGTGAATATGAATGTGTGTGTGTGTGTGTGTGTGTGTGTGTGTGTGTGTATGTATATGAAATTAAGTGAGAACTGAAACAAATTTCCCAAAACGAGTTCCAAGTATTGATGATAAAGGAAGCAATCTCTTTGATAGGAGGTTTAGGCACTAATTTTAAGTCTTAAAGGAATATAAAGGGTTTTACTATTTAATATTTTTATACAAATCCTATGCTGAACTACATATGGAATTCAGTATGTAAGCAAATTCTGACCCTTGAAAAAGATAATAAATTGAGTTTTACTTTTATTGAAGCCCCTTCTAGACACCCACTCTCAACGATTTAGTACCTGGAAGCCATGGTCCCCAAAATTTAGCTAGCCCCAAACTTAGTCTCAAGCTTTTAATTTTACCTCTCTTTCATCAAAATGAGCACATCATGTGCCCCATCCCCCCAGGATCCTTCTTTTTGCTATAGGACAGTGGGTGGTAATGGCTTAATCAGAGACAATAACCCCTGCTAATATGTTAACTAGCTAATATATGAACCCTCTTAGGATAACACATTAGCCCTGACCCAGATTTAAAAAAAAAAAAAAAAAGAGAGAGAGAAAGAAAGAAAGAAGTAAAAAGAAAAAAAGAACTATAGCTTCACTAGAAGCCCTTAAGGAATAATACCATTAGAGCAACTTAACCCCATAGCCGGCCAGTGGGGGAGCTACTTAAGGGCAGCTTTTAGCATCCTTGATATCATATGGCCACTGGGTCAATGGTGGAAATAAATAACAATTGTGGTGCTGACAGAAATCAATTTCACTAGTTACTTCTAATACCTCTCTCAGGAATTTCCATGAACAATCATAAAGCATATCCAAAGCATAGATTGTGCATAATTGTTTTTGTAAGAGTAGAAAAGGAACCAGAGTCATGGTATCATCAGCATCACTTGTTATTTTTTCATTTTCCTAGATATTAAGGGTTTATAAAGATATTTTTAAATAATATTCATTGATAATTATTTGATATTTATTCTCACTTGGTGAGAATGTTGTCAATTCTGAGGAAATGAAGGCCCAGATATCTAAATTGAATAAAGTTCAAAGTTTGGTAAATATGAAAGTTGAGACTTGAGTCCAAGACTTTATCATCCAAAGCTGGGGTTTCCATCTATTATATAGGAATTGAGAGGAATATAGATATAACCAGAAAATACATGGAATCATAGCAGAAAGATGTGCTTGGTTTCTGGGCCTCTAAACCCCACCCTCACTGCCTGCTACTTTCCAAATTCCCTAGAGAAAGGCACTAATCCACTTGAGCAAAAAGGAGTCCACATAAGAACAGTAAATGGGTTTTCAGCAGATACATTGTTATGGGTGGTGGTTAGACACTATAATATGATTATTATTAGTAGTAGTACTATAGTATGACTGTTATCAGCCTGATCATTGTTTAGTTGGGCATTTGTGGGTTGGGTTAAGATTCTACTGAAAAATGCATTCCAACTCCCAAAATGCCTCACCAATGAACATTAGACAAACAGCTTGTTCATGGCTTAAGGAATACCTGCATAGGATAGTATCCTTTATCAAGACACTTAGAGTATAAATATGGAGACAATGTACAAAAAAGTCAGTTATGAACCAAAGCAAACTCTCTAAATAGCAAACATTTTAAGAATTCAAAAGAGGAACAGGACACTTACTACACTTTAAGCATTTTGTTAAATTATTTACATGGATTACCTTGTTTAATCTCCTCAATAAAGCTAAGAGACAGGTACTATTATTATCCTCCTCTTACAAATGAGAAGACCAAGACTTGGAACATAAGCAAGTGGCCCAAGTTACACTGAGAGTAAGTGGCATGTCTAATAAGCTTCCATGTGGTGCTGAAACTGCTGGTCCCCAGACCACCCTACATACTGAGGTTGTAGAAGACATATTATTCTTCCAGGCAGATGATGAAAAGCTGGTGAAAGAATGAATGCTAGAACAATTTCGATTATGAAAGCTTTGAATGGCTTAATTAAAATTTTAAAACACCTTAAATATCTGCTATAAAGTGCCCAAACTGGAAAGATAACATTTAATCGAGTAGAATACATAAAGGGGTGTGTAGTGGATTGTTTAAAATAATGCATAAGTAAAAAAAACTGATTAATACAGTGATCTCACAGTCTTTTAGCCCATGAATGGTCCAGCTGAGATCTAAACCCATTTAGATCCCACTGCAGAGTTCATTATCATCCTGACTGTGAAAACTACCTCTGAAAGGGTGCAGATTAGGGCATGTGTAAAAGCTTTCTCATAGGATAAGGAAGGTTATTTGACCCGACCGAACAGCATGTGAGAGGAGAAATGAGGTATAAGACCAAGAAAAAATAATAAAATAGAAAAGAAAATAATAATCTGGTGAGCCCTTACAATCACACTTAGACAACTTCTAGAGTGTTAAATTTAGTTATGTGGCACAGCTTAGGTATGATACTCACATGAAATATGTTCAGATGAGAGGGAAATTCATTTTAGAAGGTCTGGAAATGTGCCATAGGAGATATTAAAAGAACCAGTGATATTCAGATTAGAGGAGAACATACTTACTGAAGGATATAAGAACAAACTTACCGATAATGTAGCCTAGTGGGAGACAGAGAAAAAGGAAGTGGAATCATTCCATGCATCTCCAGAGAATACCACAACTATTGCATGGAGGTTGTAGCAAAGCAATTTTTTCAGGTGACTATGAAATAGCAGCATTGGAAGTACCCAACTGGAGGTCTGCCAAAAATCCTTCAACAATCAAGTAGTCAAGATGTGAGTTTTGCATGAGAGGTAAGACTAGATGCCTACAAGGGTCAACCTCTAAGTCCATATGTCTAAATACTATTAATTTAGAAATCACGTGTTTGAGCCTTTACAAAATACTGCACACAAGAAGCAGCTCAAGAGCCAGAAGAAATTTTTAAAAATAATTCTGTTGTTTAATTTCATGTCTTAAAGAATGTTAAGGAGATCTAATTTATGAGCCCCTGAAAAAAATGTAAAAAATCACTTCCTCTCTCAATACTTTTGTACCCCATAACTGTGAAAAATAAAAAACCATAGATATTTCTGCTCTGGACCAGCCACATATGACTTTTGTTTTCCTTCTCCTCTTCCTTTACTCCTTCCAGTAATAAAGATTTCTTTCTTTTTAGCAGGAGGAGAAAGGGAAGGGGATATATGAAGATAAAAACAAGGGGTTTGGGTTTTTCAGTTTTTGTTTTGTTCAGCAGGATTAGGGTGAGAAGCGGGCATCTGTTCTGACTCTTCATAGGAATCCAGGGTTGGAAGATTTTGAAAGTCTTTGTCCTGGGTCTTTCTGACTGAAGTCCAGCTTGGACCCCAGTGTGCTCACGTTTGGGTGGAAGAAATGATGTGGGAGAGAGTAGAAGGAGGTATGTGAGGGAGCGCTAACTTGTTCCTTCTCAGATTTATAGGACAGAAATACAATTATCATTAATGAAATAGAAGCTCCATTCTCTCCAACTACCACCTTACACACTGTCTGGAAAAAAAAAAAAAGACAAAATAGCAATATAAAATCTAGTACCTGCCCAATCATCTTCCTTTCCTTTAGGATCTAATTCATTTCCTTGAAGAAATTGATTATCATCCAATGGTATTAGAATTTCTCCCTGGTTATAAAACAGATCTGCAGAGGTTATGGCAGTTTTGTTTTTGTTTAAAGAACAATCAATATTTCAGTCAATTTGCTGAGCACTGACTATGTGCTCAGTTATTTAATGGGTGTTCTGAGAAAATACAAGAGACAAAACCCCATCTTCTGAGGGCTGCATTTGGAGTTTAATACTAGCTTCACTTTCTTAAATTCTAGTCCTAAGCCTTTGGAAGTGTATGTCGTAGGTGTGTGTGTACACGCTTGTGTGTGATCATATATATACATGTGAGTACGTTTGTGTAGGTGGAATGGTATTAAAGAAACAAAGGCAGAACCACATTATCAGATTCTTTTATTAATAATTTGGTGCAAGAGATCAGTTTATGAGTATGAATTAGAAGCACTAGCTCTGGAAATCTATTTGCTTCTTTAGCAAGAAGCTTCTACTATGTTCTGTAAGTGTAATAATGTCTAATAAACTGTTGCATATTTCTACATCACATGCAACTATTTGGCAAGGTACCAACGTATGCACCTCAGCAGAAGTAGGGGCAGTGGCTTTTGTAATGGCTCTACTGATAATGGCTAACACACTATCACCAAAGCATCATACAGACCGTGACAGATACACCTACTGTATACATAATGCTTATTGGGTATTGCATACTGTATGGAAAATGGCTCATAAAAATCCAAGATGTCTTTTTTGTCCTCTCCTCTTTCTCTTTTTCTCCACATGTGTTTGCTCACAGTGTCACTGTGCTATGTAAATAACAGTGTGATGGATGAATGAGTAGATGGATAGATATCCCTGTCATTTTTGTTGATAGTTCTAGGGACAATTCCCTTGAACAATGAAAAGTAGAAGTTTAGATGGTCCAATGAACAAAAATTGTGTGCCAAATTTAAAAGAAAAATGAAGACAATAGAAAACATATAACATTCCTGAAGCCTAATTTATTAGGCTCCGTGAGACAGCTCATGATATAATGGAGGATACTGGATTGGGAGTTAGAACACCTGAGTTCTTGTCCTGGATGGCTACCAACTGCTGGTGTGACCTTGGGCAAGTTGTTTAACTTTTCTGAATTTTAAAATGTGGGATGGGTTTGTGTTAGGCTTCAAATCCACTTCTGGTTTTCACATTCTTTGTTTTGGTTTGTTGTTTCTATCAGGAAGTCATTCAAGAAGACTTTATCGGTTTTTTTAAAGTAGTGTCTTTTATGATGTGGAGAATATAAAAAGATAGAGGACATTGTCCTTACTCTACTTGAAACTGAATTCATTAGATAAAATATAAACCCGAGAATCACAAAGTATATAAGCAAAGGCTTGTGTGTGAGTCCAGATAGTATAATAAGGAAGCATTGAGATATCAGAGAGTAGTGAACACAGTACAAATACATGGAAAAGAGGTTGATGACAATAATTCAGATGTGCCAAGTTCATAACTTCCTTTAGTCTAAACTGTAGAGAGCTCATGAAAAGGTTAGGGAACTATGAATCATTTTCAATGCCTCTGCTCTTGATGCCCAACCTCTCCTCAGAGTCTCACTTCTTCACAAAGTTATCTTTCTTCCTTCCCAGAGCATGTACCTTGCTCACCAAAACACCTGCCCCAATACAGTTATTTATACTTTGCCATAGAGGTTAGAAACAACTCCTCTAACCTTATTTTTTAAGACTTAACTTTTTAAAAAAGTTTTAGATTTATGACAAAATTTAGAGGCGGGTATAACAATTTCCCCAGAACACCCTGCCCCCACATAAGCATAGCCTCCTCCATTAGCAATATTACTAACCAGAACAGTATGTTGTTTACCAGGGAGAAACTGACTTGGACACATCTAAGACTCTAAGACTGTAGTTTTCCTTAGGGTTCACTCTCAGTGTGTCGCACTCATTCTATGGGTTGGGCAAATGTATAATGATGTATATTCATCATTACAATATCGTACAGAGTATTTTCACCACCCGAAAAATCTTCTGTACTCTATTCATCTCCCCACCACGGGCAACCACCGATTTTTTTAAATTGGTTTCATTGTTTTGCCTTTTCCAGGAGGTCATGTAGTTGGAAAAATACAGTTTGTAGCCTTTTCAGACTGACTTCTTTCAGTTAGTAATATTCCTTATGGTTTCTTCTATGTCTTTTCATGTCTTAGTAGCTAATTTTACTCCTGAAAAATATTCTATTTTCTGGATGCTCACAGTTTATTTACCTGTTCACTTACCGAAGGACATCATGCTGTCTAGCCTACTTTAAAGTGTGAAAATTTAGACATATGCAAAATTAGGAGTATGATTTGGAGCAATGAATCACCAAAACTTCAGAAAACAGGCAATGGAGTCAACAGGTTATTCTTTTTATCATTACAATTTCCATTGTTAAAACAAAATAACTTTCTTGTCAAACTGTAAAATTAAATCCTGTCTAGATTTCAATTCCATCTCAGGTTGAACTTTATAAGCAGAAACTTCTAACTTAGAGACATCTTATGTAAGGCCTTCCATAATAGCCCCAGAAGACGTATCATGGTTCCCTCTTGGTCAAAATCTCATGGAAGCTCTCTCTCAGGACCTACCAAAATTTTAGACAGCTACCTGTGGAAGCTGGAGCATTTAGTTAATAAAGATGTATTGTTCCTGGCCATTTGCAGGCCTCCTTTCTCCTCCCGCTTAGAGGTAACTTAAATTTTATTTCTTCTTCTATCTTTTTTCTGGTTGGATCAACGAGGAAAAGTGAAAAGCCTTGCAGAGGTTCCCTAGTGAAATTTCTAGTATGAGTGGAATCTTTGCCTTTGCTAGAGAATTCTAGAAGCAGAAGAAAGAGGTCAAGTACAAGATTCTTGCATGAACAAGGTTTCCAGTCTTGGCTCCTGAGCTTATTAGCAGTTGACCTTAGGGAAATTATTTATATTTTCTACACTTCAATTTATTTATTGGCAATAATAATTAAACCTACCTAATAGATCTGTTGTAAGAATTGAAAAAATAAACCTATTTGGATAATTTATCACAGTGCCAGAAATGCTATAACTTTGCAATAAACATTTGTGGTGGTCGTGGTTATAATCTTTCCTGAGGCTAGAGAACGGTGAATCAAAAACCAAGCTTCTGTGTGTGTGTAATGAAAGAGAGTAGGAAATACATGTATGGTGACTGCTCCTCAACCTTCCTTGTTTTCATGAATTTCATGGCATAATGACCCTCCTGAGAGTGACTTAAGGGCGGCCATGGAAAGAGAAAGCTGAGAAAGCTGGAAAACCATTGCAAAGGGTCTAAGAATCAATATCTAAAATAAACAGAGACAAGCTAAAACAAACAAATTATACATATTTTTTTTCAAATACATATTTTGGGGTTAATTGAATGCATAGCATGTATTACATCTTACAGTATTCAATAACATAAAGCATGGTCAATAAAATGTCAATTTATTTTACTAATTACTGAATTATGCTATGTATGCTGTAAATAAAGAGATAATAAGCAGATGCCAGGTAGAAGCTCAGATACATTTGGGACATGCAAAAGAGGCCCCTCAGGTGAATCTTTTGAAAATGCCTACCAAAGGCAAGTGTCCAAGTGAAAGACCTTTCATTGGACTGTTCTCTATGTCATTAAAAAAGATTCTTCCAGGGACAAAAAAATATGATTAGAACTGGGGTAAGCATCAAAAGTATAAAATTTGCTCCATAAAGATTCTGACTGTTATTACCCAATATCTATGCTATCTAATGCCTATGTTTGCCAAGGAAGAAGGAAACTAGAGAAAGCTTTTTTTTTGTCTTAGCTTCAAAAAAAAATTTTTTTTTGTTTTCTTTGCTGACATATGGCATCCGAAAATAAAGTAGAGGATACAACTCATTCATCTTCATTCCTGCATGGCTAGTGCAAAGATTGAACCTTGAAGGTTATGGCTAGGGTAAGAGAAAGAGCACATGATACTGTGATGCTTGGAGTATAATGAAAATTTCATGGCAAAATGCTACTGATTGAGATCCTAAGACAGGAGACTAGAGTTAACTTCAATTAATCAAGTGATTAAAGAGTAAATGGCTTTCCCAAATGTGTGTTGTACTGATCAGAATCAAAAAAGCGAGTTTCCTGGTCCAGAAGGTATTCAACTGAGAGGTACTGGGACTGGTGGTATAAAGCAAATCCTATTCCAGAAGAGTCTGGGCTGGAAGACATTTCAGTGAGATGGTTTTACTATTTGGATAATTTATCACAGTGCCAGAAATGCTATAACTTTGCAATAAACATTTGTGGTGGTCGTGGTTATAATCTTTCCTGAGGCTAGAGAACGGTGAATCAAAAACCAAGCTTCTGTGTGTGTGTAATGAAAGAGAGTAGGAAATACATGTATGGTGACTGCTCCTCAACCTTCCTTGTTTTCATGAATTTCATGGCATAATGACCCTCCTGAGAGTGACTTAAGGGCGGCCATGGAAAGAGAAAGCTGAGAAAGCTGGAGATGGAGAAAAGGAATGAGAAAGTGTCCTGAGGAAACAATTTTTCAGTTCACTTTGGATTGACCCTAGTGGGAGATCTTATGATTACCATTTATCACAAAGTGAAGTACAGGGCTTGAATAAAAACTCAAAAAAGTTAACCAAAATATAATCCTGCTCTTAGGAAAAAATTATATTCATTGCTTATGTTTTGATCTGAATTATTTAGATCAGCTGAGCATCCCAAATTTACTCAGTGATAGTTTGATATCGCTGTCTGGAGAACGTAGCTTTTGTAAACCCTTTTGTCAGATAGTGTGGGCGTGAGTACGGTTAAGAGATGGGACCAGGAGTCTCACAGCTATCCTCCATGTCTTGATGAACTTATCTACCCTGTTTCTAGTTCTTCCAACTCTCTAAAACCTTGATGTTTTTTATGGACCCTAGAGAGCCTAGAAATGCTCCTACCCACATATAAATTATAGTACATTGTCCTTCCATGGGTTTTCCACTCTCCCAAACAATGATTCTCCATAAAGTCAATATAGCTCCCTGGGGACATTTTTGTTGTTAAAAATATTGGTGAGTGTTACTGAAGTTTAATTGTTGGAAACCAAAAGACACTTATCTATCGCCGTGTGTGGAAAATCACATGCAAAAACAGATCCTAGGGGCACCTGGGTGTCTCAGTGGGTTGATCCTCTGTCTTCGGCTCAGGTCATGATCTCAGGGTCCTGAGATTGAGCCCCACATTGGGCTCTCTGCTCAGCAGAGCCTGCTTCCTCCTCTCTCTCTGCCTGCCTCTCTGCCTACTTGTGATCTCTTTCTGTAAAATACATAAATAAAATCTTTAAAAAAAGAAAACAAACAGATCTTAGATCCCACAGAAATTTTGAATGTCTTGCCAGTCTTTCATGTGTAGACACCTGCGTTATACATATACAAAATCAGTTTTAATATACACTGTCTTTTCCATAAATGCAACTATCCAGCAAATCAAAGAAAGATCATTTTTGTTTTGTTCAGAACTTTATCAAGAGTTTTCTGTCATTTTAGAAAATCATTTCACTGATGACAATACCAGTCCTGGTATTTGAATGCCAGTGCCACATGCTGTATTAACATAATTTGTACTTGATTCATTCATAAAGATTCTATCTATAGGTGGAAACATCCAACCATTTTATTATGTTTCCTAGTGTAGTTCTGCCTGTACATTTAAATACTGTAATAAATATTATCTTATTATATATTATATTCCTTTTATTAGTCTTAAAACTGAAGTTTGGATATTATATTGTTTTTTGAAGAAGCTCTGTATGCTGTAAGTTATATACTCTTGAATCTCATTTAAAGCTACTACACTGGATTTTAGAAAATATTAGTTTTAAACAGGAGGAATTTGGGTTTCTTAACACTGAAAACACTGCTCTTAAGAATTTCTTATTCCAGATATAAGGCTTTCTCCAGTCTCCTAAGTATTTAACTCTTAAGCTGGAATGTATAGATCTGTGATGATGGGTTTTATCCTTAGAACATTAATTTGTGAAAGGCCTATTTATACTAATACCCTGCCCGCATGATCCTTCTAATTTGTTTATATAATTGAAAAATTATGTGGTGTAATCAGACCAAAGTACATTCCATACCATTCCATCCCATCTAGAAGAATCAATATACTCTTTGTTTGGTCATGTCATCCCCAAGACCCAATTATTTAAAGTGTCAGCTTCAGATGGATAAGGTTTATTTATTTACTTATTTTTTAATGGAAAAAAAGCAACTCTGAAATGGGAGAAATGGTTCAAAGCCAGAAGTACAGTACCAACTAAACTATTTCTTCTGTAATTTGAATAAAGGTTATGGAATTTAGTGTTAGTGAATGAAGTGAAAAGGAAGAGACAAAGAAGGGCAGAAAAAGAGAAAACAGTGTCCACTTTAAGGGTAAAATTGCGCAGAAGCCTTTGATTTTATCAGCATGGAAAGCCAGTGGCAGAAAGTTGATACATGCATCCTCTGCTCTTCTGTTTCTGAAATGTGCCTAACATAGTAAGGAGAGAATGTCTACTCTTAGCATCTTTCTCTTGGAATGAGACTTAACTTAAAGTTAAGTTTTTAATTTTTTTTAAATTTCAATGCCTTTTGAAAATTAAGTTATTTTCCCAGTTTTTAAGCCTTTCTTTTTCACTCTCTCTCTCCCTACACAAACATGCACATACCACAAATACAACAACACTGTTTAACTTTCTTTTTTTTCTTTAACTTTCTTTTTTTTTTTTTTTTAAGATTTTATTTATGTTTTTGAGAGACAGAGAGAGCATGTGCTGGAGGGAGGGACAGAGGCAGAGGGAGAAACAGACTCCCTGCTGAGCAGGAAGCCCAATGCAGGTCTCAATCCCGGGATGCCAGGATCATGACCTGAGCTGAAGACAGATGCTTAACCTACTGAGCTACCCAGGGGCCCACTTTTTAGCTTTCAGTAAAGGTTCAGTTCCTTTCTTTGGAATGATTTTAGGGCACCATTTATTTACCTTGCATATTATGTATCTCTTCTAATTATTCCTATTCATGCCATGAAAACTTAATCTCTGTTAATTAATGTATTTATTCAATATATCAATTTAAATATCAGTAGGTAGTTATTGAATATCTAGTAGGCACAAAATATTCTGCCAGATGCTATGAGACTGAGATATACAACACTTCATTTCTTAAAGATCTTGTATTTCATCTGGATACATCAGAGCACATATAAGCAATAAATAGATTTCATCAAGCGCTTTTGCAGAATTTCTGTCTGTTGACCCTCCTACTTGTGAGGTAGGTATTATCATCATCATCATCATCTACACTTTAAAGGTTGCTATAATAAAGTTCAGAGAGGTTGAATGGTAGTCTTGAGGATGATGGACCAAACCTGGTGATGCCAAGATTTAAGTTAATTCTACTGTTAATGCTGATTCCTAGAAAATAATGAACAACAAAAAAAATCATATCAACAGACAGTCTACAATTCAGTTCCAACAGTAAGTACTTCAGAAGCTCAGAGAGGAGAGACTCTGCTACTCCCAAACACAAAGGAAAACAAATAAAGCATTAGTTTTAAATATACAGGGCAGAAGAACATATCAGAAAGAGGGAGTGGAGTGTAATATAACATACTGGGGCAGGCATTCATAAGACTTACTTAAGGAAGAAAGGATACCCAATGACAGCTGAGCCCTTACTCTGCCCAGGTAGCATTCTGGAAGTTCTCCCCAAATTACCGTCTTTCTACAGATAATTATCTAAGACACAAGAACTTACTCCGTGTCTCACAGCAGAGGAAAGGTTTGAATTCAGGAAGGCTGGCTTGTCAACTAAAACCATGCCATGGTTGGTAAGGTGAAATGTACACACATGTGAAAACCAATCTAAACTACCAGGCTTAGCTTGCAGATTCTCACTTTTGCAGTCTGAATTTATTTGTAACTTTTGTTATCTGTGTTTGCACTGTTTCAGATATAGGGGAGTGATGGGTTGACTTTTTAAATCATTTGCCCAGTGCATTCACATGTAATAGTGCATTTATTTCTTACTAGAATCCTATAAGAGAGACAAATCAGATAACATTTCCATTTTAATGGAAAGACAGAGTAAAATGACATATCTATGGGTCATGCAGAACCAACTTTGTTCTCTCTTTTTTACCATCCTTCACACATTGCAAGCTGGCTTTATCACAGTCTGCTGGGAGATGTCACCGTCTTTGCTGCCTCTCACTCTGTCTTCTGGCTCCATGTCTGGCTCCTAGAGCTGGTCCTACCAACACACTGCATATCCAGAGGAGGACGGGTATGCATTCATTTTCATTGCAACTCAGCATGGAAGAATTGGATAAGATAGGGGAAAAATGGAAACTTTAACTTTTAGGGGGTCAATATGCCTGTGGCTATTGCACCTGAGTGATTCAGTGGCCCCAGAATTCTTCTATAAGAGGAAAGCCACTGAATCCTATAAGAGCCCTTCCACTGGACAGAGGACAGACCATACTGGAAGCTGCAGGGAAAACAAAACAAAACAACAACAGCAACAACAAAAAAAACCCTGTTCCTTCTGTACAAAATAAGCTGCGTGCCTAAGCTTTTGACTTATCAGCTCAATTGGCTATATCCCTTACAGAATTTCATATTTCAATTAAAAACACAGAGAAAGGGGTAGGGGGAGTATAAAGCCTTAGGAGATTTTAAGCAATAATAGACTTTTACCCTATTAGCAGGTGTAATTTTCAGGAACTTTATCACCTCCACAATCTGTCAAGGGCATTTTCCTGTCCTTTCTTCTCTAGGAACAATTATAGGAAAGCAGTCTGGAAGAGTGGCCAAGCTCTGCTGAATTTGCACCTGGAGGCTGAGGCTCCCTGTTCCAGGCAAGCCCCAAGTGCTCAGAACCCGGCAAAGGTTTCCATCTTCACACTCATTATGGCACGAGCCTTTTTAAAACAGAAATGTCCACCAAGCCCCAAGTATGCATATCCCGTAATGAAGATAAATGTCCCCTTGAAGCAAGTTCAAACCATGGAATTCATTTTGCTATGGAACTTTATTGCCTTCTAATTAGAGTGACATTTGGTCATTCTCATTATATCTGGAATCAAACCAGAGACTTGGAGGTAAAAGCCCCACTCTGTACTCTCCCCCGCCTTCTAGAACTGATTCAATAAGTAGGGGTGAATAGTGTTCCTTTTTGACAGTTCTCATCCTCACAGTCTGATTATTACTGGTATTGTTACCAGTAGAAGATGCCAGACTCCAAAGTGATTTCTGCGTTACGATTTGTCTTCTAAAATGTCACAAGTCTTTACTTCGCTGTCTCCCTTTTCCTGAGCAAACTTAGGTGTGGTTACCAGGGTAACCTCTTTCCTCACTCTCCTCCCTGAAGGATACAGTTATGAGAGCACAGAAACGGTGGACATGCCAATGGTTGGCACCCTTTTGGGTTTTGTTATGTTTTTTTGATTGTTTGTTTGTTTGTTTTTTTAAAGATTGTATTTATTTATTTGACAGACAAAGATCACAAGTAGGCAGAGAGAGAGACAGAGAGACAGAGAGAGAGGGAGAGAGGGAAGCAGGCTCCCTGCTGAGCAGAGATCCCGATACGGGGCTTGATCCCAGGACCCTGGGATCATGACCTGAGCCAAAAGCAGAGGCTTTAACCCACTGAGCCACCCAGGCGCCCCTTTTGCTATGTTTTTGGTCTGGATTGTGTTTTGTTTTGTTCTTGAGAAATGACTGGCAGGAGAGGAGAAGCACAGAGCATTTGATTTGGTGACCTGTCTTCCTAAGAACACAATCACGGCACTTAAGTTATGTGGAAATCAATATTTAGGGCCTTCTCTTGCATGAAGGATGCCTATATTCTGTGGAATTCGAGTCCTGTGGGGTCGCAGCAGTAGATCTGGGACAGCCCTGGTGAAACTAAGTGAAGGAAACGGAAGTGAAGGATCATAAGTTTGGTGGTGGGTGGGGCAGCACACATTATAATTCCTCTGGCCACCAGACGGGCACCTGAGCTCCCAGCTTCAGGTAGCACATGTCACCTCCAGATTCGCCCTGCATTTAACAGAACCATTTTGTCAGAGAGTGCCTCAACACTCTTATTCTGGGATGGTTTTGTCTTGGCCTACCTTTGAATAGGTACGTTTTCTCCTTCCCTCCCTGAAGTTTACTTTCCCTCCCGAAGGTATCCAAGGTCAGTCAAAACCACACATTTCACAATGTAGAAGGTGATGGGATACCTACCCATTTCATAAATCTCCAGATCATTAAGCAACATCTTCTTTCATTCGTGCCCTTAGCATTTTAATCATAATTACTTTAAATTCTTGGTCTGATAACTCCCAGATTATATACAATGTCAGATATGGACATTGCTGCCATATCTGAATCTGGTTCTGGTGTTTTCTCTGTCCCTTCAAACTGCTTTTTGCCTTTTAGTATGCCTTGTAACTTTTTGTTGAAAGCTAGACATGATTTGGGGGTCAAAGGAACTGGGGTAAAGAGGCATTTCCTGGTAAGGTGTGAAAGAGGGGAACCTCCTCCTCAGGTCTTGATTTTTCAGTGAGCCTGTGCCCCTGGGCTGTGAACTTCTCAAGTGCTTCTCAGTTTTTCTGTTTTGTTTTCACTCCTTGAGGTGAATGGTGGATAAAGTTGGATACTTCCCTGGTTGGCTAGGCTCTGATAAAACTCCTGTAGGCTAAGGTCATAAAGGCCTTTTCTTGAGATCAGGCCTTGCTAGGAAAAACAGGGGCTCTGGCAAATTTTAAAATGGTTAATTTACCCCTGCTCTTGCAGGAAGAATGTGAGAGCTTGTTAGACCCCCTGGAGGTTAAAAAAAAAAAAAAAAAAAAGCAAAAAGCACTCTCCTAGAGGCCTCTCCCCACAAATTGCTCCCTCCACCCAAAGCTTTTAACTCCTAAACTTGTCTGCACAGTCTCTAGCAATTCATCAATTAGTTTAGGTTTTCCTACCTTGGTACAAGTTCCTGGGGAGCCCATGGGTTTCTCCTCTGGTAAACTGTGATTCTCTGTATCTGCATGTCTGTTTCTACAATTTTGAGAAAGCCATTTGCCTTGTTACTTCAGTGCTGTGATAGATAAGACTGAAGAATTATTTCTTTCTACTTTGTTTACCTTTGTACTTATTGTTGGGAGGGAGTGATGACTTCTAAGCTCCTTACTCACTGAACGGGAAACTAGAAATGCAACATCTTTAAACATTTATTTGGGGTTAGTTCTCCAAATCCTCCAGTATTCCAACATTATTCTGTCTAATATGGTTAAAAATTTCTGCCATTTATGGGTGGCACCAGACTCCCTTTAACAGTGCAGTCGTGTTTGTTCTTCTGTTCCAGAAGTCTTCACTCATGACCTCGGAATGATACTAAGTGTCTGTATGATTAAGTAAAGTCAAGCATATCCTGAAGTGTTAGACAAGGAAAGATGTCCAATGCCCAGTATGAGGAATTTATATTCTCTAACTGTCTTAACATTACCATCACAGTAATCATTGCTATTATTGGAGCATTTATCCTATATGGGATCAGATACAGGTTCTCAAAATATCTCTGTGAGTCCATTAACTTGAATCCATTGTGGGAAGCTTAAAGGCCTACTGGGTCCAGACAGATAATGATTTAAACTGGCAAAGAAAATGAGTTAATCATGTCAACTACTTCTGATATTTTAATTAATCAATATAAAACATGCCTGTAAACTAGCGTTCCTTTCTGAAGCTCCCCATTGTGCATCCTCTGTCTTCAGGCATGATAGCAAAATGGAGGTGCTTTCCCCACTCTGGCATTTACCTATGCCATCAAAGGAAATGCCCTTTCCAGACTAATGTATTTCTGGATATTGAAAATAGTTAAATCAGTCACCCTTTATTGTTCAGCACAGTATTTAAGAAGGTGTCATGTTTATCTGGTCACAAACTCACAAAGAACCGTGTCACCAGACTGTTGTGCACTAACCAGATATTCATTCTGTATAGATCTGCAAGTATTTATTGCAAGTGTCCTATGCGGCAATCATTGTGCCACATACAATACAGTGGATTTAAGGTTAGAAATAAAACATGGTCCTTTATTAAATGCTGTATGGATATCTGTACAGTGGAATATTATATTTAATATTATATTAAAAAATGAGAAAGGCTTTTTAAATATCCTTATAGGGAACAATCTTCAAGATATAATGTCAAATGGGAAAAAAAGTGAAGGATAGTAAATATGCTAGAATTTGTATTAAGAGGAAAGCAATACATTTATATTTATATTTATATTTATATTAGATATTAAAAATCTCTTAACACACAGAAATGGACCTGAGCAGGAGAACTGAGAGAATGAGGGATAGCATAGGAAGAAAACTTTTTACATTTTGTACAACTTTATGCCAACTTCAGTTTTGTTATATTGTTGATTATGTTAATTAAATGCCATAGACAAAATCTCTTTTTAAAAAAATCTATTAGGGGATTCTTATGGTCACTTGCTGACTTAGGGAACATGGAGGCAAACACAGAAAGACATTCTGGAAGCACTTTCCCCTCCACCCCAACAAACTCATACATTTTTAAAAGTCAATAAATAAATAGAAAATTAACAGTATGCAAATGTGTTTCAGAAGAAAAGCTCTCCATGGCCCAGGCAGCTTTTGTTTGCAAGAAGCCAGCATTGTAAACTGTGAAGCAAATCCCAAATTGAATTTTCTTGGTCCCCAAAACGCATTCTGGCTGCCCTGCTGGTGAGAGACCAGGGGAGCCACAGCAGAAATCTCTTAGTTATTCATAAATTCTTCCTCTTAAAAAAAGTTGTTGTTGTTTTAAACACAAGAGTGGAGATGAACTCCAGAGCTCAGAAACCATTTTCATGCAAAACCAGGCGGCTCAGTATACAAATAAAGACCTAGCTGGGAACCCTGAACAGAGCAACATAAATACCCACATCTGGTATAAATAAACAACAAGATACATTGTTTTACGATTAATGCCCAGCTCATGAATAAGTACACACAATGGAGATAGAAATATTTAATTTTGTGTTGTAGAACATAATTAGAAATTATTAAACAAAGTCAGAACACAGTAGAGACTTCTCAAAATGCATAGGCTCGGGGTACAATCTGGGTGTGTTTGGAACCAGTTTTGTCCAACATCAGATTTCTTGCTTGCTTGCTCTTTTTTTTTTTTTTCTTTCTTTCTTTCTTTTTTTTTAATTTTTGTAAGAAAAACAATCAAGAAAAGCTACAGCCACAGTGTTTCATTAAATAGTTCATGAGAGTCTCTCACTCACTCTCTCTCTTTTCTTATTTCCTTCTGGGAGTTTAATGCACTGTGATAAGATAAATATCGGCCTTTTAATGATGATCACACCGTATTAAAATGTCTCACCCTGTTACCGATAATGCATGAGATTATGAAAGATGAAAAAAAAGTAAAAGTTCCATTTTCTCCTTCCTGCTGATGCTGTTTGTTTACCTTTTGCATTTCCCTGGCTTACACAGTACAACAACAGCAGCTAATTTCACTGGATTTCTGTTCCCTCCACTTTGGTTTCTCAGCCAGAGGAGATCCCTACTAGTTTTATATATGATTTTCTTCTTAGATCAACGATGGTAATTTTGTTTCATTAAACTTGACTGGACATATCACTATAGCTTGCTTTGATCAACTAGGATAGAACTGGGAACTAGGTTAGATGGCAGGGGTTCATTAACATAACAGCAACTGCCCAAACTTGAGGTACAGGAAGGGACAACAGCCGGTGACTGCCCCCTCATAGTTCCCAGTCAGTTTGCATGTGATCACCAATCCACGTGGACAGCTTTGTTTAAAGAATCAATGGACTGATTTTTCTTTTGATTTCTAATTTTTAAAGACTGCTCAGAATCAGAAGAGGGTAGGAACTTCATACAGACTTTATTTTTACATTTTAGGAGTAAGCAGGTCAAGAAGAAGAAAAGCCAAAGAATAAGCAACTAGACAGGTACAAAGAGTTCTGTGGAGAGATAAAATGGGCCCCACATGGCGTGATTCTCACCTTTGCTTTGCCAGATTACAGAAAGCAAAGACAGAGCTTTTGTCCTCAGACTGAGTTGTCCCCTGCTCAGACTTTCTGTCTGAATAACCTTTCTAGCTGATTTATCTCCTTCTTAGAGACCAAAATGATAAGGATGCTGAGTCTCTTCTTCCTGGCCTTTTTTTTTTTTTTTTTTTCCTACTCCCTTGCCAGCAACTTAACTCTTATTTGTTTTGAAAATTAGCCATTTAACAGGGCATTGCCTTTACTGGCTATTTGTCCTGCTGACCTATGGGGGAAGCTGGAATTGGTGCAGCAAATGGGCTTCTCTAACAGGTCTGTTATTGTATTATTCCTTTATGGGGGCTTCCACGTAATTACACCAAATGTTGTTATAAATCCCCCTGGAAGCCACCTCTCGGCTGAAGTCTAGAGGACACTTTCAGTGTCTATATCCCTCATCTGCCATTAGCACGACTCCATGTTCTTCCCAGTATATTAGAGGACACACAGAACAGGGACAAGGATTACAGGATCCAAATGGAGAGTGAATGATTTGACAAGAAGCCAACCAGCACTTCGCTCAAAACCAACTACCATCGACATGCTTCCTTCGCAACAAAGGTTGAATCGAAACCCTATTCCCCTAGCATATGAATTAGAAGAACAATTGTCTGATTATGATTAAAAAAAGAGCATTACATTTTATGTTCAGCCATAATTGGTATTTATGACAATTTATGTAAACAGTAATGAAGCCTATGTGATTTTTGCGGGGAAATTGCATTATGACACCAATGATCGTTACTGTTAATTTTCCTGAAGATGATGGCAATCAGCAGGCATAGTTTCATTGTAAATAGGTTAATTTAAAATTCAAACACTGCTGGTATTTCAAAATGAGTTCACATTTGATTTCTGAGAGCTTTGGCCCAGTCTTTTTCTGTGTCAAGATAAAAATGCATGGATGATGTATGTTGGTACATAAAACTTTGCTCTTCGGGATTTTGTGGGTAGAAACATGTATGTGATATATATACGAATTGTGTCTTACATCCTACACATCCTCTTAATTTTTGTTCTGTTTTGGGCCTTTAGAAATGTGTTTCAAAAACTTACTACTACTATCACAAGCTGTTTTGCTAGCTTTGTAGTACAAGTGAAAAGTGACATACCAACATTTTCTATTATTTCTATTGTGTATTTGAAGATTACCTAATCAAATTTTTAAGAAGATATTAAAAAAAAATGTGTTTCTCTTTATTGACCTTGGGTTTTAGCTAGTTACTGAGTTAAATTGATGTTCTTCCAGTACATATTTTCAAATCACATCAACCAGTTAATAATTTCTTTTCCCTTTTAAGATATATGCTTCCTGGGATTTAGATCAATTCCTGCCAACTTGTCCAAGCAAGGTGAAAGTGTCCAATTTTCACTTTTGGACACTTTTTAAAAAATAGTAGCTACCTTAATATTCTTGTGTTCACAGATGTGTGTATGTGTGTGTGTACATCAATAAATGTGTATAAGTATGTATATATATGTACATCATTAAATATCACAAAAAGACATTTGGACTTATAAAGAAAAAAGAAGAAATATTCTAAACACTGGACTGTATTTCCTTATTTTAAACAATATTCAACTAAACACATATTTTCACATCTTCTGTAACTGTAATTTGTATAAAAACTGTACTAATATAAGTTGCTCATTCTTCTTAAAAAAAAAATGTAGTCAATGACTGTGATTTATTGCAACAGATTTTTTTGATAATAAAAATGAACCATGCCTGTGAATGGCTTCTCTCTCTCTCTCTCTCTCTTTCTCTCTCTCTGTCTTTAAAGAGAAACGTTAAGAGCAGTTTCTGGGTGGTCAATCAATTGTTCATAGTTTGTTATTCTAATGAGAAAAAATGCAAGCATGAATATTCAAAATGTATTATAATTTTTATTCTATTAATTCTACCGGTTTGATCTTGAAAATTTCAATGTTTGTAGAGAAGTTCTATGACTATGCCCATCTTTATATGCAGCCCTTTTATTTGAAAAATAACATGCTCAGTTCTATCCTGGACCACTCATTTAAAGGAAGAAGAATCGGAAAATGTGTTTTAGATAAGCAAACACCTGGAAAGTGGAACAAATGCTTTCAAACTTTGATGATCATAGCCCTGAATTCATCTAATTTTTATTGAATATAATAACAAAATAATTTTATATGAACTAAAAGTACATTTATATGAAGAGAAAATATATGCATAGCTATATATTAAGTATAAGTATTTTATAATCTCAACCAAGTACTCATGCTTCCCTTAGGAGAGGGAAAAAGAAGATGTTGAAGAGGACCATTTAGGTGTTTTCTGAGTGTCTATCTCAATATTCATTTATAATTTGTTTCTCCACTCAGATAGCTATTGTTAGCAGATTAATAGAAGGCACTCTTATGTTTTAAGGAGGAAATTCTAGAAGAAACCTTAAAACTAAGAAAATTGTGTACATTTATTAAGTGCTCTGCAAATTAGATGAGGGCCATTATTTGAATTATTCTTTTAGCAGGTATCCCTTCTGTAGGCGTTTGCATTGACAATTACTGCTCTAAAATATAATCAAAATGACCATCTTTAATTTGATTGACCATTCTCTGCTGATGAGGCAAGTTCCTCTCTGGTTCCTGGGTGATCCCATTTATTGTCCTTCCATTTCCCCCGTGGACAGAATAATTCCTAAATTCAGACACCTCTTTAGTCAGAAAGAATGAATTACTTAACACAAACCCTTCTCCATATTTCAAAAACAGAATCAATACAAGAAAACAAAACAAACTACAACATATCTCCTATTACTGAAAGCCCAGTAGCCCTGACATTTCATTTTTCATATGAACAGGGAAGATCTCTAGTTACTCCTTTACAGAACTGTTCTGCAATAAAGTCTCAGGGTTTCTTTAACTTTTGAGACTTTTGTAATTCCACATCACATAGGGGTCAGCTACTAAAAAAAAAAAAAAAAAAAATTCTAGTTATGTGGCAACAGAGTGAGTGCCAAATTGATTTAGCTAATTTAGTCAAACAAATGGGGGGTTATACTAGAAGGAAAAGGGTTCAGTCAAATGAATTTGCCTGTTAAATGCAAACTAATTTATGATGAAGGTATTCATCTTAAGTCAATCATAAAAACAGGAAACAGAAAGGAAAGGGAAAGAAAATATGAAAGAAAAAAATCACCTCAAGCAAAATGTTAATGCCAAATGAACCTTAGAAAATGACATCGTGCTAGATGACAGGACTCCTTCAAGGATCCCCATTACTGAGCCCTTGGTTTGGTTATGGGAGAGCATAATGGATTCTGAATCTGGGGTTTAAAGCATGTACAGGTTACAGTTTGTTGCATAGACTATTTCTCTAGTTGCAGCCAAAATATATTTCTAAGTTTGAACACAAATTATGCCTGCAACACTGGCGTTTAACCAAATCCAAAATCTCATAGAAAAGTATGGTTCAACAAGCAAGGCAAGTAAGGTATTAGTCTACAGGCATCCCTTCAATTAAAAAGCAAAAACAAGACAAACAGATCTCAGTATTTATTCTCTATGTAATATAGAGAGATATATTTTCTATGTGAGTATGCTGGTGCAAGGTACGACCTCCTGTGCTCTTCCACTCTGGCTACCTAACAAGCACACTACAGCTGAGTGAACAGATTTGAGACTTGCATCATTCTACATTCATAAGGTTCTTACCTTATAGGATGGGCACTATGGTGCAATTGGTAGGAACAAAGAAGTATCCATATTTTCTTTCTTATTTCTTATGTATCTCCTAATGATTTACCTCTTATTATGATTTCAAAAATGTTTGCTGAATATGGTTGATGAGTACACAAATGTTAAACATTTTGGGCCCTGATAGACCTTTTAAAATGCTATATTTTGGTAGAAAGAGGAAAGCAGGCCACTAGTTACCAGGTCCTCACCTTCTTGAAAGGGAGCACATAAATGCATTGGTTATAGCGTGCAGTCAGTGTTACTGACCTCTTCCACAGGTCATCATGTCCACACGGTAAGCAATCAGCTGGGCATTCACACTCCTAATTATGTCGGGGTGGGAGCTCACTAGGAATTATGCAAACCTTATGCTGTCTGTCTTGATGGGGAAAAATGGTTGACAAACTGATTTACCTCTGGAGTTTTTGATCTAAGGATAGGCAGAAAGAAAGTCTAATTCCATTTGTTACTATCTGTCTTTCATCACTCATGGCTGATGAGAAAGAAAGAAAATTGTAGTCAAAGAGATTCTTTTATTTCTAAGACGAAAAGGAATTTAACCACAAAGATGACAGAGTTACAATTCTTTACCTTAAAGGGGCAACCTTTGGAGGATGACTATCATTCTAAAAATGCAGGCATTGCTTTTTTCTTTTGTACTCTATTAAGAATTGTGCATGAAACCACTCAGAGTAAATGGGGACTAAGGGTCAACAGAACAGTTAGAAAGGTGACAAATAGCAATTCATTTCACTGTTTGTTTTCTGGATGATGGCTGCCTCTTTCTCCTCGTGTTCCCATGTTTCTGGGGTGCTACACAATGAGTTCTATGTCCTTTTAAATAGGGGCAGAACTGCCACAGTGTAAACTAATAAATAGTACAATTGAAGTTTTCTTGGTCATGAAATACAATGGATTCCTCCCTGGTACTTTATTCTTTCTCTCAATTATCTTTTCTAAAGAAAAAAAAAAAAAAAAGAAGTTATTTTGTAACGCTATTCTGACATCTATGAATTAATTTTTTTTAAACTAGTGCTGCTTCTTTATGCCTTTTGTAAAGTACAAATTTGGTGCAAATTTATATCATGCTTACCTAATTAGATCCAAGACCTCCTGCCTTAAGAAAATTTCTGAAGTTACCCTTTATTTAGTAATCAGACTATTTCTGATGCATTACTTTCATATTCTGCTTTCACTTTAAAAAGTAACAATTGAGTGACAAAGAAATGGAGAACTTTCAACCTGAATACATTGTAGAGATTCCTGTAGAATCAACACAATCAAGATGCCAAATGTCCCTCAAAGATGAAAAAATATTCTACCTGATCGATATACTAATTTCACTTGCTTTATAATTAATATCTATCAGTCTATTCAAATAGACACTCAGTGATCCATACTGATCTCTAAGATTTCTTAAAAATCACTAGGAAAAAACAACAGCATGCCAATGCGCATTAATTGCACTCATATTGACATTTTCTAAGTATCAGAATTTCTAAGATAGCAGCAAGCCAAATATAGTAATACCAAATCCAAGAAAAGTGATAGTAGGATAATGATTTAATCCAAAAATATTTCCTCTAAAAACACTAATCGTCTTTTTTTTCCTTAGCAAATTTATATATATATATATATATATATATATATATATTTAGCTCCTTTTCCCAAAATAACCCTATTATAACACTTCTTGATTTTAGGACCACCAAACTCCTAGAGAGAGAAAAAAAATAGAGTCTTTGTACCATTGGGTTAGACAAAGATTTCTTAGCTATGACTCCAAAGCATAACACACAAAAGAAAGTACTGATCATTTGGAATTTTTCAAAATTAATAACTTCTGTCCTTTAAAGCTATTGTTTTCTGTTTTTTTATTTTATTTTATTTATTTCTCAGAGAGAGTGAGAGCGCACAAGCAGACAGAGCAGCAGGCAGAGACAGAGGAAGAAGCAGGGTTCCCGCTAAGCAGTGCCAGAGGCAGGACTCAATGCTAGGACTCTGGGATCATGACCTGAGCCCAAGGCAGCTGCTTAACTGACTGAGCCACCCAGGTGTCTCTGAAGCCATTGCTAGAATGAAAAGACAAGCCCCAGACTGGGAGAAAATATTTGCAAGGCATATATCTGAAAAAAAAATTGTTTTTCCAATATATAAATATAGCTCAAAGGTCAATAATAAGAAAATTAAAAAATACAACAAATAAATTCCAAAAACTTGGAATAAACGTTGTTCTACCAAATATCTATGCTCAACCTCATTACTTATTAAGGAAATACAATTTTAACAACACATTTACTAGGACCATACCAAATATTGAAGAGACTATCAAGGAACCAACATTCTCAGGTACTGCTGGTGGAAATGTAAAATGGTACAACCATTAAAACTACTCTGAAATATACTTTGACAGTTCCTTATAAAGGTAAGTTTGTGTCTACCATATGATTCAGCTGATTCTTTCACAGGTTTTTAGTTAAGAATAAAAAAAACAATTCTCTAGAAGTTTTATACTTTAATTTTATTTTTTTAAGTCTATGATTGATGTTGACTTAATTTTTAGTATGTGATGCAAAATATGGATTAGAGTTTATTATTCTGCATGTCAATACTCAATTGTTCCAACATCATTTGTTGAAAGGACTATCCACTCTTCACTGAGTTGTTTTGCATTATGACCAAAATTTATATATGTGTGCATCTATTTCTGGACTCTATATTTTATTCAAATGTTCTATTTTTATATCTTGCTACCAATAACGTTCTGCATTCATTACAGCAGTTTTATAATAAGCCTTGAAATCAAGTACTGTTAGTCCTCTAGTCATTATCAAATTCACTTTGGTGATCTGTACGCTTTTAATTTTTATATGTATTTTAGAAAAAAAGTCTCAATTTCTTCAGAAAAAAAGGGCTGCTGAGATTTTGATTGTGATTGTGTTGAATTTGTCAATCAATTTGGAAAGACTGGCATCAAAATGATATTATTGACATTTGCAACCCATGAACAAGATAAGTCTCTCTTAATTTAGGACATTAAAGAGGTGTCTGGGTGGCTCAGTGGGTTAAAGCCTCTGCCTTCGGCTCAGGTTATGGTCTCAGGGTCCTGGGATCGAGCCCCATACCAGGCTCTCTGTCCAGCAGGGAGCCTGCTTCCTTTCCTTTGTCTCTCTGCCTGCCTCTCTGCCCACTTGTGATCTCTGTCTGTTAAATAAATAAATAAAATCTTTAAAAAAAAAAAAACTAGGACATTAAAAACTCTTATCAGTAAAGTCTTAAAATTATTAGTACATACTTTTGCACATCTTTTATCAGATTTATTTCTAATATTTCATATTTTATGCTATTTCAAATATTTTAATTTCAATTTGTTTCTTTATTGTTAGTGAATGCACAAATGCAACTGAATTTTGTATATTAAACTTAGTTCCTATAATCTACCTAATTTCACATATTAATTCTAGTTACTTTTTCATTTTTTTAATTTTTGAAAAGTTTTTATTTCATTTTTAGTTAGTTAACATGCAGTATTATATTACTTTCAAGTGTACAGTATAGTGACTCAACACTTCCATTCATCACTCTGTGCTCACCATGACAAGTGTCCTCCTTAATCCCCCATCACCTTTGTAATCCACCCTCCCAACCCACCTCCCTTATGGTAATTACCAGTTTGTTCTCTATAGTTGAGAGACTGTTTCTCGGTTTGCCTCTCTCTTTTTTTTCCCCTTTGCTCATTTGTTTTCCTTCTTAAATTCCACATGTGAATGAATCATTTGGTATTTGTCTTTCTCTGACTTACTTCACTTAGCATTATACTCTAGTTCCATCCACATCATTGCAAATGGCAAGGTTTTGTTCTTTTTTATGGATGAATAATATTCCCTTGTATTTGTACACCACATCTTCTTTATCCATTGATCGGTTGATGAAAACTTGAGCTACTTCCATAATTTGGCTATTGTAAATAATGCTGCAATAAACATCAAGGGTGCATGTGTCCCTTTGAATTGGTGTTCTTATATTTTTTAGGTAAATACCCAGTCATGCAATTGCTGGATCATAAGGTAGTTCTATTTTTAATGTTTTGAGGAACTTCCATACTGTTTTCTACAGTGGCTGCTCCATTTTGCATTCCCACCAACAGTGCACAAAGGTTCTTTTTTCCCACATCCTCACCAACACCTGTTGTTTCTTGTGTTTTTGATTTTAGCCATCTTGACAGGTATAAGGTGATATCTCACTGTGGTTTTGATTTGCATTTCCCTGATGATGAATGATGTCGAGCATCTTTTTATGTGTCTGTTGGCCATCTGGATGTCTTCTTTGGAGAAATGTCTGCTCATATCTTCTGCTCATTTTTTAATTGGATTTTTTATTTTGGGGGTTTTGAGTTTTATAAGATATTTATATATTTTGGATACTAACACTTCATTGGGTATGTCATTTGCAAATACTCTCTCCCATTCCATAGAATGCTATTTAGTTTTGTTGTTTCCTTTGCTGTGCAGAAGCTTTTTATAATAGTTTATTTTTGCTTTTGTTTCCCTGGCCTCAGGAGACAGATCCAGAAAAAAGTTGCTATGGTCAATGTCAAAGAGGTTACTGCCTGTGTTCTCTTCTAAGAATTTTATGGTATAATATGTTTGTCAGGTTTTGCTACCAGGGTAATACTAACCTCATAAAAAAAAACTTGCAAATTATTTCCTTCTCTTTGTGTTTTTGAAGTTTGTACAGAGTTGATATTTTATCTGCCTTAAATGGTTGTAGACTTTGCTAACGAAATCTGGGTTTTGAGTGTATTTGTGGCATAGTTTTAAAATGCAAATTCAATTTCTTTAATAGAAATAGAGTTAGGTTTACCTTTCTTTTTGTTTCTTTGAGTGAGCTTTAGAATCTCATGTCCTTCAAGGTATTTGCTCATTTCAGCTACAATGTTGAATATACAATTTAAAATTGTTCATCATATTCCCTATCTTTTTAATGCTTAGAATAATTTGTGTGTGCATCTATAAGAAACACTAGAATAAGAAACACCAGAATTCTATCTCTCATCCCTGATATTGGTAGTCTGTGTCTTTTCTAAATCTTTCCTGATTGTTATAACTAGAGGTATATCACTTTTATTGATTCTTTCCAAAGAATCAATCAGCTTTTGTTTTCATTGATTTTCTTTATTATTTTCTGCTTCTATTTATTATTTCTAGTCTGATATTTTATTATTCCCTTTGTTTTATTTATTTTTAATTTGTTCTTCTCTTTCTTGTTTCTTAATGGGAAGCTGAGCTCACTAATTTGAGACCATAATTTTGCTCTCATACAGCCACTTAATGTTCTACATTTTCTGGTGTTTTAAAAGGTGTTTTTACTGATTATAAAATTCTAGGTTGACAGTTTTTCTTCCAGGACTTTAAATATGTTCCTCCCTGTTTTCTTCACTTGCATTGTTTTGGAAGATAAATCTCTGTCATCCTTTACCTCTTCCCTCTTCACAAGAAGTGTTTGGCTGTTATTATTATTATTTTTTTAAGATTTGTTCTTTGAAAGTGGTTTTGAACAATTTGACCACAATATGTTTTGCTGTAGTTTTCTTCCTGTTTCTATTGCTTGGGGTTCATTGAGCTTCTTAAATTTGTGACTTCATAATTTTCAACAAACTGGGCAAAACACTGGCCATTATTTCTTCAAATATTTCTTTTATTTCTCTCTCTTTTCTCTCCTTTGGGGACTCCAACCACATATATATTGGGGCAACTGAAGAGGTTGTATAGCTCACTTACCCTTTTTCAGTTTTTGATTCTTTTTTTCCTCTCTGTGTTTAATTTTTTGTTTGTATTACATCATACTTAATCACCTTAAATATATTTATCTCTATCTCTCTTCTTGCTAACTCATAGTCACTTTCCAGATCTCCTTTCATGTCCAATTTTAAAAGAAACATCATTTGACCCTCTAATATCTCCTTATTATAACATCTTATTTTAACTTCTATGTTTATAACATAATACTGACCATAGTATACATATCAGTTAACATTGTAATAGATATGTTTCATTACAAACAAATCTTCAAAATGTAATAACTCAAATGATAAGACTGTTTGCTATTCAGACTCTGATTTTGTTTCTCGGGAGGAATTACTTTCACTGGTCTTCATGGTTCATAGGTCTATACTCTGGGAGACAAACCTCTCTTCACTAATTTTCATAGGAATATTATAAGTAGGTATTTTGCGAAAAAACTATTCCTTGGAGGTACATAGTTTTCACACTCCACAGGTTTGATAGCCTAGTGTTTATTGTTTTTTATTTGTTTGTTTTGCTTCCTTTTCCTAATAATTCAAAAACTTTATTTTTAATCTTTAGCCTGGTGTTATGGCTTCTTTATTAATATAATCAATGTAATTTGTATACTTCCAATTTATTTGTTTGTAGAGAGTTTTATGTATTATTAAATATTGGGAAATAATTCTCCATGAGACCATCACAATTCTGTATATCTTGCAACCAGAACATGGGCTACATTTACTCCTAGACTATCTTCCCAAAGATAGCAAATGGCCTTAGAAATTATGGGAAGAATCTAGTGCTGAAACAAAGAGAAGATTTATTTGCAGTTTTAAGACAGAGATGGTATCTCCTTTCAGGCAGAGGTCTGGCATGCTCACTACTGATTGCAAAATATTTGGATTCCCAATGCTCAGGGCACCTGTGCTGTACTGCCATCTCCTTTGTGTGCAGATGCTTTCACATTGCTCTGTAGGAACTGGGATATAGGGTACCGATGAAATAAAATAAAATAAAATAAAATAAAATAAAATAAAAAACCAAATCTTCAGCTATACCTATCACTATGACTAAACATTTCTTTGTCTTTGGCCCAGGATTATTGCATATTCTGCCAGCATCCATGAAACACTGGCAGGCCAAATTTTTAGCTTCCAAGTAAGATAAAAACCTCAGACTCTTTACAGTTATGGGCAGTACATACACCTGACATTTCCTTTTAACATATTTGTCGTGCCTATTCATTTATTTGCTTCCTTATCTCCAAACCTTTGTCTCTCAGTTTAATGGTGACTTAGACAATCTGAAATGAAAGGCTTATTGTGAAAATAATACTCTTCCTTTGATCACTCATGCAGGGATGAGTCATTTACTTCAGCTAAAAAGTCTTACTCTGCCATGTTCTTTCAATCTTTCTTCTTTGTCTTTGGAGTCCAGAAGTCATTGGCTTTTCCAGCCCTTCACAGATGGCAATCTCTGTATTCTTTCCCAATTCTGTTTGAAAATCAGTGAATCTTTGCTTGAATTCATCTTTCTTATAACATCTTATTAAAGGCAGGCAGTAATAGCCATGCCACATTAGCTCTCTGGCTCTTTTTAACCACTTGCCTTATAGCTATAGTCTCAATGCACACATTATCTTCCTTCAAAGTTATTGTGAAGACAGTTTTACCAAATATATTGCCACTTCACAGCATGAATCTCCATGTTTTTAGCTTATGAAACATGTTTGCTTACTGCCCACTGTTCAAGTGCTCAACTCCAAAGACAAGGTCATACATTTTATCATTCTTATTTTTCTTTTATAGCAGCCACTCACTTGAAGGTACAAACTTATGTATTTGTTAGGAAATATTAACTACTGACTCAATCTAATTCAAACACGTATATTAGCACATTATTTCTCACTAATATGAAGCTCAAAGTGCATGTTCCTGCCGGCAGGTGGCCTTTCTCCAGGCAGTGACTCAAGGACCCAGGCTCATTCCATTTTGTGAGCATACTATCTTCAACATGTGATTTCAAAAGTCACAGTATCATTTATATCAATATAGTAAATATCAAGAAATCATCAAAAATTACAATCATGCATTGAAGACCTTTATGGGCCAGGGTTAGAAATTGTGCATATTGTTTTTGGTTATATTATACTGGCTACCTAACTACAAGATAATATGGAAAACATAGTCCAGCTATTAGTCCAGTCAGAATAGACAACTGCTGAACAGTTTGTTGGTCTCTGCAATAGCACATTTGTACATTTATTGGTATGGTTGTTAAGGGCCTGTCTCCATCACTAGGTTATAAGCCCCAGAAAGACAAATTTTATGCATATCTATTTTGTAATTATCCTCAACACTTCTGTTCAATAAAATATTTGTTAAAGAAATGAGTGAAAGAATTTAGGGGATTTAATATGACCACACAATTTTACTGATAAGAAAACAGAGGCTATAATATAATTTGCTTTCCCATTCCATGTAGCTTTAAAGTTTAGAAAAGTTACTAAAACCCAACTCTGCAGACTACTCTTCTGATGTTCTAGGTAATTTAAAAAATACCCATCAGCAAGTTTCAGTGGCTAAAATTGTAATTATATTCAGGTACACATTGGTCTTTAGAAAAACAAAACAATGTGAAAATAGTTTGCATATTAAGGAAATACTCACAGGTTCTATTTACAAAGGAGTTAGTCTTCAACGTGGGTAGATCACGTCTCAGATTCAGCTTTCTCTAACATGTATGTGCTTAAAGGCCAGTCATAAAAAGAAATAAGAAAGAAATAATAAGAAAACAGAGGCTATAATATAATTTGCTTATATTTTGCTTAAAGGCCAAATACTTAAAGGCCAGTCATAAAAAGTCAATTTACACCCAAATTTCTTTCCCAGTTGTACCACTTGTTCAACCCAAGCATGATAACCATCTACATTTTTTTTTTTTTGCCATAAACCCTTTCCTTTGACATCAGACTGACTTTATGTGTAAATGTGAGGTTTATTTTTCTTCATAATGTAATCCTGTATATATTCAAGTTTTCCATAGATGAAGATAGTTTATATTAGTCTTTGACAAAACTCTTCTCCAAAGGCATTGTCATCTCACAACCATTGTAGCCCAGTAGTTGTATTGGTATGAAAAATCATATGTAGTTGGTATGGTTTGGACGTCAGCTGAGAGCAGTGATGAATTTCCACATTGGGAGAGGAATGATGAGAACATCTGGAAGATAGTTCAGACTGAAGCTTGTGGAGCACTGTCTACACTTCTTTCTGACAAGGTCAACTTCAAGGACAACATTAACAACTTGTTCTCTGTCTAATGACACATTTAGATTAGAGTTTGCAATGTACATAGCCTCGATTTTTTTCTTCTATTCATTGCCAGAGATGATGCTTGATAGGTATCTCCACAGTAACCTTTCAGAATTCATTTATTTAGATGAACCAAAATAATAAAATGCCAAACAAATTAAGAATGATATTTTTTATATAAACTGAAAACAGTTTAAATCGTCTGTATGCATAAGTTCTGTGGTATGAGTGATCTTTTCATTTCATGGTTAGAAAAAAATGAAGAATTTGTTAGTTTCTATTGCTGTGTTTTTGTGTACAGAACTGGGGAGCAACGACTGCATACTGGGAATTCACAGCTACCCTTTTCCCTAGGAGTCTCATTAGACCTACCCTAGCCAGGAGTCCAGTAAGAATACACAACTGAAAGTGTGATTTTAAATTTCTAATGCTTAAAAAAGTACAATTATAGAAAGTTGTGCTTTCCTTTGTTTTTTCTCCTTTTGAAAACTTTAAGCTTGGATTTCAGGAACATATAAAGTAAAAACAAGATCAACCATTCTAAAATTTTGTGATTTGCACAAAAAACTGAGATATCATTATTTGCATCATTTTCCCTCTACTCTGTTCTGTCCCAGTCCTCTTTTCCTCATGAATCCTACCTGCCTGGGAGAGAAAGGAACACAGCAGCTCGCTGCCATTAGATTTCCTGCAGAAGGTCCTTCTCTGTGAAAGCTCTGACAAACATATTCAGTATGTACTTCCTCTTGGTGAAGTCTCAGTGAGTGTACCAGGGATTTGAGCATCTTGGATAGCCCTCAAATTGCTTCACATGCTCATGTCTTTAAAATCTCACATAAATTTCCTTAGGCAGGAACTATGCAATATCTGTCTTTTAAAATCTCTCACAGTAGTTAATATAACGCTGTATGCATGACAAGCATTTAATAAAGAGGTATTGAATTGGATAAGTTAAATAGAATTGCTATTTAAGACCCTGGAATTGTCTGTGTTATTGACAAGAAGACACTGGAATAAATGAAGCCTGATATTTGTTGAAAGGTTGCTGAATGCCATTTTGTCTAACTTTCCATTTATTCAAGATGGCTCCCAGCATTCTTTCTTGTTCAGTGGATAACTAACGTGGGACTACAACAGAGAAGCATGGGCAGATGAAATGCCATACTCATTATCATGTGTAAATGTCAACAGAGTTCATGTTTAAAAAAACACCTTTTAATGTGAGAATAGGCATTGGGCCATGCTTCCTCATGTACCATCTGTCACATCACCTTTGAAGTCCTACTGAATCCTCGTCCTTTGAAGTCAGACACTCATCCTTCTACACAAAGGAAGCTGCTACATGCAGCAGCAGCAAAGAGATGAAAGAGTGTGGCTCAGCTATGCTGAATATACTGTCGATGTTTTAATTTAAAGAGGTAATATTCACCTTTGACATAGAAAATTGGCCTCTGGTTACAGTTCTTCTGAAAGTGTGTTTGGGAGCACATAGATGCAACCTTTATAGATATTTTCTTCCCATGGAATAGTTCCAACTGTAAACTTTCTTCATAAATGCTTATTATAATATGATAGCAGCTATAATAAACATTTAAAAAATCATTGAAGCTTAAAAAGACTCTCTTCGACCAAAGTTTAGAAAACCTCCTCAAACTCCTTTTTTTGGCAAGGCCTTATCCTTGGACCTTGTCTTCAGCCTGCTGAGTTCAGTTTTAGCAAGAATCCTCCTAAGTCAATTTGGCAAGAATCCTCCACCTTTGGAATCTGATTGCTCTTGATATCTGATTAAATCTTCATCTCCCACCCTGGGTATCTGATGACCCTGACCTGTCTTCAGCAAGAATCTTATTAAATCTATTTTGTAAGAATTACCCTACCCCTGGATGTCTTCTCTTAATAATTTTCCATCCACTGACTCCCTCATTCTGCTTGTTGGTGATAAATTCCTACATATCCAGGCTGTATTCAGAATTGAGCCTGGTTCTATACCAAGCCCTTTTTCACTATTGTAATAGTCTCTAATGAAATCATTTTTAAACTACTTTAACTACTCTCTGACTGTGGTTCTCTTTAACAAAGCAAATATTTTCATTGTATAGATTGAATGACTAAAGACAGATAACAGCATACTCTTATAGTAGGCTGTACAAAATAGGATTAGGATCTCCTTCTATAGCTGTATCTATGATATTAAAATTGCTTCAGAGAATTAGGTTTCAAATAAAGAAATATGTTCTGTGGGGGCGCCTGGGTGGCTTGGTGGGTTAAGCCTCTGCCTTTGGTTCAGGTCATGATCCCAGGGTCCTGAGACAGAGCCCCACATTGGGCTCTCTGCTCAGCAGGGAGGAGACTGCTTCCCACCCCCACCCCCAATCCGCCTGCCTCTCTGCCTACTTGTGATCTCTCTCTGTCAAATAAATAAATAAAATCTTAAAAAAAAAAAAAAAAGAAAGAAATGTTTTCTGTGGATTTTATTTTTCTGTCAGAAGAGGTACTGCAGGGTGCCTGGGTGGCTCAGTGGGTTAAGCTGCTGGCTTCAGCTCAGGTCATGATCTCAGGGTCCTGGGATCGAGTCCCGCATCGGGCTCTCTGCGCAGCAGGGAGCCTGCTTCCTCTTCTCTCTCTTTGCCTGCCTCTCTGCCTACTTGTGATCTCTCTCTGTCAAATAAATAAATAAAATCTTAAAAAAAAAAAAAAAAGAAGAAGAGGTACTGCAAATCAAAATGCATTAATTGGGTGCCTGCCATGCATCACACAATGTGCTAAGTCTGAGGGTAAGACATTAAATGTAAGGAAATCCAGTTTTTCTGTGAACACTTTGCCTGGTGATGGAGCAAATTAAAGAACATATAAATGAAATATACAAGGCAGAAGTGCAACAGAAAGGTGCAATAAAAATTAACATTCTTTTTTAGAAGGGGTTGTGGGAGAGCCTACCAGAGGTGGTGTCATTTGAAGTGGGGTATCAGGTGAAGATAATTAGCTATGAAAAGTGGGGTGGTGTTGGGTTAGGAAGAACAAAGGGAATAGGGAGGTGGAATTGAGGATAGGCACGGGGACAGCAAAAGAAAGCACTGGTAAAAGATCGTGTTGGTGAAAAATATACATGTTCAAGTTGAGTGTCTTTCTGGTACTCAAGAGTTTCTCTAAACTGGTACTCAAAATCAGAATGTTAAAGATACTTTCTGTTTTGTTTGTATGCAAATAAAGTTTGAGATTTGGACTCAAGACAGGAAAGGTACACTGTTGCCCTCAACACAATTCAAAATAAACATTTTCCCCAATCATCACTAATTTAGCACACAAAACGACTCAGCATGTTTCAAGGACCAGGTGATTAAAACTATTTTTAAGGGAATGTTTATTTAGGAAAAAACAATCTGTAGAAAAGTATGGCAGAAATATGAAGGACTAAGAAATTTGAAGAAACATTCTGGAAAAATTCCCATAAACATAACTCTGAAAGTATTATTGAGCTTGTAAGAGAGCAAAGGGAATATCTAAGGAAAAATAAATAAATGACAAATCTAATTAAGTAAGTAAATGATAGTGACTTAAAGCACAAAGGAACTGTAGACAAAGGAGACCAAAATGCTACGTACAGTAAATGACAAGTTCTAGAATCCAGAGGAAAAGTCTATGGGTTCTGTGACCTTAAGGAACTGAATTTGAGAAGAAAAATTAAGCTGGTCCACTCAAAGGGAATACAGACATTGACAGGTCCAGAGTCACACCCTGGCTCCCAGTAGAACTCAAAGCAATATTTGTCTGGAGTTAAATGTACAGTATCCCACAGATTAATTTTAATAAAATATAATTCCCAAATTAAAATCACCAAACATACAAATAACCAGCAGTGATGATGATGATGATGATGATGATGACGATGATAAAACCAATTTAGACTCAGGGTGGGGGGGGTACCGGGGTAGCTAGTGGGTTAAAGCCTCTGTCTTTGGCTCAGGCTGTGATCCCAGGGTTCTGGGAATGAGCCCCACATTGGGCTCTCTGCTCAGTGGGGAGACTGCTTCCCCACCCCACCCCCGTATACCTCTCTGCCTACTTGTGATCTCTGCCAAATAAATAAATAAAATATAAAAAAAAAATTAGACTCAAAAGACTTTGTGTATTACAGATATTAGGATAGATCATAAATTAATTATATGTGAAGTATTTACAGAAAAAATATGAAATAAAAAAATCTACCAGTATTATATCTGTTCAATATTGTTCTGTAGTTGCCACTCCTAGACAGAGACATAAGCAAATAAAAAATTAGTTATAAGAATTTAAAATGGAAAAAAATTGCCATAAATAAAAAAGAATATATTTACATAAAATATAACATTTACATAATACACAACTGGTCTATAGAAAAAATAACATTGAGAAGAGCATTTAGCAAGATGGTTAGATATAAGGTCAATCACACAACTTATTGACATTTTAATATTTCTGTAGCAAAATAACTTTAATATATTACTATCATTTAAGTTGGAATTTTAAACAACAGAGTCAGTAATCTAGGAATACATTTACCTCAAGATGTGCATGACCTTTATGGAGGAATTTTAATGGAAAATCATCAGAGAAGACCTAAATAAATAGAGAGATATACTATGGTTATGAAGAAAGCAGTATCAACATATGTCACTTCTCGAATTAAGTAAATATAATTGTAATCAAAATGCCAGAGAATTTATAATACACTTCCCAAGCTCTTTCTACTATGTTTGCATAAGAACAAAGTTTCATCAATAACCAAAACACATCTGAAGAATAGATTCAGGAAGACATAAGAAATTATAGCAACTTTTTTGTTCTGGGTTAGACAAGTGGATAAATTCATATTCTCACAAATGGAGCAGAACTGAAGGGCCAGAAACAGAGCCAGACAGAGATGGAAGCTTGATTTGTGAGAGAGAATACTGTAGATCTCTGCCAAATTAAAAAAAAAAAATTCTGCTCCAAAATGTTGCTGGGTATAATATTTTGTTGTCTTCAAAAATATTAAATCTCTACTTCATATCATACTTATTTTCAGATACATTAAAGGCTAACGTAAATGACTCTTGGAAGATGATATAGAAGTATGGATTTATGACAATAGATTATGAAAGAGTCTCTTCAAATTGGCATAATTTCCACAAAACATAACAAACAGTATAAATGAAAATATTAAAATTAACAAATTTTAGTTCTCAGAAAACCACTATGAAGAAATTAAAGACAAGCCATAACTTGAAGAATATGGTTCCAACTCACATAGAATTTGTGTCTAGAATATGAAAGAATTGCAAATTAATATAGAAAAATATGCAGAAGTATTTCAGAGAATAGAAAGTTATATAAAAAGATGCAATTTCTTTACCCACAAAATCAACAATTTCACCGGAAACTATTAACTTATTAGAGTATGGCATAAAAATAATCTTCCCCCATTGCTGGTGTCAGCGTTAATTAAGTACAAGCCCTTTGGGAAACCATTTGACACATGTAAAGTCAGTCACACATGTGCATGAACATTACCTTCGCTCTTCTCTCAGATGCGAGAGTCTCTCTGGCCTGTGCGCACAAGAGATACACACAAGAACATTTATTCTGATGTGACAAGAGCAACAGAACACAAAAACATGAAAACAACCCCAGTGCTGATAAGCAAGAGAATGGATAAATATATTTACTCAATAAATACTATAGAACAGATAAAATGTGTAATCCAACATGACTCACAAAAGCATTGACAAAAATTAGAAACATATTTAATGAAACAAATCACAGACAGTATGGAATCAACAGGTTTAATCACACAATATAAGGGTCTATTACTGGTGAGAGGCCCTCACCGTGTCTCTTTAATTGAATTCAGAAAACAGTTGTAAAGTTCAGGCTTTGTGGAAGGCTTAATTCTTGATTCTTAAGCTCAACGGCATGTTTGATCCTCCCTCGGTGGTCTGCTGAGACCTGGTCAACACAGACTTTCCGACAAATAATTTCTCTTAAAAATGAAGACCAAAATAGCTCGTGTAACATGGACAGAATTGAATGCTGGGACCAGATAATGATCTCCTATGGTTAGCGAAAATAAGTATCAAGGCAAAGCGGACACATTTATTTTCAAAGCGGGAGACTATTTTTCAATCACAATGTCCAATTTCATTTTCATTAATGCTATTAGAAGAAAACAATTTATGGAAAGAAGTGAAAAGCAAACAAACAAAATGAAGACGAGCATGGTGTTGTTGAGCTCTGTGGGCTGCTTCGGATTTAGGGGTTAACGCTTCCTCACTGATAAACATCCTAGTTAGCAAAAGTAGAATTAGCAAAGTTCGCGGTTTGCAAGAGATTTTGCATTTAGATTTTTCATAAACTTTGTGCTTGGAAGCTTGCTTTTCCTTAGGATTTATTTTAGTAGATTTTAATGGCTCTGTGCTCCATTGACTAATAATTGTGCCTAACTGGAGAAACAGAATTTACCTGCCCATTGAGATACAGG
This sequence comes from Mustela nivalis, assembly GCF_964662115.1. Classification (NCBI taxonomy): domain Eukaryota; kingdom Metazoa; phylum Chordata; class Mammalia; order Carnivora; family Mustelidae; genus Mustela; species Mustela nivalis. The sequence goes on from NC_139033.1 coordinate 51,767,048, forward strand.
CAAACCGTCTAGAGCGATTAGATAGTAAGCTTAAAAGTTTTAAACTCTATCTCCAGCCTGTTGTCCTTCTTTTGTTTTGTCTCAAATACTGGCCAATGCTTCCACTTTTCACTTGCTATGCCTGTGTGGCCATGACGTGAGATAACAGACTCCTAGGAATGCTGAGTAATTGTGAAGCAGCCGCAACAGAACACTGAGAGTGAGTTCTAAAAATCTGCATCAAGGGGTGCCTGGGTGGCTCAGTCAGTTAAACATCAGCCTTCAGCTCACATCATGATCTTGGGGTTCTGGGACCAACACCCCCCCACACACACACACTTCTCCGTCTTTGGGATCCCTGCTCAGGAAGGAGTCTGCGTTTCCCTCTCCCTCTGGCCCTCCCCGTGCTCATACTCTCCCCCCGCCTCAGAAAAATAAATAAATCTTTAATAAAAATTAAAAATAAAAATCTGCATCAAAATGACTTAGTTCTCAGTGGTTTATTGTGAGGCACATGCAGCAAACAACAAGCAATGCTTTCTATCCTCTGAGAAGATTCCACATGTCATCAGGCCCTATTTGCAAGGATACCATTTTCCACCTCTCCTACTCGATGTTTAATTGCAAATCTCTAAGGAACGGTTCACATTGAATCACTGTATTCTTATCCATTTCTTGTCATGTCTTTACATTCTTCTTGGGCATCTTTTAAAAGGTGCTCCGTTTGGCTTTCATTAAACATGGATAGTGTTGGTGCGTAAAGTTACTTTCCCTAATGTAACTCTCCTTCACCGCACCTCTTCCTCTTCCTCCTGATTCTTGTACCACTGACTGTGTTCTCTTCCCAATCCAGAGTGATCTTTCTCCATGCTTTTTCCCTTATTTCTCTGTCCTTGGCATGTGCTCTGTTTTGGCCTGTGGTGTTGAATCCATACTGTTGGGCAAATGCTTGCTGTGTCTGTGTCTGGTCTCAGTAGTTAAATTCGAGTGTCCTCAAAAGTATTTGCTAGCTGAGGACTACTCTGTGGCTAACACAGGTATCGTCACATGTTGTGACTTGCCTCGTAGAGGAATTGAATTGAATGAAAAACAAATGAAATATAATTGAACTAAATGGAAACCGACTTAATTTTCAGAAAATTTTTCAACATGTGTTTCCCAGATTGTATGTTCTAGAGTAATAATGTGTTTTACACAAGAAACTGTATTTTCTCACCAGTTGATGCCACGAGTGATTTTTGAATTGATTGTTTCACCAAAAGACCAAAGACCCTGGAGAAATCCACAGCCAGTGAATACAGCAAAACGAGAAAATATTTACATTGAGCGGAAAATCTCCTTTAGCTCAAACATCTGTGTAGTATATGAGATAGAAGTCAGCTAGTCTGTCCTTTCATTTTTCTGATACTGACTTGAGATGACCTTTTATAGGATGCCAGTTATTCAACGTCTGTTTGATGATCTCCATCTCCCCAATATGCGGCCTCTGATCTTTCAACCTGAGTGCAGCTGAAAGCCAAAGGGGAGACTTCAGCTCTTGAAAGCTTTCAGTGGTTGATTTTTAAAAATTATGATCATAGGGTGCTTACTCGGATCCCTTTCATCTGAGACCCTTTCAGTTGCATTATACACTAATTATTAACTAATAATAAACAGGACAGCCATCATGCCATGATGCATTATTTTTTGATCCTTTTCATTTTCTGCCCATTTTTCTTCTTTTTATTTTTCCTTCTTTTTTTTTTCCTCTCTGTACCTTCCATGTATTTATGTTGAAAAATTGAAACAAAAATACTTGTAATTATTTTAATGGACAGGGTGGGTAGAAGAACCAGAAGCCTTAGTGTCTCCTTTCTCCAGACTCCTTATCCAAACCACCCCTATGAGCAGTTAACTTACCTTGTCAGAGTTCAGTTTCTTCTGTAATCTTAATTGAATTTCATGGTCTCTACTGTCATATTTATCTCTAACAGTGCATGAGTCTAAGTTGCCTCTTTGTTCTAGGATGGGTCTTAAAGACGGATTTGCCCTTGGGAAAAGCTGAAAACCATGTTGAAATTATTTTTATGGATACCTCTCCCATTTCTTTCCCTATCTCTCAGTCTGAAATCATTGTCATGGAATTTCAACACCAGCCTGCTTTTTAGTCCTGACCAAGGGCCCATATATTACCACTGAGCAACTTCCCATGTTTTCCTCATGAGAAGTCTCCATCATAATATTCCCATCTTTTATTTCTTGACATCAGGACAATTCTAGAAATTTGTGAATCTAAAAATATAATTTATGATAAACTGATAAAATGCAAATTCTCGTGGGAGAAGTTAGAATCAAAGTATTACCAACCAGGCAGAGGGGAATCCTGCAGATAACATGTATTTCCCTAAGAACCCAGTCCCAGCTGGTGAATTTTCAAGTATTATGTCAGATCAGTGGGGGAGATAGTTTTGCTAACAAGTGTCTTCCCCTGAGGCCATTGACCTCTTCTTCTCCCAACAGATCAAATGGGTACATTTCTACTGTAGTCACTGCCTAAAGTGCTTTAGGATCTTTAATGCATGCAGGGAAGACTGAAGGGCACGGTGCTCTCAGAAGCCTGAGAGCCTCTGAAAGGAGATATTGGAGTCAACTTTCCCCAGTTGAGAGATGTGCTTTTATCAGAGATATTTGTAGGGTAGTTAAGTGCATGAGCTTTGTAGACAGATCTGGATACAAACTAGGCAGCAATGGCTTGAGGGGTAGCTTAGAGCTTTGAAAATTCCCAAATCCCTATCGGTTCTTTTCTTGTAACCAAAGCAACTCCAAATAAAAATACAAACTGAGTCAAATCAGTATGATTATCATACAAATGTAGTTTTAAGACACATGCACTGAAACAGCTTTCCAGCCAGATCATTTAAGTCCTGTATTAAATCTTGGAGCCACTATTAAAACCTATGTTTTAATTGGCTACAATGTGCCATATATGCCTGCCACTCCCACGCCTGTGGGAAGATTGCCAATTGCCATTATTTGCTCGGAGGCTTTCTCTGAAGCAGAGAACCTTGCTATATGGTTATGGGGAATTATACTCCCAGCAGCCCTCATGACTGAGCTGAAATGATGGATACCTATCCCAGATTCCACCCTCCTGAACTGGGATAAGTCTGAGGGATGTAGTCTGCCGTTTCTAAGAGTTTCCTCATACGCTAAAGCTCTGGTCAAGGATTGTGATAGTCTCCTAAATAAGGTGCCTCATATTGGCCACCATCCTTTCCATTTCTCAACGTACTTCTCTCCACTGCTGTGCCCTCTACTTGCCAATTAAGAACTTCCACTTAACTCTTTAACTAGGGTTTCCTTTTAAGGAAACCAAACTAAGATACTAAGATTTGTCAGTTTTCAGGATAACTATCCCAGTTAACTTCCATTTCCTTATCTTTAAAATGAAAGTTACAATAAACCTGCTTTATAGATTATTTTGTGATGACCTAGTAAAACAACCCCTGTAAAGCATTTAACATAATGAATGGCAAATACATGCTTAGAATTGAGTGAATTTTGGGCAGATGGTGATTATTATTACCATATTCCTCTCATGATTAGAAATGGGATATAGCAGACTTATAAAAGGTATTCAGAGGTACTTTTAAAGCATACAGGTATGTAAAAATGAACTACCGTTCTACTATCTACAACCAGAGATTTTCTGTAGGGTTTAGGTATCCATATTATCCATACTCACTGTTCAATGAACATGTTTAGGATGAGAATTTTTATATGTGCTCCCTAATGATCAAGGTATCAATACGTGGTTTCTTTTCATGAAGGGTGCACAAGAAGCAATAAGTACTGCAATGTATACCAAACTCCATGGCGGAAAGTTCCAGAGGCTTTTGGAGAGAAATAGGGTTATTTCTCTATAGGGCACTTTTATAGGGTGAACAAGAAATACTGATGGTATTGAGTTTCTTTGTGTTCTAGCTTACTTTCCCGGATTCATAGGTCAGGGTACGTTCAAACTGATGACACTTCGTAGTGTTCAGGGTAATAAAGGGAAAGTCTCACTTTTGGTAAATTTATCCTGTTAACCAGTCTCTTGTAAAATTATATTCAACACAATGCAGTAGCACAAAAATGGAAATAATATTAGGCTGTTAAAATTTTCAAAAATTCCAATAACTTTTAGCTAGTGTTGATAATCCAAACATAATTACGTGTATATGCATGTGTGGTTACCTTTGAAAAATTCATAATACATTTGCAAAAATTAACTGGCCCTGTCAAACTTCTCTTAAAAACCAACTACTCCCTGAAATACTGAAATATTGATTATTGCCATTGTGATTGCTGTAACAATTGTTTCAATTATCCGTGTAACTGCATCAATTTTCCAGAATATTCTTCTTATAGATATGTGCCTATTCAGAGGAAACTTATAGTCGTGTACAATTAAATTTACATGGCGGCCAATGGCACGTTCTCAAGAAAACAGAGTGGTGGAAAATTAATTTTTAAACATAGATTTCATTTAAAAAATGGTGAACATTTATTAAGAGACTAGTTTTAAGACTAAGTTGGGATACCATTTTGATTCAAATTTAATTTAGTTGGTCTGTTTTTTGCCAGTGTGATTTAAAAAACATATTTAAAAGGATGAAATCAAGGATATTGACCTTCAGTTTTGTAGCAAATTCAAATCTTCCCAAAGTGTTTTCTAGAGGATAGCACTTATCTGATTGATACACCTGGTTGTCTGTCACCCACCATGGCATAATATTATTTTATAGTTACACACAGTGAAGAGAACTGACCTGTTATTCTTTAATAAGAAATACTGGAGCACAAACAAATAGGCACAAATATAATTCCTGTAGAGCAAGATACAATGATAGGAGAGAGAGAGAGAGTGTGTGTGTATGTGTGTGTATTTGATAGAAACAGACAGAGAGAAATCAGACCATTTGAGTTTGTACTATGATATATACAGACAAGGAAATAAGAAAAGAGATTACAGTTGAGCGGTGACGATGTGTGGCTTATAGCTCATCTATATAGCCATATGCAAAATCAGAGAGAAATGAGGCCAGCTTCTGATTTGAAATGCACTTTCACCTGGTATATGCAGGCCAATCACTGAAGCAAAAGGAGTGATTTTATTTGAAAGATATAAATAATAGCATGGATTCTCTTTATCACTGCACACAGGGTCTTCACCATGGTGTGCGGGTTTGATAGGAATTCATTGGAATTATATCCTGTACATAAAGGATGAATGTGAGGTGGAATTTTTGTATGTCTGCAAAGCAGCCTGTTCTTTGGTTTACATTGTCTTCACTATTGTGTTGTCATTTGCATGAGTTGGCTTATGTGTGTGTGTTTTATGGGGATGAGGGCAACAGAGTCGTTACAAAAGAAACACATATGTTTGTGGGTGATTAGATGAATAATAGTTTTATTACTATCCGTTAGAGAGAGTTCTCTGCCTTGTCCCCCCAAGGTGTGAGTGGGAATTAAAGCGAGTTGGCAATTACAAAGCTCCTGCTGCTGAATGTGAGAGCAGGCACTGCTGTTATTGGCAGAGATTCCCCCCCTTTCCTTCTTTCTTGAGGCTTAAGACAAGTTTGGAGGCCAGTCGTTTCTCCTCTGCACTCTACTGGCTGTTGCAGCCTGAAGCTAGCTTGTTATAACCTACTTAGGCAGTGGGGAACTGTCACTCACCACTTCAGAATCAATGGTTGCAGATGGAAGCTTGGATGCAGTGCCTTTTCCCCCTGCAGTAACAAGCAGTTAATAGATTTTATTATAATTATTTTAACTGCAGAAGCTCAGAAGGAAACTTAAAGGTGTGCAGGTTTGCTAATCAAAATCACATACACTCTCACACAACAAAGGGCAGTGGAATCTTTTGAAGGTAGCGTACTTAGAGCTGAGTAATATTAATAATGATACAAATAATAAATTCATTCCATAGGGAATTTGTTTGCATGAACTTGAAATGTCGGTTTACCAGAATTTTGCTAAAGGAAAGAAATATACACCAAGCTGTCATCAAGGGAGTGACGTTTTGTTGATATATAGGTACATGGGACTATGTCTCTATGGATATGTGCATATATATGGTTACATATATTTCTAGTTAAATTTTTTTCTCATTTCTCTCAGGGAGCACAGAATGTTTAAATATTTTCAAAAACTGAGAGTCACATTTCAACTCAAAGGAAGAAAATTCACATATTCTGTTTCTCTTTGTTAAATTGCCCAGTTACAGTTCCTGATCTGGGACTTGCCATAATGCAGAAACTGTCCTGTGAGGGGAGGCAAGGTACATTTTTCGCCACAATTTTAAGCCTGCATTTACCTATAACTAATTCTGTAGTTTGCTACTCACACATCAGCTCTTTTGCTTTATAATTTTTTTGGTGGGACTTAAGAAGAGCTCTGAGAATAATTCATAAAATAAAAAATCATCAGTAAGAGGAAAGGGAAAGATCCATAGAAAGACTAACCTAATATATAGTTTTAGGATTGCTACGAGTTTTTCTTTATTAAAAAAAAAAAAAAACAGAACACTTCCTGTTCTTTAAATTTCAAATTCTACCAGTAGTTACTTCATTTGCATAAGTTAATGCCTTTTGGTCTAAGAAACATGACATGTTCTTCTACTATTAACCTGTGTTGTAGACACCATTCCCTTTCCTCTTCTTCTCAAAGCCTCTCAAGATGGAGCCTTGAAAAAGCCCAAATACTTATGTTCCTAGTCCTTTCTTTCTATAGTAGTCGTCATATGATCCAATTCTAGCCAATGTCTGCTGGAGGCTTCTGGGAAAAGTTTGTCTCTATTATAAAATACAAGAAGAGAACTCTTGCTCCATGTTTCTTTCATTGGACATTTTCACATAGCCACTTGGAAGGCTGTGACAGAAGCTGCCTAGCGACCAAGAGAACATAGTCTTTAAGCTCACTTACTCATTGAACATATCACTTACTCATTGATTAGGACAAAATAGGAAAATGCGATGAGTCTAGTAAGGATATTGGTGAGCCAGTAAACAAATTCTGGAACCATCTATATCCAAGGCAATTTTTGTGGAAAAACATTCCAGAAATCCTTTCCAGATTTTCTTTTTAAAATCAAACCAGAGTAGGAGAAGTAGATCTTATATTGCCTGCTTCCCAGATGTTATATAAAGGTGCAACATTCAAGAAAGGGTAATATTGCATGAAGATTGACTAATATATAAAAGTACTAAAATAGAGAATCCAGTACTAGGCTCACAATTACATTGTAATTTGCTTTGCAATTAAAGAGCCAAAGCATTGCAACAAGCAATAAAAAGTATTGTCAACAAATGATGCTGGAATAACTAGATTTCCTTATAAGAAAAGAAAAATCTGTATCTATCTATATAGCTATCTGTTTGTGATTTGCTGATTTATTTTCTTAACAGTATGTTTTGATGAGTAGAACTTTTAAGTTTTCATGAACTCTCAGTAATCATTTCTTTCTTTTATCTTATGGTTATTGTTACGTGTCCTGCTTAAAATATTGTTGCCTGCTCTTAAGTCAAGAAAATAGTTTCTTTCAGTTTTCTTCTAAAATCCTTGTGGTTTAGCTTTTTTGTTTAGGTCTAGAATCCACTTTCAGCTAATTATATATGGAATGAGTTTATATATAGATTATAGATATATATAGCTATAGATATACCTTATCTTACACCATATGCAAGAGCTAACTCTAAATAGATTAATGAGTTAAGCATAAGTCCTGAAGCTGTGACATTCCTAGAACAAAATATAAGAAAAGTTTTTGATATTGGCCTTGGCAATAATTTCTTGCACATGGCATCAAAAGCACAGGCAACAAAAGCAAAAATAGACAAGTGGGACTACATCAAACTAAAAAGCCTGCAAACCATATATCTGATAAAGGTTAATATCCAAAATATATAAGGAACTCATACAATATTAAAATAAAAGCCAAAATGTAAAAAAAGGTAAACAAAACAAAACAAAAACCCAATTAAAAATGGATAAAAGAACTAAATAGATATTTCTCTAAAGAAGTTATACAAATGACCAGCAAGTACATAAAAGGTCTCAACAATACTAATCATCAGCGAAATGCAAACACAAAACACAATGAGGTATCACCTTACCTCTGTTAGGAAGGTTATCAAAAATAAAAAATGAGCTTTGAAAAATATGTGGTGAAAAGGGACCCTTACAGACTACTGGTGAGGATATAAACGATGCTCTCACTATGGAAAACAGGATGGAGTTTCCTCAAAAAATAAAAAATAGAATTACCATATAATCCAGAAATAGTACTTCTGTCTATACCTAAAGAAATTGAAATCAGGATCTCAAAGGGATACTTGCAGTGTCATGTTTATTGTAACATTATTTACAATAACCAAAATATAAAAGCAGCCTAAATACCCATCAGTTGATTAATGGATAGAAAAATATGTACATACAATAAATACTCTGCAACCTTTAAGAAAACCATGTCCTGTCATTTGTAACAACATGGGTGATCCGGGAAGACCTTATAGAAAATAAACCAGGTACAGAAAGAAAAGTGCTATATGATACCACTTACATAAGGAATCTAAAATAGTCAAACTCACAGAAGCAATTGCATAGAATGGTGGTTGCTAGGTGGAGAGGAAATGGGTAGGAATTAGTCAAAGAGTACAAAGTTTCTGTTATAGGAGATGAATAAGAACTAGACATCTACTCTACATCATAGTGTCTATAGTTAACAATATTATATTATATACTTAAAATTTTGCTAAGAAGTTGATCTTTTGTTAAATGTTATCATCACATCATTAAGATGACAATAAGAAACTTTTGGAGATGATGGATATGTTTATGACATAGATTGTGGAGATGGTTTCACAGATACATACTTGTTTCCCAACTCAAGTTGTGTGTATTAAATATGTACAGTGTTTTGCATGTCAATCACACCTTAACAAATTTCTTTTTCTTTTTCTTTTTCTTTTTTTTAAAGAACAAAGAGTAAATAGAATGGTCTTGGAGATCTAGCTCTTTAAAGATGAAAAATCTTCTGGGGCACCTGGGTGGCTCAGTGGGTTAAAGCCTCTGCCTTCGGCTCAGGTCATGATCCCAGGGTCCTGGGATCGAGCCCCCCGTCGGGCTCTCTGCTCAGTGGGGAACCTGCTTCCTCCTCTCTCTCTCTGCCTGTCTCTCTGCCTACTTGTAATCTCTGCCTGTCAAATAAATAAATAAAATCTTTAAAAAAAAAAAAAGATGAAAGATCTTCTGTATGAAAGGGTAGATTTCCTCCTTGATATTTCCTTAGTAGGAATCAACACTCCCACTAACCAAGTAGGAGCTCTTGCTGATTTACACAGACATGCAAAATGCCCTCTCTTTTTATTCAATTATGATAATGGTGGTCAGAATTATGAAATAATATGAGATTAACACTGACACCTAACGTATTAAAAAGTCTGATTGTAGAGGATAATGCCTTCTTTTCAATAAGAGTTTAACTGGCTTCTAACCACAACCATTAATAATTTCATTAATATCTGTATAACATTGTCTTTCAAAAAGCTTTTATTCCTCTACTTCATATACAGATAATTTCTTACCTTCTCTTCTTACCACAGACCCCATCTCATATTTCCGTGGATTGGACTTGACCTACATGACAAGATTAGCTCTCTGCATGATTATTTTATGGATTGCATTTTCCCCCAAATGGGAGGGAAGTAAATTTAATTTGAGTGATGTCCTATTTACCTAAGTTGTGATTCAGTTCCTATCTATATGCACAAAATAGAGATATTCAAAAATAAATATTATTTTGAGATGTTTAAAATTTTGTCTTCCATCATTAGCATATTCCAGGACAAAATTTAAGCCAAAATTATATTTTAAATTGTTGCATATCTTCTCTATTTTGCATGAGCAGATGTTTTGGTAAACATTAGGATGTTTTCCAAGTGCATGTAGTTCTCTGTTTTATGCACATGGTAGGATTGTATTTCTTACTTTATGGTCTGGCCATTTGACTGGCTCCAGCCATTGAGTAATGAAACCCAAGCACTCAGTTACACTGAGACCCTACAGACCTTTTCTTCACTCACTCTATCATAGAGATAACAATGTTTCTAATAGTGGCTTCTCCATCAGCCTGATTCCAAGTGGGAATGACACTCTTCACAACCTCTAGTCATCCTGAGGAACCTGAAGAATAAGTGAAAAATACATCTGTGTTGTTGGGACCCATTAAGATTTGAGGATTCTTTGTTGTCACATGCAGGCCATCCTGATGGGGACAGGTATGGGCTTAGCTTATAGTTAGCTTATAGTTGAGAAAGGGAAAATAAATATTTATTTATTATAAATATAAATTTAAAATACATATATGTTAGTGTTAGCCATGCCTACACAGTCTAAATTAATGACAAAATCATAAAATTTTCTTCTGATTTTCTTTAAAGTAGGCTTCATGCCCAGGGTGGAGTTCAACATGGGACTTGAATTCATAACCCCAAGATCAAGACCTGAACTGAGATCAAGAGTTGGACACTTAACTGACTGAGCTACCCAAATGACCTCTTTCTTTTTTTCCTTCTAATTTTGCTTAACATTCAAGAATTTTTTAAACCTATTTTATACAGACCTTATGTTAGAATTTTGATAGAGAGTAATGAACAAAAACAAGGTGTGGTAGCTGACCCTGAGGAAATTATAGTCTGGGGAAATAGACATTTAAAAACATCATGTAATCCTAATTTCTGTGTCCATTTATACTTGGGATGTGTTCTAGCTGAATCAAATCAAGAAAGGGACATAAACTCTGCCAACATTTGCTTTGTATTGATGATATGGAGGTGTGCCACGAAGCAAGGAATTTATACTCTTGAAGGAATATATCAACATGTGACAATATTTAAACAAGTAGAAAATGTTCTAGTTCTAGATTATAAATCTATGTTTAAATCAATATAACAAAGGTGGAGGTGTAGTTAGCCAATTCAGATGCCAGGGAGCGAGTCAAGTTCACTGAGTTTCAATACAAGTCAGCAACTTCAGTGGAAACCTGCGAGCTATATAGAAAATTCAGGTAGGAGTCCTCATGGCAAAGGCTACCGAAGCCAAGATGTACCCAGCTCTTAAGATCAAAACTGATTATATGTTTAAGGAGGCAGAACTAATATAGTTTACTTTTTTTAAAAATCATATTTGCTAACATGCCCTCTAGAATCTTCAAATTTGTTAGTTCAAATTTGGACAGGACATCAGCCTTTTTCAAAGTGCATTAGAAACTACACCTTAGCAGGGATGGGAGACAAAGACTTATATTTCAGAAGCAAGACTCTTCTTCTGAGAACTACTGTATAGAATCACTCTTCATCAAAAGTTGCAGTTCTATATATATTTATTGAGGGAGTAAATGAAAAATCAGAAAAGGGGAGTCCAGTCTATCCAAAAGCATGAATGCAAGAAGACACGTTCATTTTTCTGCTTGAAGAACTAATCAACAATTATAATTTGTCTTAATACTCCAAGTTCAGGTACTTTCCCTTTCAAATGGCAAACACTTGTATCTTTCCACTGAATCTTTCATTCCAGGAGACTGGAAGCTTGGACTTCATACAGTTAGCTCCAGGGCACGTGTGCTGATGTCATTAGACATCTCTTTGGAAGCTGGGAAACTTGGTTGGCAGAAAAATCATTAAGCCACTACAAAATGAGCCAAGGTTTATGGTGTTTAAAGTTTTTTTTCCTCAAGAAATGTATTTATTTTAATTTACATTTAGATGAGGTTTATAGCAGCAGATGGCAGGAATTTCAGTCAATTTGTAAGAAGCGACAGGCATTTTAGCCAATGAGACAGCAAAAAGCAATAGTACTTGTCTTTCTCCTTACCTTTTTGGACAACCATGTCAGAAAAAAAATGTAAACCATTGAGTATTCCCAAGCTAGATATATATAAATTCAAATGGAAGAAATCCAAAAGTTGTCCAAACAGACCAGTTAAGCATATAGGAATTGAATTTCTAAAGAAACTGTTAATAGCTATGTAGAATAACTATTATTTAACCTATATTTCAAACATTATTGTTTTTATTCCAAAATAATAACTTCCTAATTATGAAAATGCATATGGCATGGAACCAGGATATCTTCCTATCTTTGAGTTTATCTCCATAACTGATTCTCTGTAATGACTTTCTGAGCTTCAGTTACCTTTCATCAAACATACAGGAGATAATATTTTGTCTACAGACTGTTATAAAAATTAAATATATATGACAATTTATGTGAGGTATATGGGCAAACTTTAAAGTAATTTCTAAATCTTTTTTATTATGACTATACATAAAACTGAGGAATTGTGTTATAAGACCTAAGGGAAGAGATATTTTTGAAACCACTGTTAATAATATTTTTTTTAATGATTGGAACTCTTGCAGACCTGAACATCAAAAACAAACAAACAAACAAAAAACTAGGAGCTAACCAGGGTACACTAACAAATTTATCAAAGAATAGTTTTCTTTTTTTGGTATGGTTATAAAACTGTTGATTAGATGAGTGCCTTGGAATCAACAAATCTTGGTTTTAGTAAGAATTTGTTATAATTTCTGAAATTATGCATTGAACTTTTAAAAAGATTTTATTTATTTATTCGACAGGGAGCGAGCAAGCATAAGTAGGCAGGGTGGCAGGCAGAGGGAGAGGGAGAAACAGGCTCCTTGCTGAGCAGGGAGCCTGAGGCAGGGCTCGATTCCAGGATCCTGGGATCATAACCTGAGCCAAAGGCAGCTGCTCAACCAACTGAGCCACCCAGGTGCCCCACATAAAATTTAAGAAATATTGACACATATACACTTAGCTTCTTTAAAAGTAGCTGATCACTTTTAAGCAATATGGAACATGTATCCTGTTGTGGGTGGAATTTTAGAATAGAAAAACTATTTAGAGGGTGTGCCATACATACCAGAAACATCTATGAGAAGAAATAGATGTGAGTCAGGAAAATGGGTAAGTTACGGACAATCCACACATACAAATATCTGGTACCCAGATCTTTACTAGTCAATTTACCATTATGACTGTATGACCTGAAAGGCTTTTGAAGTAGAGGGGTTCCATATCTGGCATGAAAACCATCTAGTGGCCATTAAAATAGGATCCAGTCTCTTAATCCTGTTTCTAAAGTTTCTGTTTTAGTAGATCTGGTTAGACGGAAAAGAATCATTTGATGTGAACAGTTTTGTAGGTAATTTTGATATGCAGTAACAATTGGAAACTGTTGAAGTAGTCTAGTCCCTTAATTTTGCATTTGCTGAGAAGTAAAATAAATTGTTGATAGTAGACACTGAACTATGAACTAAGCTGGGATGCAAGCTCATATCTTTTTGTATAGGAATTTATACCAAATATGCCTTTGGTGTCTAGTCCTCTGTTACTAGATAAGCATCATATAGACAGTCAAAAGTTATAAGATTTGATTAAAGGAAATAGAAAAAGGTCTCCAATCTTACCACCCAACAATAGAAATTTCCTGACTCTCATCTCACTGATGAACCTTCAGGATATGAAGGCTTTGAGACATCAAGAATTCACAAATCTGGGCGCCTGGGTGGCTCAGTGGGTTAAAGCCTCTGCCTTCAGCTCAGGTCATGATCCCAGGGTCATGGGATCGAGCCCCGCATGGGGCTCTCTGCTTGGCAGGGAGCCTGCTTCCTCCTCTCTCTCTGCCTGCCTCTCTGCCTACTTGTGATCTCTCTTTGTCAAATAAATAAATAAAATCTTTAAAAAAAAAAAAGAATTCACAAATACATTGATGGGATGGGAGAAGAGGGCCCCATCTTGTATCATTATTAGATAAAAGTTTTAATTATCTGATAACACTTTAGTTTATCAGCCATGCTGATAAATGTTAAATATCTGGTTTATCTGGTTTTATTCTTCTACCTTCCAAAAATACAAACTCTGGGGGGTGCCTGGGTGGCTCAGTGGGTTAAAGCCTCTTTCTTCAGCTCAGGTCATGATCTCAGGGTTCTGGGATCGAGCCCCACATCGGGCTCTCTGCTCAGCAGGAAGCCTGCTTCCTGCTCTCTTTCTGCCTGCCTCTCTGCCTACTTGTGATCTCTGTCTGTCAAATAAATAAATAAAATCTTAAAAAAAAAAACAAACTCCGTCCATATGTGTGCACACACACACATATATACTTGTGTCATAAATTTTAAAAGTAAAAAACATATGGCACATAATTCATAAATAATAACAAAATATAACCAATAGTACACATTACTTATATTTGACTGAGATTCTCAAAATGTTTGATTTTTGCTCATCTCTTATAGCTGAGGTCAGTTTTTGGTTGCAAATGACTACTGAGTACAGTTTGGACTTAATGTGGGTTGATATGTTGTGTCTATTTACAAATAAGAATAAAGTAAAATAATGAAGACATGCAGAAACTTCACTTACTCAAAAATGACATTTTTTTACTTAATTGTTTTCAGATACTGGAAAAACGTTTCCTCAGTTTTTGTGCTATTCATAATGTAAGAGCTACTAACACAACACATTTTTAGGTTTAATCTGCATTAATAACTCTTGCTTTATCACTTTCTTAAGTCAAGACAATCAACAAAGCAATAAATCAAGCCCTGATTTGTAGTGTTTGCTGATTTCCATGAATTTCAAGCCATCAATGAAGCAATTGAATGTAGGGTCAGAAAGAGAAGCTGCGTCTTTGTGCATCACGATACCACGTTTCCACTATAAAGATAGAATAAACAGGGGTGCCTGGGTGGTGCAGCTAGTTAAGCCCTGACTCTTGGTTTCAGCTCGGGTCGTGTTCTCAGGGTTGTGAGATTAAGCCCTGTGTCAGGCTCCAAGCCCACATCAGGCTTACACTCAGTGTGGAGTCTGCTCGAAACTCTCCCTCTCCCTTTGCCTCTCCCTGCTCCCTCTCTAAAATAAGCAAGTAAATCTTTTTTTTTTTTTTTTTTTTTAAAGACAGAATAAAGAAACTATCTTCAGAAGCATAGATATTGTAACAGAGTAAGCTGTATATGAAGATATGTGTTGAGCATTCTTTTTATTGTTTTTAATGTACTATATTTAGTACAGTGAATATAATTTCATTCTTAATAGTAGCGCTGTTTAATGACTGGATTTTAAACATTCTGAAAATTTAAAAAATTGGTGCCTATGTGCCAGGACACCCAGTACACCTCTGATTCAGTTAACACTTTGATTGAAAATGTAAACAAAGGGGAGAACTTCAGTATGAAAGATGAATTCCACTAGGGGAGAAAAGGAATGCTCCAATTAAAAGCTGCATACTTTAAGATGATCCAATGCAACTTTGGAGGTAAAATGTCAGCCTAAGCATTCTCTTTAAGGGTTCTTTTCCCTTCATATTTGGTTTCAAAGTAAGGTCACTCAACTAAATTTAGGAAATATTTCTTTCTTTGGAAGAATGATTCCACTGCAAGTTATGGAGTCAGAAAAAGCTACTTGTAAGAAAATTGGAACTAAACAGATACAAATAAGGCCAGGCAACCATGCTAGGCTTAATAAGTTGACTATTAACACTGAAACTCTTGTATTGATCTGTTGGTTGAGCTCCTACTTTAGTTTGAGAGGAACTTATATTTTGTGAAGTTTAATTACAGATGAACTTTATCAATAGACTCCAAGCCGATGTCTTTCTGTCTGGGGTAACTCTTGGCAAAAATGGCCACAGATTACAAGATGACTTTTGTTAGGTGTGTTACTGAATTTCAGAAGAGTTCCTGTGAGTTTGTAAATACAATATGAAAAGGAAAGACTTATGTTTCTTAAGTTTTCTGTCATTTTCTTTTGTCTCTACAGAAGAGCATTGTTTCAACTATCTATACAATTATCAACTATCTATACAATTTAGCAACTATCTATACAATTCAGAAAAGTTCGTACTGAAAGTAAATATCCTAAACAAGTAATCAGTGTTAAAAAATAAACTCCTGAAATATGGAGCAGTTTTGAATCACAGAAAAGCTGATGATAGTTTCTTTTGTTTTTATTTTGTTTTCTACTCCAACCAGAGCTATGTATTTATTCCTCAAGGGTTTGAGCTACATTGCCAGAAAATCCAGTGGTCTTTGGGAGTTACTAAAGATGACCAAAGAGAAGAAAAAAGAATGCCTACCACAGAGGAACTAATAATCAAGTTAGGGAACTAAACTAATTCATGAGAAACTACTAGAAATATTTTAGGACAAGATATAGCCATATCCTAAATTAAATGCTTAAAGAGAGAAATTATGTGGTATGAATGACAGTTTGAAATATATGAGAATATTATAGACCCTCATAAAGACAGAAAATGTGTGTGAGTGAGTGTGTATGTAAAAATTCATAGTGAGGAAGTAAAAACCTAAGAAAACTCTGCTTTTTGAAATTTTTCCAGCTGGTTGGAGAAAAAAATAAAGCAGGACATATAAACAGTTAAGCAGCAACAGAAAATGAACGTTCATAGCTCCTATCCCATTAAGCAGTCCTCAGTGTGGATACTAGGAAGGGAAGTCATTTTGAACTGGAATCAGCTGGGAAGATCAGACAGAGAAGTAAAGATTCCGTTGAAACTGATACACTGGTAAGTATTTCTTTTTCTACTCAATAGGAACAATAAATTCTAGGAAAGAAGAACAGGTAGTCATGAAGTTGGCATCTGAAATAAGAGCGGGATGTCTTAGCAGTAGTGATGGTCAGCTGAATGGACAGATCGATTGAGATTTTTTTTTTTTCATTCATTTCGATTGAGATTTTAAGAACACTGGATGGGTACTAGGAGGGGATACTGTAGTGCATTTAGGAGAAGCTAGGCTAAAACATTGGTACTTCTTCCTCATGGGAAGTGAGAGGTCAGAAGTAGTCATTTCTTCTGGAAAGGGATTCAACATTAATAATATCTTAAGGATGGCAGTTTTCTCTAACTGTTCTGGGGTGCCAGTGCTTATTCTTACCTGTTGAAGATATCCAGCACACTCAGTGGCTCTCTTTAGCAGTATCTGGTTGGCTGAATTCTAGTGTTCTCCCATCATACAAGTGCTTGCTATGGAGGACCAGAGTGAGGCAAGTAAGGCATTCGTGTTAGGAGCAAAATGCAGGAGGCATGAAAAACTCTAATGTAATATTCTAATGTAATATTTTTCAAAAATATAAATCAATGTCAAATTCCATATAAATAAAATGTCAAAAAATTAAATAATGACAGGTCCAGAATTCACCATGTGTGTCTGTATACCCTATCTTAATTGATCCTAGTAATCACCACCATGTAAGGACCATAGGACAGTAGGTGTTTCTCCCATGAGATTATCAGGGCAAGGAAAACACAAAGAGGTTCATTCACTTGTTTAAAACATGGGGAATTGCCTCTCAAGCTTAGAGGTTCCTGTAGTAAAAGTTGTGTATTTCCCACTCTGGGGAACTGGCGAGTTCTTTCATGGATGTTGCCTGAATAGAATGGGGAAGGGGAAATTTAGAAAGCTCAGAACACTTATAGGACTTACTAATTTAAGCCTACTAATTTTCTGTGTAGATGCTAATTCCACTAAACAAGTTTCCACCAGAGTATTTCTGTTAAGACTTGGGGGTGTGGGGCAAGGAACAAAGTTTGGGAAGAGATAAACAAGATCATTCCAAAATAAAAAAAGTTAAAGAAATTTTCAATTAAATAGAGACTGAATAAATTGAAATTAAAAAAATAATAATAATAAAAAGAGGAGAACCTGGGTGGCACAGTTGGTTAAGAGCCTGACTTTTTGATTTTGGCTCAGGTCACTATCTCAGGGTGGTGAGATCGAGGCTTGCATCAGGTCTGCACTCAACAGAGAGTCTGCTAGAGATTCTCTCCCTCTTCCTCTCCCTCTGCCTCTCCCCACCTCAAAAATAAATAAATATATTTTTTAAAAAAGTAAAAACAAAAATAAGAAGAGTCTGAGAGCAAGGACTCTAAACAGAAGAGTATCAATTACATGCTAAACATATGCAAATAATATATGGCCCTACCATTTCATACACCTACATATGACCTTCAGGAATTAAAACGAGCTGAATCCATTACATTTTTCATAGTCCCTGAGTTAGATTTACTAGTAAAACCAACTCAACTATATTTTTATTTATTATTTAGCCAATGACGGTGGTTCCATGGTCACTAATTAGCAGGTTTAATCTCTCTAAACCCCCATTATATTTGGATCCAAGGTCTGGTCTACACCTTGCATTCCCATCTACATTTGCTTTGATTTGTCGCTTGGACATCCGCACTGACCCCATCTGCACAAGAGAGACATCTGCCAGCCCAGAAACTGGTCAATTGCATTAGGGGACTGGAAGCTGGGCCTGAAGAAGGCAATGAGGACTGTAGGCAGCAGCCTCAGTGTATAAGAGGCCAAGGCCAGCAGCCAGAGCCAATATTCAGTCTATTGGGCCCAGGAGTTGGGACTGAAATGCTAGGTGCACAGCAGGTGGACTGTTGAGATCGCTGGGCAGCAGCAGTTTGGAGTTGGCAAGGTTCTGCTCACAGTTTAAGTGCAGCAGCCTTATTAACATGGTTGAAGCAGTGGCTTAATCCACTGAAGTTTCCTGACAAAAACATTGTCCCACTTTCAAAACCCAAATAAAATCTCAACAGGAAATCAAGCCTCCCGCATGTGGAAGGGTATAGCTCTCTCACCAAGCACTTTGCTTCTAGTGGGAGAGAGAAGGAAGGACAGGGCATTGCCTGCCCCATCAGTTTAGCAATGAACTTCTGTTTATTTCAGCAATCCAACCCACAGAATGGAAATAATGGACTTACCAGATATGTTATGGAAATTAACTGAAATAACATCCATGACACAGCTTTAAGAAAAAAAAAAAAAAAGTCTAATATCTTAGAAGTTGCCTTTTATTAAAAAGTAGTATTTGTTTTGAATCTACTAGGATGTGTCTTTTTATTTCTCCTGGGAAGAGATTTATAAGTAATCTAAGTTACCATTAATCTTGCACAATTTACCTCTTGCCCCCAAATTCCAGGAAGGGTTGATTTTGCTTATTCTCTGATCATAATCCTTTATATATTTTCGTGTTTCCATGCTGTAATTCATGCTATTTTTTCCTGCCCAGAAAAATGATTTGCCTTCTTCTATTTGTCAAAGTAAGAACTTTTCCTCTCTCTTCAAATCCCATCTTAAATATCATTTTCTCCACGAAAAATTTTGATCTCCTTCTTGCTACTTGAAACTTTGAAAAGACAATCTTTGAATTGTGTTATGCTGCAACCTTTCTCCTCCTTATAATATGGTCACTTATGTCCTTGAATTATTCCTTCTCAAAAATTTTACCCTTTGGGGGACAAGATACCTATTAGGCCTAGGGAAGTCCTCCTCATAGAACTTTTCAGCAGATTTTAAAAATATTTTTAAAAATATTTCATTTATGTATTTGACAGAGAGAGTGATTGCAAGAGAGAGAACACAAGTGGGGGGAGTGGGAGAGAGAGAAGCAGCTTCTGCTGAGCAGGGAGCCTGATGCAGGGCTTGATCCCAGGACCAGATCAGGACCCCAGCTGAAGGCAGATGCTTAACAACTGAGCCACCCAAGTGCCCTTCTTCAACAGATTTTGTCAATATGAACCAAAACTCATCTTGGACTCTTTTTACACAAATTTTCTTTGGTAAAATACATCTCTGAAAATTCAAATGTGTCTTCACTGTTCTAAAATATGGGTACTGAAGTATGTCAGGAATTACCTTTCTTTTTGCTTCTTTTGATGAGTCAAGATAGGTATTTAACAGGAGTTATCTCTGAAACAGAAATCTTGGTAAGTCTTTCATGACTATGAGAAAACTGGCAGAAAGAGTCCTACAGAAAGCTTCCCATGGAACCTTAAGGCCCATAGTGTAGTAGGAAGCCTGTAAGATGCAGAAAGAAATTCATCTAATCATTTGATTAGAGAAAATATTCAAATATTGAAACACAGTAAATTACAGTGATGTATGTGAAATACCCTAACATATTTCTGGTACCCAATAGATTACTCAGCTTTTGGCAAACTAAAGGCAAAAGGAGCAAGAATGACAGGGGTGCCTTTCGTATACTACAGTGCTAAATACAGCAGCAGAAATCATGGTGGGTGAAAAATCACCTTAACTGATCACTCCTCCCTGTTTCAGGCCCAGGACACAGCCACCACGCACCCAGGGAGATGGCTAGAGGAGTACATATGTACAGAGGTTCATCCTGCCTCTCACTGACAAGTTGGCCAAATCAGAGTGGATCATGTCAGCCTGGTTTGGTTTACCCAAAGGGAAGCCATGCTGTCAGAATTCTTTACCATCCTAAATCCAGTGAGAAGTTGGGAGAATGCAGTTGCAAGATTAATCCCATTATCTTAGGTCAGTGGTTTAACGTGACTCATCTTCAGACCTTGGGCAAAATGATCAGTGCATGTTTTCAAATTGCAGCTAACTCATTTGTTCCAATGCATTCCTAATGAGACACTAAGAAACCTGGTTTCTGGTGTTGTGTGGCGCTTGCAAGGCATATGACAAAGCCACTTAACTTCGGTATGCCTTAAGATTAGGGTGACCATTTACCCCTCATTGTCTGTCATAGTCCCTGTTCATGCCTGTTGTCACTCTCTAATTATTTTTTTAAAGATTTTTATTTATTTATTTGAAAGAGATCACAAGTAGGCAGAGAGGCAGGCAGAGAGAGGGGGGGGGAAGCAGGCTCCCCACTGAGCAGAGAGCCCTATGTGGGGCTCTATCCCAGGACCCCAAGACCATGACCCGAGCTGAAGGCAGAGGCTTCAACCCACTGAGCCACCCAGGTGCCCCTGCCACTCTCCAATTATTAATACAAACCTTTTTCATCGTCATAAGTGTCCACTCTTGGACAAATAAATTATGGGGTCACTCTGCTTATCAAATAATACTTGTGGGCAAATGATCTTGTAACATCTCTGTTCCTGTAGATTTCTATGACTTTAACTAACTGAAGAAAACGCATAGAAAATGAAACACATTTAACTATCTATATAACATTTAACTATATGTATGTGTATAATTTTTACTTTATTTTATTTTTGAGACACAGAGAGAGAGAGTATATGAGCAGAAGAGAGGCAAAGGGAGAGGGAGAGAGAATCCCAAGCAGGCTCAATCTCACAACCCTGAGATCATGGCCTGAGCTGAAAGGAGAGTTGGACGCTTAAATGACTGAGCCACCCAGGCGCATATATATATTTGAATATCATACTGTACCCATGTGTTTATGTTCCATCTGCAATAAACAAATTCACAACACCTCAGACACTATTTTTGGAAAAGATTTTATTTATTCATTTGACAGAGAAAGAGACAAAGAGCACAAGCAGGAGAAGAGACCAAGAGAGAGGGAGAAGCAAACTTACTGCTGAGCTGGGAGCCCAACTTGGGGCTGGATCCCAGGACCCGGAGATCATTACCTGAGCTGAATGCAGACACTAAACCAACTGAGCCACCCAGGTGCCTCAACCTCAAACACTTTTGCAGAATTAGACTCAGCATTAGACTCAGCTCACTGACATCCCCAATCCTCTACCAATGTCCTTCGATAGGCAGATGAGAATAGGCAGAGCAATTTCATAAACTGATGTAAAATCTTACCTTAATTGTTTTGTTTGTTTGTTTGTTTTTATTTGTTCTCCTCTTTCTGGTCTATAAAGGAAGGGCTTTTTCCTTCTGAAAGTCTTGCCATCGGGAGTTCACGGAGCTTCCTGAAGTAATGTTTCTCAACAAAATAAAATTTATAACAGCAAGAAATGTAAATTTAGTTTGTGGATAAGAGTGAGAACATTAAAATAGGAAGGGTTGCCATGGATAGAGGCAGGTTGACAAATGCTACTGAATGAAGGAGAGATAAATGTTAAAATATGAGAAAAATGAGAGAGTGCATTCAGATTTGCTAGGTCATATCCTTGACTATGGGTATTTGTCAGATGTTGTGACAGCTGTGTCTCATGGTATGACTTTTGGAAATAGGCTATTGTATTTGTTTAAAGAGGAATGCATATGCTTAGTCAATATCCTGGAGATAGATGCATCAGGGAACATTTAAGATAAAGCAGAGAAATCTAAGGAAATGATAAGGCCAAGTTGTGAGTACAAAACACTTTTTCCTCTCACACACACATAACACACCCCCTAGCATGCTCTTGGGGCACAGTTGGAATGGGTGACCGCCTTTAGTCAGTTGGAAGGAAAAGTAATAACTAAGACAATGCCTTTAAAACTGCTTTGACTTTAGCCTGTGTCTTTGTCTCTTAGATTGCTGTTTAATAATGTTAAATAATCTCAAATACACTTTGAAGTTGAGTAACCCACAAAGCTCTTCTTCTGAATACCTTTGAAGTTAGATTCTGAAATCCTCAAATTGAAGTATAATTCTGGAATCTTGATTGTGGTATACATCTTCAGTCACTATGATAGGAAAAGTGGTCAGACAGAGCCTATATATGAGACACACAAAGTCAAATGGGAAGTTGGAAAGTTTTCCTGGAGAAATGACCATTTTTAACATGGCAGATTACTATTTTACTCCATTTCTTTATTCTTAAAAACAGAATTATTATTAGCATGTTTAAAGTACATGTTAACGTTGTCTCAAATTTTTGAGTGTTATACATGAAAATCACACAACACCTCCATTTTGACCAGAATAAACAAAACTTGGAAGTAGCCAGTAAACCAGCAAGTGATAAGGGAAATAGTGAGAGATTTAATCAATGTGACTGTTCAAGATTCCAGGTTCCTAAAAAGTAAGAATTAGGCAGGATGTGTTTATTCTTGTTCAGTGTCCAGCATAGCATCATACTAACTCTTAATTCTTCCTATAGGCTTTCCAATTGAGAAGACACAGGAAGTCACAGAAGCCATTCATCTTATGGAGGAAACTGCTGCTGGCAAGACTTTTGTGGACACCATTTGGGAAAATCCAAAGAAATGAAAATGAGTTCCCAGCCTTTTGTAACCCAGACAAAATGAACTAAGGTAGAGAACTAGACATAAAGACAATCTGGCATACCCCTTAGAAAGTAGGTACAGTAGAGGAAACATGTATGGTCATAGGAAGAGACACTCAAATGCTTTAGTAATGAGAATAATGTAAATGAAACCCAAAGCAGGGTTATATTTAATGCCATTTGATTGGCAAATATTAGTGTCTATATTACCAAATGTTGAAACATCAATAGGATCTTTTATCTTTTTTAATTTTTTTTTTTTAAGATTTAGTTATTTGACAGAGACACAGCTGGAGAGGGAACACAAGCAATGGGAGTGAGAGAGGGAGAAGCAGGCTTTCTGCTGAGCAGGGAGCATGGTGTGGGGCTCCATCCCAGAACCCTGGGATCATGACCTGAGCCACAGGCAGATGCTTAAGGACTGAGCCACTCAGGCACCTCCAGTAGGATCTTTTAAACACTGCTAGTGGAAGTATAAACTGGCACAACCCGGTCTGGAACACAGTTTGATATTATCATATAACATTGAACATTCCAATAACCTATAACCCTAGCAATTTGACTCCTTTGTACATTCCCAGGAGAAAACACTTGCACAGGTTCACCAGAAGATATACAACAGAATGTTCATAGCCACACCATTTATAGGAGTACAAATCTTGGGAGAGAAGGGGAATACTTGCAAAAATTCTCATTAACAAGAGAAAAGTAATGTAATTTGTTGAATAATAACACTATGGAATAGTATATACCTGTGAAAATGAACTACAGTCACGTGCCACAATTTGAGTGAATCCAATTAATAAGAATATTGACATCTCAGTCAATATTAAGAAGTCAAGAAAATACCTGATACTAAACTTTATTATTTAGATATGTTTAGTCTTGGCTCTGTGTGTGTGTATGTATGATTCCACACTCTGAGATCTTGAATTTCACCACTTGAAAATCATCTTTTTGTGTCTTATGAAAGTTTCAACCTCCAAAAAGACGTTGTTAATGTGCACATGCCCCTGGAATGAAGAGCAGCAACACCTCTAGAAGGAATGTCTGTGAGACAGCCCAGAGGAAGCAATGTCTAGCTGGAATAAGACATTTACTGGAATGTTCAAGCCTTAGAACATTAGGGCAAAGCCAGTGAAAAGAAGTTGAAAAGAGCATCACAGTCAACCTTTCTCTCCATTTTTATTCTCCCAAGAGTTACACTGAAGCATGGCTCAAAGAGGTGAACTTGGATAAACTTCAGCAGTCCAATCTTTCCCCACCAAGCTGAGCCAGGCCATTTCCCTATTTTGGTGCTTAACCTAATTTGGAATCCTCCTCTGCAAAATGCCTTTACCACCTGCCTGAGGTGAAAGGAACAAAGCTCACACCAACTGACAGAAATGTTTTCTGCAAGGCTGAGTTAACAGGGCAACCTTACATTATTTTTTGCTGAATAAGGGGATTTTTCCAACACTGAAGGCTAAGAATGTACTTTTTTTTTTATTCTTTCAAATGAAACTCATGACAAGTGGAGAGGAGCCAAAGCAACAGACTTCACACATTGGGGGTGATAGTGATGATCTTATATCCTGAGGAATGAAGGGATATATAAAAAGGAAAGTGTGTTTTCTCTGTAGACCTTACTAGAAACAACGTAAATCCCTCAGTGGAATATCTTCAATGGAGCAAATAATTTTGGAGTAACAGACATGCTATTACCTCCCATTAGTACTCATCGTGGAACAAGCCCTCGTAATTCTTCAGGACTATTAAAACAATCTTTGGACTCCTGTACCTAAAACATAACCTCCACTCTATCCCCAGGTTCAGCTTCTCTTCACATCATCTACATATCTCTAGGGCTCACTTAACTTCCAGGGCCCCGCCAATACCTACAGGATGAAGCTTGAAGTTAATTTGACATTGAAATCCTTCCCCATGCAGGCCCTGATTCACCTTTAAAAACCAAAGCTCAGCTATTCTCTTCACAAGTACTCTTTTACAGCTACACCTCTGCCTCGAGTCAATTCTGCTGATTGTCACGGCTTTACCAATTCTACTGCTCTACCATGTAGTTCCCCAACTGACTATCATAGATGTTCTTTCATGAACTTTTATCCACTCTTTATGTCCTCTTTTCCCCCTAAAATCCTCCTGATTACTTCAGCATGTCTTGCTTTGCCTCTCTGTCTTATCTTTTGCATTATTTTGGCCATCAGATCCCCACACTACGGATTAGGCCATGACACATCTTGACTTACTGCATGTCTCAATGTTCGTTTCATTCAGTCAACTAGTAGGACTAAGTTATTCCTTTCCCAAATTCAATTCCTGGAGCTTAGGCTGACTTCTCTCCTCCCACCAAAAACTGGTACAATGGCTATGTTCATGCTGACCTTTGAAAATGATCTTGCATTAATTTAAACCACCAAGAAAAGTAATTAAATGAAAATCATCTCTATTACATGCTATAAAATTCATATTGGCTGCAAGAAAGATCAACTATGGATTCAATTTTTAAAGAAAAATCATTGATATTTTCAGCTTCAGGATAAGTAGCACAAAGTATGCTAGAGTATGTTGAATATTGGCTGCAAGAAATTTGTGTCTATTTGAAACCTCAACATCTTTGCAGTTGTAATTAGTTAATTTAGAATGAGTTTACCCTGCCTTACAGTGGGCCATAAATCAAATGACTTCTCTTTATAAGAGAAGACGACACACTGAGACACATGAAGGAAAGAAAAGCACTTGACAGTGGAGGCAGAAATTGAAATGATGCACCCACAGACAAGGAAGCCAAGGATTTCTGGGAACCACCAGAAGCTAGGAAGAAGCAAAGGAAGATTCTTCACTAGAGCTTTCAGAGAGAGCATGGCCCTACTGACATTTTAATTTCAGACTTCCAGACTCCAGAACTGTTAACAGAATAAATCTCTGTGTTTAAAGCCACCCAGTTTGTGGTAATTTGTTATGGCAGCCCTAGGAAACTAATACAGATGGTGAGTGTTATATTAAGTGTCCTGAATGCGAGTGATGCATATCATTCAGAATAGAGATTTTAACACTAGCTGAAAAACAGTTCTGTCAGAGAAAATCTCTTTCTATAGAAAGCTTTAAAAATAGAATAGCTTCTCATTTTTCTGAGATGGTTTTGGTGTGATCCTACTTGAAAGGAGGTGAATGAACCAAGTAACCTTTGAAGATCTTCTCAATCCTTTGATGCTAGAATTTTATGAACTCTGCTCACTTGATAATCTGGGCCAGCTTTACTTATGCGTTTATATTTCCAGAACAGTTCTTCATCTCAAAACTTCTACTGGAGGCAAATAGGTTCCTTCATGGCCCACATCCTCCTCTTTCTACCCATGTACACTAAAGCACAGCCATATTTTTGTTCACGATGATATATTTGTTCTTCCTAATATCACTTGAAGAATTTACCTACTAACATTCTTCTATTTGCTGCTTTTGTTCATGATTTTAGAGGACATTGTTTGATAACATTTGTTTTGTTTTGTTTTTTGGTTTCTCTTTTCCTTTTCAGCCAGTGAGATTTAAAATGCTCCATCAGACTGGGTAGGGGTAGTCTTGGTATGTTTGGGCTGCTATAACGAATTATCATAGACTAGGTGGCTTATCAACAAGAGAAATATATTTCTCACCATTCTGGAGACTGGAAGTCTAAACCCAGGGTGCCAGCATGGTTGGGTTCTGGTTGAGAGTAACCTTCCTGTTGTGTAGAAGGCTATCTTCTCATTATATCCCCACATGGCAGAGAACAAAGAGAGTGGTACCAAGCTTTCATATCTCTTTTTATAAGAGATATAAGAGATATACCCTTATTAATTATTTACCTCCCAGAGGCCTTATTTCCTAATAATCCTAATCATAGGGAGAAATAGGATTGCAACATATGAAGTTTGCATGGACACAAACATTCAGTATATAACAATGGTATTGCTTAAAATTATTGTGTTCATCATAACAAGATACATAACTTTCATAAACAACCCACGACTACAGTGACTTAAAATAACTTTTTCTCCCGTCACTTACCTAACGTGTCCATCTTGGGTCAATAGGAGGCTCTATAGCACTCTCTCCTCATTCTAGAGGACAGACCAATGGAGCTCCAACATCTAGAACATCTTGGAAGTTGAAAAGAAATGTGGGGAATTGTGCACAAGTTCTAAAGTCTTCTACTTCAATATAAAATGCATCATTTACCATCATATTTCATTGACCAGAGCAAATACCATGTCCATGCCTGGCTTTAAAAGGGCAGGAAAACACAATCCTACTGTGTCTTTACGAGAACTATAAATATCAGTAATCAGCATAAATGATGACCAGCATTCCAAGTCATAATTCAGAATACTTGTTATTTGACTCTATATACAGCATAATATGAGTATACCATCCTCCTACCTTTAAAATAATTCATATTCTAGCTAAGAAAATGATTAATCCTCATAGAGGGAGGAGTCACAAATATAGACAATCATTTGAGTTGATCCTCTAAGGAGGACATAGGAGTCTCAAGATGGAGACGGGGATGAAGGCTATTTTGGGTAGACTGGGACAAAATACAGAGGTCCAAGTTCAAAGCCATAGAAGAATCTGACTTCAAAAGTAACCACTGAAATGTTTGGGGCTCAGGAGAAGAAATGACTAAAAATGACTAAAATATCCAAGTGCCTTACTATTTTCTCTTTGCCCTCCTAAACCTGCGTATACT
Organism: Mustela nivalis; assembly: GCF_964662115.1. Classification (NCBI taxonomy): domain Eukaryota; kingdom Metazoa; phylum Chordata; class Mammalia; order Carnivora; family Mustelidae; genus Mustela; species Mustela nivalis. Next base: position 51,794,779 of record NC_139033.1, read on the forward strand.
CCTATAAAAAATCCTACATTACTCTTATTTGAACCAGGGTGAATTCTTCTTCCTGATAGGACTTAAACTAACACAACATATTTAATCCCCAGCTTTATCATAGTATAGAATTGATTAATTCGCATATTTTCAATAGGTAAAAAGTAAGGAAAGGGACAAACTCCTGTTGTACTTATCTAGTGTGCTTCAGATAGACCTTTGAGGGTTTCCAGGTAGAACATATTTGTCTCACCAATTATTGTAACGTTTCCCTGATTTCAGTGTTATGGAGAGAACTATCTTTCATCTCATGTTTTAAGAAAGCATACAAACCCAAGATTTAAAATAAGAAGAAAATTAAGAAGCTCATGCTTTACTCATGAGCTTTCTCGGGAGAGAAAAAAACTATTTCCCTGGTGATGAGAACCCACCAAAAAGTTTATAAAGGAAACAAATTCCCCTGAGGCAGTAATCAGTGGTCAGACAGTATCTGACAAGCACAGCGGAATTTTCGCTACCGCTCTAGGGCTGTTCTTAGTTCTGGTCAATTCCTTTGCTAACTGGGATATGAAAAGAACCCAAGTGAAAATAGTCCGGAGGAAAAAAAAAAAATAAGCAAGATAATGTAAAACAAACTCATTATATCTGGAATATTAAGGCTTTTCCCTAGAATATTTTCTTCTTTTTTGCCCTAGAGCACTTGAAAGTTTTGAAGATCCATTTAATGTAAAGTCAAAATAATATTTTACATAATGCTTATTTTGGGTTTAAAGGCTTGCTACAGTGAGACTGAAGCTATGGTGAACTTAAAGCAGCAAAATAAACCGCAGATGCCCCATAAAAATATATAGGCAGCAACCCACTGATGGGAGAGAATAAGCCTCCTGGTATGAGACAACTGACTTGGGTTCTCACCTAAATTCTTTCGGCCTTGTTCCGGAGCACTCATGCAGTAGTAGCATCTCTTCCTAGACTTTTTCCTCAAAAAGGAACAGCAGTGCTGCTGCCTAACTAATTAGAATGGTTTATAATTAGATTTTGGCCTGTAGGAAAGGATTAATCTCTGTAAGAGGTGTGGAAGATTCAGCAGCTTCTGTTGGCAAGTGTATTCAGGCCAACTTATTTATTTTTATTTTGAGTTTCGTTATTTAATAGAAAGCTTCATTCCGCAGATGTCCTTTTGATGTTAGGATTAAAGTCAATTCTCTGAATTCACTCCCTCTTGTTTATACTTGTTTTAAAGTTTATTTTCAAATTCACTCCCCTCCGCACACCAATATCAGGTTTAGAGTAGCCACTGAATGCTTCAAGATTAAGGATCTGCTGACTCTCACATCTTCATCCAAAAGCAAGTAATTTGGGGCGACTTCTCCCTGCTTCCTGACATCATTCTTTCTTCAAATGCACTGACTGGGTGCAGGAGACTTGACTAGATCCTATGGGGTACAGTCTTTGTAGGAGTTTACATGATCACTGAAAACTATGTTATCAGTAATACTGCCAGTTTGAACGGGGCATCAAGATTTTCATATAAGGCATGCATGATTAATTGACATCTAAGCTCTACATACAGTGAGAAATATAATTGAGAGGAAATCATTGCAATCATGCCCCTTCTCCAACCAGAGCTGTGATTTGAGGAAGTTTTCTCCTCATTAATACAGTAAGTAACATTATTCCTATGGTTTCCTCCTGGTTTAAATGTGTTTCTTTCTTTCTTTTTTAAACGATTTTAATTATTTGAGAGAGAGAGAGAGAGAGAGAGAGAGGCAGAAAGAGGCAAAGAGAAAGCTGAACAGGGGAGGGGCAGAGGGAGAAATAGACTCCCCACTGAGCAAGAAGCCCTACACAGGGCTCCATCCCAGGACCCTGAGATTATGACCTAAACTGAAGGCAGACACTTAACCAACTGAGCCACCTAGGTGCCCCAAAGTTTTTGGTTCTATGATGTTTTTCTTATACCAGGTGTCTTGGGGATGGAGTAGACTTTATAATTTTTACTTGGCAACATGGCTACATTCTCAATAAAGAGGTCAAATGGAGAGTTTCATTTTTAATATAGAAAACACACTCTATATATCATGCTTAGCGAAATAAGTCAAGTGGAGAAAGACAACTATCATATGATCTCCCTGATATGAGGAAGTGGTGATGCAACATGGGGGCTTAAGAGGGTAGGAAAAGAATAAATGAAACAAGATGGGATTGGGAGGGAAACAAACCATAAGTGACTCTTAATCTCACAAAACAAACTGAGGGTTGCTGGGGGGAGGGGGGTTGGGAGAAGGGGGGTGGGATTATGGACATTGGGGAGGGTATGTGCTTTGGTGAGTGCTGTGAAGTGTGTAAACCTGGCGATTCACAGACCTGTACTCCTGGGGATAAAAATATATTCTATGTTTATAAAAAATAAAAGATAAAAAAATAAAAAAAATAAAAAGAAAACACACTCTAGGGCCCCTCTCTCATCATCATCTCTCTCTCTGTGTCAAATAAATAAATAAAATCTTTTTAAATTAAAAAAAAAAAAAGAAAGAAAACACACTCTAATAGACTCACTTCTCAAATCCCACCTTCCAGAGTTGACAAATATAATTCAGTGAGAACTTCTCCTCACTGTGTATTTTAAAAATACAGAATTTCACTTTTAGTTAGATGAGTCCTCTATTACTTAAATTGTAAGAGAAAGAAGTTGTAGAGTTCATGCTCTTCCATACTCCAACTCCTCAGGACTGAATTTCTTCCATCAGGATGACTGGAGAGAGGAAGTTCGCCCTCATATTCACCAGCCTACAGCTTCTATCACTTCTCATACCTCAGATTTCATCCTGCCCCTGTGGCGAGACACAGACTCAGAACTAAAGAGAGAATGATGTACAGAATGGGGGTCATGAATGATCTATGATCTGATATCAAAGCAGTGATTTTAAGTATATGTATCCCAAAAACTAAAGGAATGGTCAACCCTGGTCTCAGCAACAGTGGAGCTGACTGCTGGTGGATCTCCCTCCTGATGCCCATGGCTCATCTATGCTAAGAGAACATGAGAAGAGCATTTGCTCTTATATCACATTCAGTGAAGCTTTCACTCCTAAAGTAGATGGTCCCAACTTCTGGAACTGACTTCTGTCCAAGTGGTCAGAGAGATAGCATGATGGCCAAAGACTGAAAAGCACAGATACAAAGAGGGAAGCAACGTGGATGAAGATAACATAAACTTCTCTCTATAGATAATGGGAAGTGACTCAATGTAATGAAATGTTCTATTTTACAGAAAAGGACCTTCACAGACACACCTTCAAAATAACTGATGGCCGAGAACAGTTATTTCCAATAATAATGATAATAACCGCTACTATTTTGTAAGTTCTAATTAGTTATGAGAAATATATGTGATTTATTTCTAATTCTTAAGACAATCTTGCATTAAGGTGCTATATCTTCATTATATGAATGTGACAGCTCAAAGAATCTGCCTGGGCCACTCTGGCACACAAGTGAGCCAGGCGCCCACTCACGTAGCTCCTGCTCAGATAGACCTGCATCCCCCTTGGCAACTTGACACCGAGTCATTCTTTAATGTTTATTGTCTCTGATTCACAAATCCACCCACACTCATAAGCAGTCATTCAAATACCACAGGGACCATAAAACCACTCCAGACTACCTTACTGCTCTAGCCCTGTCCAAACACCTAACATCACTCTCATTCAAAGCCCTAAGACAGTGGTTCCTCTGTTTCTGTCTCTCTCTGTGTCTCTATCTCCTCTGTATAGATATTAAGATCTATATACAATTAACTAACTAACTTTTCTCTATCTCCTCTGTATATATATTAAGATCGAGATATATTAACTAATTAACTTTTCCAACTTGTTTGCTGGGAAAGTTATAATATATCTCATCACCAAGACTGTCAATTACTTTATATCTTTCACACAGTGTGGGATAACTAATAGATAGTCTGTAAGTACACTGTATCTGTATTTTGAAAACTTGATTTATATACTAAATAATAACAAAATATCTCACAAAATATGTACCTTTTGTTGAAAAGATCTCAGTATCCCTTTTTATATTTTAGAGGTACTTATTTTTCCAAAAGCAATACTAAAATATGAATAGCAATGACATAGACACAAAAACATAATGGGGACCAAGATAATATGTACAAACTTAAATCAGCAAACTCAGTGAAGAGCATCCCAGGATAGAGGAAAAGCTGGCAGAAGAAATGTCAGAACTGGTAGCAGTATTTTTGAGAACTCATGCAGGACCAGTGAGGCGAGGCCAATGGGACACTCCACTCATTCGGATGAGGGCCTGGGCAGTGAGATAAATGGAAAGGCAAGATGAAGTTGACATATACTGTGTTCCTGCTTAGCAAATCCCTCCTCCAATTAATAAAGGAATTTTTCCAACTCACTCCCCCCCCAAAATATTTATTTTTTTTAAAGATTTTATTTATTTATTTGACAGACAGAGATCACAAGTAGGCAGAGGGGGGGGGGGGAGCAGGCTCCCTGCCAAGCAGAGAGCCCATTACAGGGCTCCATCCCAGGACTCTGGGATCATGACCTGAGCCGAAGGCAGAGGCTTAACCCACTGAGCCACCCAGGTGCCCCAAAACATATTTAATTTAATGTAAAAAAAACCATCCACCCTTCTTTAAATAATCACAGTGATGAAGGTTTTATTGCACTTAATATTTTTCATTGCTGTTAATATTAACAGTCCTTACAAAGTGACGAAGAGCAGATCCGGAGTGTTGATAATGATCAGTAGCATCTGACATTTGTATAGTACTATTAAAATATAATATTCAGAAAAAGATGGAATTGGGACTGTCATACAGATATGAAAATAAACATGTTCACGTTTTGACTTTTCTTATATGAGGAAACAGGACAGATATTATAACCAGTTCAAAAGAAGAGTAAAAAAAAAAAAAAACCACACACATTTACATGGAATAAAGGAATTGAATTGCAAATGAATGCAAAACTGGCTTTTCCACAGAGGAAAGAGAAGGTCAGTGGAAACTCTTTGGAAAAGAGAAGGTTTGCCTATTTGTTACTTACAATTAACAAAGAGGGGCAAAATAGTTCAATATAATGAACAAGGCTACAGTCAGTACAGAAAAGTGTGATATAGATAATATATACTTTCCCATTTTAGTACAAGGGGTTGTTTTGGTTTTTTGTGTGTGTTTTTCCCCCTACTCTTCTTCTTTGGTCAAAATAATCTGAAATATTTTTTTCTTGATTACAAAATAAGACTGGTCTCAGTAGCTTTAGCTTGATTATTGACATAGGTGCATCAAGAGTGTTAGAACTTTTAACATAGAACTTTTAACATTTGCTTTGTTGGAAATTTTCACAAGGAATCTCAGATTAAATTTTTAATAGACTCTTTAGTTTAGAAAGCTAAACCAAGAAATCCTCTCTATCAAATTTTACCCAGAGTACCTTAAATTTGGGGAAATGCCTAACTTTGCATGATCCCTTAATACTCTAAGCTCCTGAGCCTGCCTGAAAGTAAACTCCCTTACTGAATTTTAAGACTGAGAACTCCAAAAGCCAGGTTCCATGCCAGTTTTCCCAAATGGTTTTTGTAAAAACTGATGCCATAAAATTAAGCTTTGTTACTTAAAAGTGGTTAGTCATAGCTCACTAAATGCACATCATTCTCAAAGAAGATGTTCCAGAGTACAAGTGGGCCATATAACTAGTGTTCCCAATGATGTCTTGGAAAAGGATAGCAAATTTTTTTGAATCTATGCAAATAACTAGACTGCCATGAAGTAATACTCAATAAGAGATTCCTATCAGTCATTGAGACAAAGAATAAGAAAACATTGTTGCCCAATATCACAAGGTAAAGTAACACAAACACTGATACACAGAAACATGCTTGGGAGAGCTTGGGCAATGACAGTTTTCCAGCAACTTCCCTTACAGCATACAATTTCTTTATATTAACAACAATATTGGGGTGAAGATTTTACCTGGGAGAAGAGAGACATCTCTCCAAAGTTGACAAGTCCTTCCTTCCCCTTCAATGTCATTGACATTAACATATGAAAAAAAATGTAATTGTTTCTTACACCTTTCTTTTATAAGGTAGACCAGTCTTTGTGATTTGTCAGGAGACTTCTGGGAAATTTCAAAGATAATTTTTGGTGCAAAAACTATCACGACAGTTTCATTTTATTTTGTTTCCTTACATTTAAGATTCATTTTGTGAAAACCAAATAATAAAACCAAAACCCAAACCAAACAAACCAATAGACAAACAGGAGATTTGAACATATAAGATAGAAACAATATTTGCCTACTCATTTGAAAAACAAACATAAAAGAAAAAACAAGATTGTAAAGAACCCTAGTTCTTCCATAAGTGAGGAGCCCTTGTTTTGTTTTGTTTTTTAATGATCAAGGTCATGATAAAGTGAACACAAAGCACAGAAAACACAAAATCTGTGCAGATTACACAGAATTACATACCATAGGCTAAGACAATAAACAGTAAATGAAAGAAAACAATCCCATCAAAATTGAGAAAACTTTGCTAAGATTTCATCATATTTTATAGCTTTTTCACATTGATTATTTGCACACACTATAAACGAAAGCAAATAAAATTCCTGTCCTGTGAACCTTCTGCAAATTTCTGTATATAGCCAGGTTTTGTCCTTCACCGCCCTCTTTCTTATTCTAGAATAGTCGCTTCATCTTAGAACCAAACTAGTCTCTTTTCCTCTTACTAAACAAGAACACATCTTGTCACTTCACAGCAAGAGCTGAACATTTCTACCACTGTTGTTCCTAGGCCACTCTCATTTACTTACAGCAACTATAACTTTTAACTAAAGTAATTTCTCTTTCACGAAGAAAAATAGAGGTGGCTGATTGGTGTTACCAGACACCAGCAATCTGCAACAGACTAGCAAAGATTGTACATTCATATAACTTAGTTTCCTATAACCAGCACATCCTTTAGAGTATAACTTCTCAAAGTGGTAAGAAAGAACAAGGTCCTTAAACAGCCCCAAAGATTTAGCCTCTAGGAAGCATATAAAAATAAGAAGCAAAATCTCTTAAACTTAAAATCATGCTTAGTAATCAATGTGTCAATGTTCTATCTGACTTAGAAATGATCTAAATATTCAATGAATGTACATACACTAATGAACTCAAGTTAATATCAACTCAAGGATTTAAGTCATCTACATATCTTGGAAATTTTCTTCAAGCTGACAACGACAAAGCAGTATAGGAAGAAAATTAATCTGAATAGAGATTCAAAAACACAGGTGCACATTTTTCATAATCTTGAACATTAAGTAGAAGTAATGCTAGCTTATTTGATCAGTAACATATTAGTTTAGGAAAAACAGACACACAAAGAAGAAAAATATTTGCTTGCATTATGTTTAACGGTGATAAATCAGAGAACCCAGAGCATTTTCATTAAACCCAAAATATTTAAGTAGTCTCATTTGCCAGACTTACCTAAATTATGTTCCCTTGAATTCTTAAAGTATTTCTAAATTGTTTTTTGTAAAAATACATTTTTTGCCCATTTAAAGTATTAAAGGTCAATTTCCTTATTTCTGGAAATTTTAAGAATATTCAGCTTATGTAAGTGCTTATTTATCTCTATAAACCAACCAGAACAAGTTCCTTTAAGAGATTTTATAGTCTAATTTATCAATATCATCTAGAGGTAGGAAAACATTATGCATTTATACAATTGGCGATAAACGCCTATCTGAGTTACAGACACGAAGACATACAGACAAAAATAGAGCTTCGATTTTAAAATTCAGCCAAGGATCAAGAGTAAATAAAGAACCACAAAATCTTACCAGTCAATGATAGAACTGATATCCTTCCCAGTGGAAAAATTCTAGCTGATTGGAGCTCCAAACAAACAGAAAAGTTTATAAACTAAATTTTCCATCATCGAGACTAACAATCACCAAATGATCAGATCAAGAAATTCAACTCCTAATCAAAAAGTTTAATAAACCAAACTCTCTGTGGTCTCTCACCCAATCTAGAGGTTTCTATAAACAATTATTAATCCTGTACAGAGATCATCGAAATAATCAGAGTATAAAACTAAATTCCCAAACATTGCTGCCAGCAATGGGGAATAATTTAATGGCTGGGGTGGGGGTTGGGGAGATGCAAAACACAAAATTAGTAGAGAGTAAAATGAACATTTGAGAAACAGAGAGTCATTTAAGTTCTATTACCTCTTTGGAGTCACCTCTAGGATCTAATAAAAGATGTGTCTAGGCACAAACCGCCCCCAAGATGCTCTCCTCTAGCAAGAGAGGTTGCCTGGCTTTGATAGGTAAATACATCATACATCTCGGGGGAAGATCCCTGAGAGTCTTCAAAGATAATTTTCAGAATATGGTAAGATCATGACTTTCTTACAGATATAAAAAATAAACATATGTTCAAGATTTGATATTTCTCAAATGAAAGAATCCGGCAGATAGTCTAGCCTGTTCAAATGAAAAAAAAAACAGAAAAAAAAACACATGTTTACATTTAATAGCAAATAGATGCAAGAGTGTGTTTTCCACAACAAGGAAGGAAGTCAGTGGGAACTCTACTGGAAAAGATGGTTTGTCTATTTATTAGTTACACAAAGGTGTAAAATAGCTCAAAAAGAATGAACAAGGCTAGAAAATGAGAAATCAGAAGTGCAGGCAATAGCCAATGCATAGTTTTGCATTCAAGTTCAAGTTCACATGTGTTATTTTATGAGATCCTCAGTTACTTAGTGAGGTCTGAGGAACAGTCACTATTATCCCCATTTTACAGACAGTAGAACAGAATAAATATAGTAAAAGTGTACAATATTAGGTCAAAAAGTTTACACTCAGGTGTTCAAATACAAGAATTAATGCTTTTATCCCTCTGTAGTTGGCATGAGTATTTAGCAAGACTGTGGAGGATATAAAAGAGCTGAAAACTCCCAACTGATGAAAGTTTTGAAAGTTTAAGTAATGCAAGTCCTACAAACTGCAAGAGAAAATATAGCATAGATAAGTGTCAAATGACAATGACAAAGGGCTCAGAGAGAGATGTGATCACTTAATATCCAAATGTGCCTTTTATCTAAGCACTGTAATTCAAGACAGAGTCTTCAATTTATTGAGTGCATTTACTTTATAGAATACCAACACAATGGGTTTGTATATATACCATCTTACTTTCAACATTAGCTTGATTTTTGGTTCTGGCCCTAGCATTTATCTAGTCAAATAGGAGGAACACTGACTGCAACTACCCAGAAATGTGGCTATATATTCAGTTACTTCCCAAGAGAACAGCAGCCTCCTGTGTCTGACTGGAACATCATTGGTTTGCCTTTAAGTCAGTTTCTCCCATACTAGGTCACACAGTAATGGGGGTCGTTTGACCCAGAGGTCATTGAAACTGGCATCAACCAGGAAACAATCCTTGAAGAGAAAGAAACTGTAATCTGGAGAAAGACTTTAAAACAGGAATTGTGTTAGATGGTAAGGTCAACTTGAATTGTCAATGAGCTGGCCTCTCTCGAGCTTTTCTTCTAAAAAAATGAAACCTACATTTCTTTGTTCTATAAGCAAGACCATTTTCCATGCTCCGTTTAGATTTTCGTATTCAGGTGTCCAGGGATCATCAGCACCTAGGTGGAAAACAAAGGAAGTAAACAGAGAGAATTGCAAATTGCTTTTAAAGATGGCCCAGAGTAAAAACAGTGGACTTACTGTAAGCTGTGAAGAGAAGGTAAAAAGGTGGTCCAGCAACAATTAAGGAGAGTCTCTCCAAGACCAACTCAGCTCCCCTATACTCAGAACAGTACTTGGTTCTCTTTTACATTTCTCATCTCTAATTCCTTTGGCTTCTTCCATTTTCTGCAGGTTTTCTCTTTATTGTTTCAACATGGGTTTCAATAGTTCTCAGGGCTATAGGCTTCCTTGTGTCTAGTTCAGAAAAAAAATGGTGAAGTTGTCTCTGAAGCAGCTTAGACCATATGAGCTCCCCTTTGCACCATTCGTTGCGGCCTTTGTGAAGGGCTGTCTTGAGACATGAAGTCAATGATCATCAGTTCTGGAATTGGTATTTGGGTAAATCCCTCCACACTTTGAGTGCCAAAATGAGATGGGGATGGCTTTCCATAGAAAGTAGAGATGCTATTTTTGGGAATTGATTTTAGAACCACGGTGGAGTGGAAGACTCACTTTTTCAGCATGGTAAGCCTTTGGCACGAGTGCTGTTGTTGCTGCTTGTGAGCCTGTGTAAAAACATTTAATCTCTCTGTTTCCTCACCTGTCAGATGGAGGTAGTATTTGCCTCTTCTGGAGAGGGAATAAATAATTTGAACACTTTTTCTATAAAGTGTCCATTTCTATGTAAACTATCTATTCTGGTTAAGATGGGATTGCTTTCTTCTTTTATTTCTCTTCTCTGTTTAAGTAAGAAGACTGTGGTTTGCATAAGCATCGCCAAATTTACCAATAAAAATAAAATTAAATATTTTGCCTGTCAACTCTACTGGTATACGTGACTCTTAAACTATGTCAGAGGAGAGCAATGTGGCATGAAATGTCCCTGCCACCTGAGACAGAAAATCTCCACCCTTTCTGGCTTGTCTGCCATTAAGCCCTGACTTTATTCTTGGAAGAATCTCAGACATTCAGCAGTGTTCAGCGATGAGTCAGGTTTTGATCATTTTGGTCCCTCATTAAAATAGCATTTATTACATTTTTACAATCTGCTAGGCACTTTTTGACTAGAGAACACTTAGTGATTAGGTAGGAGACATTCTTTTCAATAGCATCAAAATAGAGAATGAGTTACATTTATCCGTTGCCATGATGCATGCTCTCTTTTTGTTTGCTTGTGCATTCTTATCTCTGAGTGTCCTGATGATACTTTATAATGAATCATATGAATCACCAAATGAGTCTGATTGCTAGCACAAAGCCTCCAAAGTGACCACTAGCTTATCCTGCAGCTCTGTAGTGATGACACTGTGGGGGAAGAAGAGTGATTTGGTCCTCTTCAAAGATACTTCCTTCACTGTGGGGGAGGAATGAGCTGCAGTGCATCAGTTGGAAACTACGCTGATTGTGGCTTATTTACAAGCAGTGCACCTCCTGAAGCTGGTGCGGGTGACTCACACTATTAAGAAGAGAACATGGTGTAACGTACTAAAGATGCATCAGGGAAAACGTTAGTTAAATATTAGAAACAGCTCTGCAAAGCTGAGCTCTGATAGGCCAGAAGAGGAGTTGCCAAGGCAGGCAGTGCAGAGAGTCAGCCATGAATCAAGAGAAGCCTCTCTTTGCAGCTTACTGATGTTTGAAACTCATCTACCAGGACACCTTGGCCCCGAGAAGATGACTCAGTCTGGAAGAGTCTAGGGGATAGCCAGGGTCACAGACTGCACTTTTTCAGACCAAAGGGTCAGCAGAACAAGCTAATAGATCAGCTTCAATGAAAAACTTTGGCATAAAGAAAGTTTTCTGGGAATTCAAATCCCAGATTATACACATTTTGTTTTTGTTTTTGTTTTTCTTTTCCTTAAAACAACTATCCAGCAATGGACACAGAATTGTGGAGGGCTATAGCTACACAGGACTGCTTTACCATTCTGCTAGAATTATCCTTCAATTACAACTAGTTATTAGAGGAGAAAATATGGAGGTAGACAGATTCAAAAACCATCTAGCTCAAGGCTCTTTTTTATTAGTTGAGAAACTTAGACCCTAAGGAGAATAATTGTCTTCCAGAAAGTCACACAAATTTGAACACAGTTTTCCTATCATTAATCCAGTTTACTAAGCAGCTTCTAAATTAGGGTTTTTTTACATAGGATATATTTCAATGGAAATATTTGGATAAAACTTACATTGTTATTACACATACTCTTAAAAAATCAATCAGAAAGGAAAAAAGGCAGCATACAATGTACTTTTTAAACTTATCTAGCATGGTTTTGGGGATGGAGAGTGGGAGGAATATTATTTTCTATTTATGTGTAGATAAAATCTTAGTAGCAGGTATCAATGGTGCTAAATCCTTGGCATGCATCCAAGTCACACTGACACCTTGTGAAAACACATAGCTTCGGCCAATTCAGAGAGCTCTTGATTTGGTAGGTGTGGAATAGGACCCAGGGACTTTCTAACATGTTTCCAGTTGATGCTGATGTTACTCCTTTGGACATCACACTCTAAGACCCACAGGTATTTATGGTGTAAAATCTAAAATTCTAGCCCAGGAGTGAAGAAAGTTGGATTATCGTTCTGGCTCAGACAGTAAAACGACATGTAATTCCAAAAAGAAAAGAAAAAAGAAAAAAAAAAAAGAAACAAAGAATTAGATTTTTAACCAATATTTTTTTTCAACTGTGAGGAGAAAATTGAAGTTGATTCAGTCTGGTATACTGGAGTTAGGGTTTTCTAGTAACTAGGGAATTGAGATATTTCAAAGTTAGTCTACGATTAGATTTAAACTCCACTGAAAATCAATGCATGCCTTTTCATGAGTTCATGCACTTAAAACGTCACCCGATCCAAGAAGGTAGCTGCCCCACTTGGCCTCAACTTATCCAGACATATCTTTCCTGTAGCTGTTGGTGTGCACTGATATCCTTTTAGGAGTCACAGCTGTACCCACAGAAGGCAGATGGCTGTGAGGCACTGAAGCTTTCCTGTGGGGCTGCTTTCTGGCCACAGGAACATGCTCAGACCAAACACAGAGCAAGCAAGGACCACTGAAGAGTGAATGTCCAGAAATCAGCCCTTGAACAGTGATGAGAGTAGAGGTGTAACCATGCTGCTCCTTACACCTGGTTTGGAATAATTTGGAAGTGTGTTTTACACTGGTTCCCTGAATCCACCCATGGGATGGGGCAAAATTTGCCACTATAGCAACTGGTTCAATTGCGTGTGGTGTCATTAATTTCCATTAATCACATTAATTTCCAATGTAATTAATTTCCATTCTTTTTCTGCTCCCTGCTCCTTCCTGATGTCACCTCCAAAATCATAAACTACACTCATTTAAATCTTTGTTTTAAGATCTGATTCTGGAGAACACAGATCAGGATATTTGATTTCTGTTCTCCAGAATCAGATCTTAAAACAAAGCCATAAGTGCAAGTAAAAGTAATTCAACAACAACAAATCGGTATCATTTTTTTTGTTGTTTTCCATTTTATTTTTACATCATGAGCAACAATTCACTTTTATTCTTCCTCTTTCTCAGTGTTAATTATTAATGTGTTGATTTATGGATAATTAAAAATATTTGTCACGGGGGGGGTGCCTCGCTGGCTCAGTGGGTAGAGCGAGCGTGAGACTCAATCTCAGGGTTGTAAATTCGAACCCCAAGGTAGAGATTACATAAAAATAAAATCTTTAAAAAAAGTTGTCAGAAGTATTGCATTTTTAATGTATCTTTGATCAATGGTATTTGAAGTTATAAGATTCCTTAAAAAAAGTAATGTTTGTGTCTACTTTTTAGATCCTTATATGTGGTAATCAACAAGCTTTATATAGCACATTGACATGGTCCCTGGGGAAAACACAATTCATTGAACATTTCTGAACACATGTTTTACCTTTAATCATGAAGTGGGTATATACACTGTGTCCATTTGGAGATTTTAAGTTTAGAGTGCTTTATCTCTCTTTTAGCCTCTGATCACAATAAGCACAGCCTTAGAATTAGGGTTAGAAGGTACACTAAATTTATTTTTAATACAATCATTTCTCTGTATATGAGTAAATCATGTTCTAGGAATGAAATTAACTGCTGAGCAGGGAATGTGTGACACCTGGAAAGAGAAGTGTGGTGTCCTAATTTCCACAGCATTGTTCTCACTGGTCTTCTAGGGAGTGCACTAAAAGCCAATCAATTTAATTCTCACTACAACCAGAATCATTGAAATGAGTGAGAAATCTTTTATAGAGTACATTGTGAACACCTTGAATTTCTTAAACTTGGAAAGTACTATCAGGACTTATTCCCCCCAAATGTAGCAACTTGAGCATGAGATGGTGGAATTAGGTCTTCTGTGTAGGACTCACAGAAATTTAAGGGAAGAATAGACCAAAATATTGAAGTGGTTGATTGAGATATTAAGAAGGGGAACTGTAATTGCAGGAGATGTTAGCCCAGAGCCATACAGCATCATGTGGTGAGGAGGAAGAGGAGAAATAAAGAAAAGGCCTGTCAAGTTACATTTTAAAAAGTTAAGACAAACTTGGATATATTTGAAAAGTTCAAGGCTGGTCAGGAGGTTTCATTGTTTATAACCCACTTTTTGATTGAACTATTATTATTATGTTTTAGAGCAACCCCCTTAAAGTTTTTATGCAGAAATTTGTAAGGCACACCTATTAAAATTTAATATTCTTTATATAGATAAGCCCAGAACAATTTCCCAAAATGTCTTCTAACAGTAAAGAAATATACATTCTATAAAATAAAAGAAGAAAATCTGTCAAGCCATTTATTAACCAGAGAGTGAAGAAAAGATAAAATGGCAGTCTTCCTAATAACTAGTCCAGTATAGGTTCCACTGTGAGCCAGGTACACATAAAGAAAACCAACCATGAATGTTAATTTTTATCAGGGTAAAATTTACATTCAGCAAACTGTCTTAAGTATACTGTCTGACAAATGCATATCAAGACACAAATCATTTCTAACCCCCCAGAATACGCTCTCTTGTGCTCCTTCGCAGACAACACTATCACGACAGAAGCAGCCACTGACTTGATTTTCCATCATTGTAGATTAGTTTTGCTTATTCTAGAATATCATATAAATAGAACCATATATTATTAACTCTGTGTCCCACCTCTTTAACTCAGAATGATATTCTTCTGCCCATGCTAATTACTAGATAAGCAGCTGGTTCTTTTTTATTATGGAGTAGCATCCAATTGTATTAGTATACCAAAAATTTTTCAATCATTCTTCTATTGATATACATTTGTGTTCTTTCTATTTCACACTATTATGAATGAAGCTGCTATGAACTTTCTTATATAAGGATTATTATGAAGCTATGTTTTAAAGTATGTTGGGTAGATCTCTAGGACTGGAATATCTGAGCAAATATATTAATTATGAATATAAATTCAAATGGCAAATCTTGTGTACCTTACAAAAAAGCATATCAGAAAATATTCCTGAGTTTTCTGAGGTTTGAACAGTCAATGTGGCTATTCACCTCACTTCAGAGTAACATCTGCAAGGAGATTACCTTGTTTCTTCTGGACTATATTACATATGTGTATTTACATATTGACATTAACTAGATAACAATAACTATCAATTCAAACAGAGAAAGTCAATTATCAAATGGTTTCACTTACTGGTGGAGCATAAGGAATAACATGGAGGACATTAGGTAAAGGAAAGGAAAAGTGAATTGGGGGAAATCAGAGCGGGAGATGAACCATGAGAGACTATGGACTCTGAGAAACAAACAGGGTTTTGGAGGGGAGGTGTGGGGGGACAGGTGAGCCTGGTCATGGGTATTAAGGAAGGCACATATTGGATGGAGCACTGGGTGTGCATAAAAAATGAATCTTGAAACACTGAAAAATATATATTATTTTAAAGTGCTCTCACTTGTATCAGTCTAAAATGGAGTAAAAGAAAATCCCTTTGGGGCGCCTGGGTGGCTCAGTGGGTTAAGCCGCTGCCTTCGGCTCAGGTCATGATCTCAGGGTCCTGGGATCGAGTCCCGCATCGGGCTCTCTGCTCAGCAGGGAGCCTGCTTCCTCCTCTCTATCTCTGCCTGCCTCTCTGCCTACTTGTAATCTCTCTCTGTCAAATAAATAAATAAAATCTTTAAAAAAAAAAAAAAAAAAAAAAAGAAAATCCCTTTCTCTATTGCCTCTATGTTTTCACAGTTTCCATGTGGCCACGTTAGTCTTTGCCTTCCAGTATGTAATTGGGGTCTTTTAAAAACATTTTCCTTCAGTAGGTAAAACTCACCACTCACCCCATAACCTGAATTTTGATGTGGTTGATTTTTCCTATTCTGGATCTTTCTCCTGTTTGTATAACTCTCGTCCAGGTTGATGACCAAACACACTGTTTGGTAGAAACTATATGAGTTTCTAGTTCAGGAAAGTTGAGTCCCAGGTATTTATTTTGTCACCATTGTCACTTCTTGTGGTTTTAGATTCTTCATGTAAATACTGAAATATTTGTATGTAATGTCTATTGGTTTTGATACTTAAATTTTCTGACTAAAATATATAGGTAATATGTAGACAATGATAGCAAATGTGGTAATCGACGAAAAATTGAATAGAGAGTTTTCTTGCTGTTGTTTATAATAAACATACTGCAAATAGTGATATGTTATTTAGGTTTTAAAAACACCAATCCTAAACTTACTTTGGCTCAGTAACATCCACCACACAGTATTAAAAGAAAGACTGGACATTTATTTTCTATTCTAAGTTGATTTAAGAATATGGAAAGATATTGGGGCGCCTGGGTGGCTCAGTGGGTTAAAGCCTCTGCCTTTGGCTCAGGTCATGATCCCACGGTCCTGGGATCGAACCCCGCATCAGGCTCTCTGCTCAGCAGGGAGCCTGCTTCCCTTCCTCTCTCTGCCTGCCTCTCTGCCTACCTGTGATCTCTGTCTGTCAAATAAATAAATAAAATCTTTAAAAACAAAAAAAAGAATAAGGAGAGATATTAATAATGAGAAGAATGGAAAAAAATAATGAGAAGAATGGAAATTATTATTTAGACATGGGCTATGTGACAAATGGTGAAACACTTCACAAAAAAGTGGAGGCTTCATAGCAGAGCTGTGCTTGAGGTGTTCCCCAACGAAAAGTAAAGCTCAGTGAGTCTTGGTATTTTTTGTATATATTGTATATATTGTTTTTTTGTATATATTTTGTATATATTTTATATATATTTTGTATATATTGACATAGACAGAGTTGTTCAAATTTTCCTTGGAAGCACATGCAGTTGCAGTGTGGTAAAGAGAGTTCCAGAAGCCCACCCGTATGATTTGCTTTAATGATTATATATGCACTCCTTCGATTGTCTATCTGGCATTGCAGATGTAAAACTTATAAGCAATCATAAGCATAATGATTTATTTTTTCTTTCACATGGCCTCTGTCAACAAACAGCCAAATGAATTTTTCAGCTAAATCAATAGAGTAGAGAAAAAACTTCCTACAGGTTGTTTGGTATAACTCAAACAGAACTCATGATTAATTTTGCTGGTAGTGGTTCTTCTTGCTTACATGATCAGATAGTTGTTTGTTCTTCTCCTATCATCAGTGGCAAATCTCTTGACCTGGGACAACACTCCTGTGTGCACATTGTAGCGATGGGTTAGGCAGAAGAAAAATAAACCTGAAAACCTATGACCTCTTTTTTCTAGGTACATTTTTTAATTCTGAGTGTTCAATATCAATCTGTCTGTTCTAGTTTCTTAGAACGGCTCTTGCTTTACTGCATGCAGAAATTAGAAAGAGCAGAGTCAAGAGGCATAAAATGAAGAATCTTCCAACCAATTACTAAACCCTGGTTTTTGAAAAGCTTTCACTGAGATGAACTCAATGAAAAAAAAAAAAAAGAAGAAGAAGAAGAAGAGGAAAAGAAAAAGAGAAAAACTCACTAAGAAATTATATATCTCATTAAAATGAATCTGGGTTGATTTATTGAGGTTGTAATCAGGGGTTGCCTGACCTTATATAATTTGCTACTCCATTCATAATAAATATAAACAGTTAAAAGTAGATGAGCTTTAGAACAGATAATAAAAGGAACACTTTGAGAAAGTGCATGATTGTAAGTGAAAGGTCTGCCATGCCCTCCTTGACCATCTCTGCTTTATCATCAAGGCCTAGTGGGCTAGTTGGTTCAGCATGCATTTTGGTAATGGTCAAGAGTAGGATTGTCCATGCTTACTTTTTTATATTGGCTCTAAATGTTGAAGACTCGCTGTTGCCCAGCATCAGTGTCCTTTGGTACCCGCCCAGCAGTCACTGTGGTAACCAGGACTGAGTCCATCTACTGGTATAAGGCAACACACCAAGATTTAAATCATAAACCCAGATGTCATCAATAATCATGGATGGGGAACTTTCTAAGTCATCGAAGGCTCCTCATTTTGAGAAATGTATGTATCATCCACTTAGAACCGGGAGAAAAATAATTAGCTGTTCTAAGGCCTTACTCAGGAAAGAGAAACAATAAATGGTCTATTTGCCTCCTATTCTTTAAACAAAGTTGAGGGAGAGAGCTTGTCTGTACAAGGGTAGAGTGAAGTTGGTCTTCACTAACAAGCAAAAAAATGTAATTTTAGGAAGTTTGGTAGATTGTACCATAGTTAACAAATCTGTGTTGTCCCGCCTTAGGGCAAGAACCTAAAGCGATGTGCTTTTTATGCTTTTATTGTTTATCTCTACCATCTCTTAATCTCTCACCTTCTTGCTCTCTCTCTTTTTTTCTTTTTTGGTGCTTGAATAATCCTTCCAGAAGTTTTTCAATTGAAAAAGATTTTTTTTTTTTTCACAGAACTAACTGGTAGCATTATCGAGTGCATGTATTGTATTTGTTTTCTATTTATAAAGTTTTTATTTTGTAATTTATCGCTAAGATTTTATTGTCACTTCTTTCATAAAGAGGTTGTTTTTGTTATTTTTTTGTTTATTTTTATTATTTTTTTAAGCTTCCTGAAATGCTGGAAGGTTCATTAATTCTCAGGCTTTATTTTTCTAAAGCATGCATATGTATATAAAGCATTATATATCTTTTTTCTGATACATACATATGCACACACACGTGCACACATGCATATGGATATTTTCAAGACCATTCAAATGTCCATCTGAAGGCCAAATTTTGAATAGTGGCATTTTCATTATCATTTAACTTAAAATATTTTCTGAACTTTAGTTCCATTTCTTCAATGTATGGGTTATTGAAAATGTTTCTTAATGTCCAAATATCTTTCTCTATCCTTTGTCACCTACTGCAGTTACATAGTAGTTAGAGACCACGTTCTCTATGATGTAAATGCTTTGAAATAAGTTAAGGCTTGTTTTATGATCAAGTTTCTGGACAGTTTTTATAAACATACTATTTGTGTTTGAAGAAAAAATGTCTGCTTTGCATTAATTGGGTAATTTTCTATATATGTTCATTAGACTAATCCTATTTCCTTATCAGTCTTTTGCCTTGCTATATCAATTACATATTCACAAAGATTGTAAATTTTCTATTTCTTTAAGTCAGTAAACTTAGGTCTATAAATTAAGATTATATTCTTAATAGTATACATTTTAAATGTTTGCATCTTCTTGGTCATTTGAAACTCTTATTATTATAAAGTAATTATCTTAACAGCCAGTGTGTTTTATTGTATAAAATCTACTTTGGCCAACATGTAGCATTTGAAACTCAACCTTTCCATGGATTATGCCTTATATGTATTTCTTATAAATAGCATTTGCTTTTTTATTCTGGCACTGACATGATTGCCTTTTACCTGGATTATCTTTAAATTTACTGCAATGTAAGTTTACATCTATTACTTTAATTTACATCTATTACTTTAATTTGTGATTCTTATCTATTCTACCTATAGTTACTCACTCTCATTCTTTCTTTTATGGCTAAGTCTGGAAAAAAAATAGCATAAAAATACCATAGATAACTAAGCAAAGTATGAAATTAATAAAGTCTTATAGCTTCTTGGATTAACATCAACCTTATTTACACCCACGATATTTATATCCCATGGCATTATGCCTGGCATTTTAATTCAATTTGGAAATATACCCTAGAGATTATTACTTTTTTATGTAGTCAGTATCTATTCACATTTGTCTACATATGTACTACTTTCATTCTTTTTTGTATCACAGGTAAAATATCACTGAAATTCTTATCAATAATCACATTCTCTCTGTCTGGAATTTACACTTTAATAGTTCTTTAATAAGGATCTCTGGTGATGAATTCTCTCAGCTTTCATTTTAAAATGCCCTGATTTTCATTTCTATTGTTAACAGGTATTTTCCTTGCATATGGAATCAATGTGCAGATGATCCCTTTCGATATTCTGAAGGTATCGTTCCATGGTTTTTTGGCTTCAATTGTTGCATTTGTGAAAGACAGTTGTCAGTCTATCTGCCACTCTTTTTTTTTTTTTTTTCCAGTGCTCCAAGAGTCATTCTTTATGCACCACACCCAGTGCTCCATGCAATACGCGCCCTCCTTAATACCCACCATAAGGCTATCTGCCACTCTTTAAAGGAAATCTGTGTTTTATTTGCTGTCTGGCTTTGGTTTTCCTCTAACTTTCATTTTCAACACTTTCTCTATGAAGTCTCCAGGTATAAATTTCTATTTAATTGATCTTGCTTGGGGCTGGCTCTGTGGAGTGGTTTATTATCAGGTCTGAAGAATTCTCAGTCATTATCTTTCTGTATATTATCTCCACCTAGTCCTGGGCTCACTGTTCTTCTTGGACTTGTTTTAATCCCTAAAACCCTCTCTGTCTATTGAATTTTATGTTTGTTTTCTTCCTGGGTTTAGTAGGAACAAAATCTTCTTCTCTATCTTTTACTGTCCTAATTCTCAATTAGAATATGTCATTTCTACTGCTAAAGATTTCCACTGAGTTTTTAACTTGCTTTATTTTACTTTATATTTCTAGTCGTCTTTTGTTTTCTTCAAATCTTCCCTTGTATGCTTTCCTTTGCCTTGCAGGTATTGTCAGCTTTCTGTTTATTTCTTTTAATATGGTCATTTTGTAACCTGTGTTAGGCACTCCCGGTATCCAAAGTGGGAGTAAGCAGTTCTCTGCCTTCTGCAGTTTTTACTCTACTCATATCACTTTGTTCTTTCGAGTGATGTGTTATTTTTAACTACATACTAGACACCTTCTTCCATGAGTTTTGATGTTATTTATCATTTCCCCTCAGTCCATTCACTATTTTTCAAAAGCAGTTTGTTTTCAATCACCTAACTCCCCAGAACCAGAAAGGGAAGTCTTATCCATGTTCTCTGTTAAAATTCACTTGACGCATTTCAGCCAATAAGGAAAAAGAAGTAATCAAGGAGGAAATACTGTATTTCAGAGGACAATTTATCTCATCTTCTTTGTATTATGTTTCTTTAAACTTAGTAACATGGCTGTTTTGTAAAATTGTGTTGGTTCCCTTACAAGGAGTTTATCTAAAACTATATTTAAATATGGACAAAAATGTATGAACAATATTTTATATTTCATTTATATTATTTGACAAAATTTTAGAACAAACTAAATATCCAGTACTGATTTAAAAAAACATAATATGAAACCTTGTGTAGTGATTGAGATTTATATAGCATCCTTAATGATGTAGGGAACTACTCATGAAATGATAGTTTTAAAATGTAGCATTAAAATTGTTTAAATAGTGTAATCTAAATTTTGCATGAATTTAGGGGGGAAAGTTACCTTTGAATGATGGAGAAAGATAGAGTGTTGCTTTATCTCCAAATTGGGGAAGTATCTTTACTTTCTGCTAAGATTACATATTATTTTAGAAAAAGGATGAATTTCAGATAAATAAAATAAAACCCATTGAAAGTGTATGTGTGCTCTTTTCTCTGGCTTCACACAGCACGGGCTGTATTTTCTTTTTTTATTTTTGTCCAACAAGTCTAACCTGAAAACTCTACTATTAGGGAAGAGCAACAATACAGAAGAAAGCAAACAAAAACGGCAAAACGACAGCAACAATTCAGAAGAAAAGCAGTTATGGAAGCCTGTCTTCTCTTTGTCATCTGTCAGCATTGCCCCATCTGTCTTTAGCCAGTTTATTCTCCTTCTCCTGGCAATCTTTTTTTTTAAAGATTGTATTTATTTATTTATTTGACAGAGAGAAATCACAAGTAGATGGAGAGTCAGGCAGAGAGAGAGAGAGGGAAGCAGGCTCCCTGCCGAGCAGAGAGCCCGATGCTGGACTCGATCCCAGGAACCTGAGACCATGACCCGAGCCGAAGGCAGCGGCTTAACTCACTGAGCCACCCAGGCGCCCTCCTGGCAATCTTTTGAAACATAGTTGCCACTATCCTTCCTACTGCCCTCTGCATCCGGGAAGCCCCGCACATTTTGCACTGCAGTCTTCTCGACTAGGTCCTTGCGTGTGTACTCTTGTTTGTATCCCTCCTGTCTACTGCCCTTCCTTCCATCATCTGGGCAAACTCTTAAGAATCAAAGCCTGGGGGCACCTGGGTGGCTCAGTGGGTTAAGCCTCTGCCTTCTGCTCAGGTCATAATCTCAGAGTCCTGGGATGGAGCCCTGCATCCGGCTCTCTGCTCAGTGGGGAGCCTGCTTCCTCCTCTCTCTCTGCCTGCCTCTCTGCCTGCTTGTGATCTCTCTCTGTCAAATAAATAAATAAAATATTTAAAAAAAAAAGAATCAAAGCCTGTATGAAAGGTTCCTGGGCCATTCTGCAGAGCCAAGAAACTGGCTCCTTTCAAATGCTATTTAACTTTCTCGTTTCAGTTATTGGCCAAAATCTTGTCAGAATAACCCTGGTTTTGTTTCCTATTCTTTAATCATTTATAGAATATCTGTTCACGGGTTACAAATAATCTTTTCTTCAAATGTATTAAATCCAGGGCTCTTCTAAAATAAAGTTCTAATTAAACCCCAAAGTATTGGATCTCCCTTCTCACCCCTTTACGGAGTTCAAGGTGGCACTCGGTCTCAGATTCTTACAATTTCTGCATAGTCACCAGTACCTCCTCGTTGGTGAGAATTAGGTCAAGAAATACATGCTTCTCATTCTTTTTGCCTTCCACTGTGCATTTAAAGTTATCAGTAAGGCAAGTTAAAATGAGCCTTTCAGCAGGTGTCGGGAAAAAGAAATAAGGCTGTCATTCTAAAAGGATCAGGACAATGTGTCCAAGATGAACAGAACAGAGTACGTTTTTCCTTCCTCCCTGCCTTCCTTCCTTCCTTTTTCTTTCTTTCTCTTTTATCTGAGATGCCAATATTATTTTCCTCTTCAGCTTCATAAATGAGGACAGATACCTCAAACTTACCACTTCTTTCTACCTTCTATGGTTTTTCGACAATTAAATATAAAAGCATGGGCTTTTGTGTAGGACAGCCTAATTTAAAACTCATTTTTATATACGATCCGTATTCCAGATCTGGGACTATTTTCATTCCTCTAGAATATTTTAAAAACCACTATATACCTGTCTATATGTGCAGCCAGCCAAGATTATGCACAAATATTGCCATTTGCATGGTCTTTTCTCATTAATTTAATTGGCCTATAGTTATCTAGTCTCCCACAGGGAAACAAAATAGCATGAAACCCTTCACCATTTGTATTTTAAGAGGAGGGGAAAAATGCTTTATTTGGAATATTGCAACTTTTATTTGATGAAAGTTACTATTAACATATTTTCATAATCTTCTCAGCCTAGCAACAGCAGGAGTAAAAGGTGTGAGGGCCATGTAATATTCATGAAATTAAGACGACTTGAGATGAAAGGGAGTTCCATTAGAGAGACCAAGTGTGACAATATGACACATATTTGCATATTTTACACTTTAAATCTTTTCAGCACATCCAAGTTGATATATGGATGTAAACATGCATTGCCGGTTTTTAGCATATTATAAGCCCTCAAGACTTTGCATGCATTTTAATATGTTTCATTATTGCTGTAGATTTTAATTTCCAAACTGCACGGCTTTGATGGAAGGAAGCTGGAAGTCAAGGCATCTGGCCTCTGCCCCAGGCAAGCACAGCCTTTTCCTTGAATATTTTGGGAAGAAACCAGGCTATTTATTTGTGGGGCAGTGGGGGGAAGTTTTTTAAAAATGTGCTGCCCAGAAGCACGTTTTGTTTGGTACACATACTAATTAAGTGTTAACTTAACCATCCTGGCAGGAAAGCTAAAGTATTCAATTGTGGCTGTGCCAAACCAGACACATTATGTGGAGCTTTCATAATCCCTTTTCCTTCCAATCAGCCAGTCTCGACTCGCCTTTTTGGAGAGTGAAGATTATTGAAAGCAGTTTAGAAAACGAATTAGAAACCATGTTTATTCCTTAAAACAACTGAAAATGCTTTCCAGCTGTCTGTTCTGTTTTCTGGAACATAGGGTCTCTGGTTAGTGCAGAAAAAGTTTATCCCATAGATTTACAAGGACACCTTTGGCCCAAAGAACATGGCACTTAAAATAGTTTTCTTAGAGTATTCTTTTTCTGTTTTACAGACCTATACATTTAAGTAGCTAAAGATGGGTGATTTTGATTTGTACATTATTGCCTAAGAAAAGTTGAGTTAAAGAAAAAAAAGTTGTTAAAAACTGTCTTTTAGTCCTTTTTCTTGGCCTTTAATGAAGACAGATGACCTTTAGAGAGAGTTTCTAATGATCATATCAAAGTTTATTTTTATTGATATTGAACCATCATGCTTCACCTATTAGCTTCTCTTGAGGGTTCAATAGTATTTTATTTTCATTTTCAGGGCTACATTAAACCATTGAAATCAAGAAGTACTCCAATTACGCATCTTTGTGTAAATGGTGAAAGTACATAGCAATTATCAACTATTTAGGAACACATTTGAATATTCTGCACAGACATAATGCTGTAAGAAACATAACCATGGCGAAGAAAGCAAAAGCTATATGGTTACTTTAAAGAAGTTTTTAAAGAAATAAAGGAAAGGTAACACTTAGATTTTTAAAACATGTTTTTACCATTCTGAGATCACAGACATTCATTTGCAAATGAAACAAATAAAGAAGGAAAAAAAAAACAGCCCTTTGATTATTTTTAGTCGTTCTTTCTTTTCTAAAATTTTATATATAATTAAAAAATATACATATATAATTAACCATAACTGGAATCATGTTTCCAAGAACTACCTGTGCGTAAGGACAATAGTTCAATCAGAAACAGTGGAAGCTCTCATTTCATTTTCAAGCTAACATACAATTTACCAAAATGGCTCCCAGTACTCGGAATACTAGAGGGTCGACATGGTTGTTTCCTTCATTTTCCTCAGTGATTAACATGATATTGTTTTATGGTATGTAGGTCTGACCATGCTGATTTGGGTGATGGAAGTTTGCAGTCACTGTTTTGATTCTCTTAACTGTGACATTTTTCAGCTTCCCAAAGTTGAGTTTTCTTATGGGTAGAACCACAAGTCCATGGCCCAATTTTCTGAGCCAATGTTGACAAAGAGGGGACGTTTATAAGTTAGGAATTGTGAAGTTATGAACTCCTAACATAGCAATGGCTCTTGGTAGTTGAGCTACGAAATATTTGCAAGACTGGATAGAATAAGGATGAGTTTTAGATTCTGTAAGGGTATCCTGTTGAAATCATATGGTTTGTCCTTGCATTAAATCACATTTAATTCCTACACCTTCCTCTTCTCTTTTATCCTGCATAATAAAAAATGGGCTTTTCGGTCTGTGGCCCTAGATCTTCATCAGCTTGGATGGCATCCTATTTCCCTATCAGTTCTTGCTAGATCTATCCCCAAGTAACCGAATTCCTCACCTCACATCCCCAGCCATTATCTGGGAATCTGCCATGAATGAACTGCTCTCCTGCAAGGTGATATTCTGCCTAATTGTGATAAACATTGTTGTCATGGACTCTGTTCTGCATAACCATTGGATTTCTTATATGGGTGCATCTATGACTGTCCTTGCTACTTTCCTTTGGGAAAAATCCAACATCTTTGTCAGAGCCGATCCCTTCTGTCAACTATGTTTCTCTTGCTCTTCCCAGCCTTGTCCTTCTCACCCCAGACCCTCGAGTTTCAACAGCTTATCCCACAGCATCCTTCTGTCAGTTCATCTCCATGCAGCCCCGTACGTGACTCTGCTTTGAGGGCTAAGCAGGCTCCGAATGTGTGTCTGCCATCATCGATGCTACTGTGTGCCGTGTGAATCACGTTTGTCATAAATGAATAGAGAACATTTGTTGACTTATCATCTTTGAATATTTGATCAAATGAGTTAACTCACTTACTAATTCACAGAATATCAAGTTCTTCTGAATGTCTCGCAGTCCTTCAGGTGAATTAGACAGTGACACAAATGGTAAAATTCCCCTCATTTGTGTTCTGTGGTTCTTTTGTGGTATAACATCTTGTCTGCATGATTATTTATTTCTACTTTGAATCTTACATGACATTTAATCAAAAACCACAATCAGAAAACTAATTTAACAAGGGCACATAACTCACGCTGAACCTTTTTACCTTAGAACGGAAACTGCAAACACAAAATAATAAAAAGAAGTACGATATGTCATGAAAATAAGAGCTGCTTTCATGGAATGTTTATTATGAGTCAAGCACTTTACCTGAATTACATTACTGCTTCCTCATGACAAGCTTATGGGGTAGGTACCCTATGGGGTAGGTTCAGTTATTTTTCTCCCCATTTCACGGGAGAAAACTGAGGTATAGAGAGGTTAGATAACTTGCCTACTGTTACACAGCTGAGACACAGAAACCCGTTGCTCTAGACTTAGCCACCAGATTTACAGGGCTTGCGAGCTTATGCTCTATGGTACCCAGCCTGCCAGTTATAGGTTCAACCAGGAGAACATGTCCAGGGGTGAGGGCAGGGCTGGCAGTCAGGGGAGGGAAAGAAAGGGAGTCAGTGGGCCCAGATTGTACATCCTTCTGTTCAGTGGCTGGAGAGAAGCCTGTTGATCTAAGCTATAGCCAGAATAGTAAGGGCCTTCAAGCCACAAGGGGGAGCCCAGGCAGTTTTAAGACCCAGGACAAATGATCAGATGATTTTAAACAGAATGCTTTGAATTGGCTTGATAAAAAGAGGTGTGAAATTTGGGGCTGTGTGTGAACTTGAGGACACTCTTACATTTGCCACTTAGAAAGGTCACTCTGGCTCACCGTGTAGAATGGATTGGCAAAGGGCATGGGTGGAAGTCCAGGAGTCGCTCATCAAACCTTAGATGGATTCCAGGTGAATATAGATGGTGGCCTCAACAGGGGGATGCAGCAGAGGCCAGAGATAAGTAGACACATTCAGGGATATTTAGGGGTAGAAACCATAGGACCTGTCAATTGGTCAGACGTGGAAGATCAGAAAAAGAGAGGAGTCGAGGGTTCCCCCCCCCATGTCTCTGACTATGGGACTTGAGGTAGAAGTGGAGATGGACGTAGAAGAAGGACAGATAAGGAAAGTGACCATAATTACTACAGGTTGTACTTGAGTAGCTGTGATAATGTGTTACCCCTTATCATCAGGGGTTCAGCCAAACCATGCCTTTTCTATCCAAGTAGACCGTACACTCATAAGCGGAGGGGACTGCCTAGTTTTATTTCTTCTGCATCCCCCAAACAACTCAGCATTAAGCTAAAAACCCAATAAAGGATCAATACATATTTTTTGATAGTTTTCTGGATTAGTGCTGAAAAGTAAGACATTAGGTTCTCTAGTTAAGAGCTATCATTATGGATATATTTTCCCCGATTATAAAATAACAACTGAATTTTGCATGTATAGACAGTATTTTCTTTGAGATACCCAATCTCAGAATGGGATTTCTAAAATCTGCTTCATAGAAAACATGCAGTTATATAGTGAAGGTAGATAAGGAGAAAAAGTCTGTTTTCAGAACCTGGGAAGACGAAGGCATATTAAAAGTATTCCCGTGAATTTGGGGAAGGTAGAAAAACATAACAAGTCTGGCCAACCTTCTTTTTGTGTAGAAATTCAGTCAGGCATCGCTGTTCTTGTCCCCTGGGTTTGTACTTTTCCTCTCTCCATGACTATCTATCACTGCTTGTAAAACTCCTCCACTAAAAGATCTTAAAGTTCACAGTAAAGCAATGCAATTATTCTGAGTCATTCCTTCTTACCTTTTAACCTAATCTTCAGAGGTGCCGGGACTGAAGAAGCAAGGCTCCTGCCCCAAATGAGCCTAATCTTGTCTCTGAAAATAGCACTTCCTTGCCAAGAAGACTTTCTCCTTTTGAATGGCTGCAATGATGAGAAAAAAGGAGCCAGGCTTCATTAATGGCCCTGGGCATGGTGGGCACTAAGTCAGAGCACCCTTCCTTTCTACAGAGAATATAGCGCTGTCTAGTTACTAAAGCTTTTTCTTTCTTTCTTTCTTTTTTTTTTTTTTCCTTTTCATCCTTACAATGGCTGTTGGCAGAAAGCTTTGAAACAGCTCATTACTGATTTCTAATTCAATAAGCTAAAAGGGTGAGGGGGAGGGCAACGTAGATTCAGATTTAACTATTATTTTTTGGAATGCCTACTATGTGGTAGGCCCTGGGTTAGATGTTGCCATGACAACTTTCTAAGTTGGGAGATGTGAGCCTGGCTTAGCAGCTAAAAGACCAGCTCAGATACTGTAAGAAAATCATCAAAGCTGGGAAATTTGAACCCAGATCTTCAGATTCCAAATGCATTGATCACTTTCCTACCTTTAATATCTGACTGCCAGCAAATGAGTTCACCCCTCCATTTCCCTCAAAATGAAGCCCTTAGAAAGAAATGGTATCTTTTTCTTTCTGTCAACTTCAGGCAGCCCATGTATCACCCAGCCAGGGCCCAGGTGTTGTGGTTTTCTTGCTTTTGGTCTATATTCACCCCTCCACCTCGGCTCAGCGTCCACTTGCTCCTGCCTTGGCTGAACTCCCTCTCTCTATCTTTTCCTCTGTCCTCTGCAAGTCCTGATTCTCTGCAGGTCCTACCAATTAGCATTTAAATTTGTTCAAATTTCTCCTGACTTGGAAAACACACACACACACACACACACACACACACACACAGAAAAACAACCTCTTGTCCTACAAGCAAAGATCTGCCTCACTGTTTTAGAAAATTTAGATAAACTCACATGGGTCAAGTACTTGGCATATAGTAAATGCACAATAAGTTTGACCTGTTCTTCCACATGGATATTGTTAACATATTGCATCTCTACCCTTATCTGTCTTGGATCTACTTTTAGGACTGGGCACCATAAACCTTGCTTTATGTCACTTTCTCTTATCTCTCATGATAACCCCACTAGCTTGTTTTTCCTCTCCTTCTCTGGTTGCTCCTTCTCAGATTCCATTAATTAAATGTTAGATATCTTTGGTGTTCTGACTTACACCCTCTCCTTCACTCACACTATATTCTCTTCCTTGTTCCTGTCATCTATTCCTAGAATTAGTAATTTGACAATGACTCTCATTTATTTACACACACACACACACACACACACACATATATCCAAATTCATACTCTCAATACCTATTTTTGATAACTCAGAATCACTTCAAACTCAGCACTTTATATTAAAAAAATCACTCAGGGCGGCACCTGGGTGGCTCCGTGGGTTAAGCCTCTGCCTTCAGCTCAGTTTATGGTTTCAGGGTCCTGGGATCGAGCCCCACATCAGGCTCTCTGCTTGGCAAGGAACCTGCTTCTCCCTCTCTCTGACTGCCTCTTTGCCTACTTGTGATCTCTTTCTCTCTGTCAAATAAATAAATAAAATCTTTTTTAAAAATTACTCAGGACACAAGGAGTTTAAGTCTCTATTCTGGAAAAGAGTCATTTTTGTTATATTTTAAATTAGGGGCAATAGGGATGGAGACAAAGGGATAGTTTCTAAAGATATTTAGCAGTGGAAGTTCAAGGTTTTGAGAGCTGATTATATGTAGGACTGGAGGAAAGAATATAAAATCCATAACATAAATCTGCTGTCTTAAAGTTTGTAGGAGAGGAAACAGTAAACACAGAGGTAGATGAAGCTAAAAACATGGGCATGAGTCAGGTAATGAAGGGTCTTACAAGAATTTGGGCTTCATCCTCACTGCAAAGGGGAGCTATTGGAGAGTTTTAGACAAGGGAATGATATAATCAGATATGCCTTACAGGGAGCTTACTTCGATTGCTTTGTGGACTTACCGTACAGCTGGGTAAACAAAAGAGATGCATATGAAAAAAATAACCAGAATCACTAATGATTAAGTTGTGCCAACATGATTAATGCAAGTAATAAATGTGGCTGAAGATAAGAGGAGGGAAATTCTCTTAGATTGCTAAACAAGTCTTCATAAAGAAATAAAAATTGAGAATTTGAGTTAAGCCTTGGAAAATGCATTAGAGCGAAGCAGGGGGAAAAAACTAGAACTTTTCAGGCAGACAGAACTGCTATGGATATGGGTTATACACAAAAGCTGAGATCTACCAGGAATTCTGTGATGGGAAAGTAGGCCCATCCATCCACCTGGTACAGGGGATTCACATGGAAGGAGAGCTTGAGAAAACACAGAGGTGATAGCACCTGTGGACACCACTGACTCAAAACTACACAGGTCCTTTCCTGGGAGATACTTCAGGGTCCTGAACTAGGAGCTGGAATGAAAAATATGTGCTTTAGGACAGTAAACATGGTGAAAGGAAAACACATAGTTAAAGGCTAGAGGAATTGGAGACAGAAAAACCAGTCTTGAAGGTGTTGATGGGGTCGGAGGTCATGAGGCAGTAAACCAAGTTAGCTTTGAAGAAAATGGGATGAAATTGTTGGAAGTGGGAGTATCAAGGAAGAGTGAATTTCAGAACTTTCAGAACATGTGGCAAACATTATGGGCATGACTCCAGTTTTCTAATATCCCTTTAAGGTGTGAGTAGGAAATAGATTTGGCTCTGGTAGAATATAGCTCAGTGTCTTCATTCATGGTGAGGGCTGGCATTCTGCAAAGGAAATTGGGGTTATTCTTATCTGTAATTTTTCTTCTATTCTTGCACCAGAGTCTTTATCTTAGTCCTATATGCATGAAAATTTAGGAGGAACTGTTCAAAGATGACTGAAAATTTGGAAGTAAATTCCTAAGTTTTGCCCAACGTTTATTAAGAGTCTCATATAGAAAAAGTTATGTGAGAGAACAATAATGAGGAAGCCTGGCTATTGTGATGGCAGAAATGTAAAAGTGAGTGGAAGAAGTCGGGCAGATGATGGAAGAAGATACACTTAAGTACAGTATGTAAGTAGGATTTAGAATCTTCTGCTAAGCAAGCTAAAATTAATCTCAAAGCACCAGAATATTTGACTGGATAAAATAATTCTGAGAGGGACGCCTGGGTGGCTCAGTTGGTTAAGCAACTGCCTTCAGCTCAGGTCATGATCCCAGTGTCCTGGGATCGAGTCCCACATCGGGCTCTCTGCTGAGCGGGGAGACTGCTACTACCTCTTCCTCTGCCTGCCACTCTGTCTGCCTGTGCTCACACACTCTCTCTCTCTCTCTGACCAATAAATAACTAAAATCTTTTAAAAAAAATTACTTCTGAGAGCAGGTATTGCATACAATCAAAAGCTGTTTGCTAGCTGATATTAACAAAGTGTTGTTATGCTGTTTGATGTCTACCTTAATAACAAAGGGTAGGGAGCATTGGATCACAGACTAAGGAATAAGAACTCATATCTGAAGATAGTTCTCATCAAAGGAAGGAGGTAAGAAATAGCATAGAATGAAGGAGCCAAAATCAATAGAAGAAAAGCAACAACTGGAGAGAGCCAAGAAGAAGTAGTGGTATCTGGTTTTGGGTACCAGTCTAATAAACACCAGGATCAAAAACAAACAGGCTATTACTTGCATCTTCTTTAACATATATGCCTACTTTTGTGTATGCAAGTGTTATTAGTGGTGATGTTAATGGGCAATGCAGGTCGGAATGCAGGGTTGTTCACAAGACACTAGTGAGGCTGAGCAAATACTCAAAGTTTCAGAAAATTGCAGGCTATATAGCCAATGTACAACTCTCCTCCGGGCAATGAATCTTTAAATGAGAATATACGGCAAAAAGAGTGACACTGGAACCAAAGTGAAAAAAATGTTTTCCTGCTTCGTTATTAGAATTCAAACTCTCACCACCATGCCATCCCAAATGCCTGTAGAACCTGATGGTATCACTGAAAATGCAATCAGGAGAGATGTTTCCCTTTTAAGGAAATAATGTCATCTTTCTCAAACATCCTTAAAGTGAAAACAATCCTAAAAAAGCAATAATCTGAGTTCCTGAATGCCTTGAGAGAAATTTCCTTTTCCTACCCTCTAAAGAAGGCCTGAGAAAGCACAAGAATCTGAGAATTCAGACAAATAATGCAATTAGGGGAAATTGCATGCAAAGAAAAAGTGATAGGATACTGAAAATGAACTTCCTACTTTCACCCAGGGCCAACCACAATGTTTCTTTCTCTCAAAAATGTCTGGTTAAGAAGTCCCGTTTAGGGATGCCTGGGTGGCTCAGTTGGTTGGACGACTTCCTTCAGCTCAGGTCATGATCCCGAGTCCCGGGATCGAGTCCCACATCAGGCTCCCAGCTCCATGGGAAGTCTGCTTCTCCCTCTGACCTTCTCCTCGCTCATGCTCTCTCTCACTGTCTCTCTCTCAAATAAATAAATAAAATCTTTAAAAAAAAAAAAAAAAAAAAAAAAAAAAAAAAAAAAGAAGTCCCGTTTAACAGACAGTGCTGGAACAACTGATATCCACATGCAAAAAAAAAAAAAAATCTATACACAGAGCTCACATTCTTTACCAAAATTCACTCAAAATAAATTACAAAACTAAGGCGAACTATAAAACCATAAAATTTAGTTTTATGTGAATATAGATTGAAAATAATGCGGGAGAGAATCTGTATGATCACTATGACTATGACTTTTAGAATGACATCAAAGGCACAGTCTATGAAAGAAAGAATTGATAAGCTGGACCTCACTAAAATTAAGAAAATTCTACTCTGCAAAGGATACTGCCCAGAGATCAAGAAGATAAGACACAGATTGGGAAAAAATATTTATAAAAGATACATAAAAGATAAAGGACTGATATCCAAAATAAGTAAAGGATTATTAAAAGTCAATAATAAGAAAGCAGACAGCCAATTGAAAAATGAGTCAAAGACCTTATCAGATATCTTACCAGAGAACATATACAGATGGCAAATGGGCATATAAAAAGATACTCCACATTGTATGTCATTATGAAAATTCAAATTAAAACAGGATACCACTACACACCTGTTAAAATGGCCAAAATCCAGAACAGTGACAACCCCAAATGCTAGTGAAGATGTGGACTAACAGGAACTCTCATTGCTGGTAGCAATGCAAAATGGTACAGCCATGTTGGAAGACAATTTTGCACTTTCTTATAAAACTGAACATAATTCTTACCATATGATGCAGCAATCATGCTCTTTGGTATTTACCCAGAAGAGCTGATAACGTATGTCCACACAAAACCTTCACATGGATGTTTATAGAAGCTTTATTCATAATTGCCAAAACTTGGAAGCAACCAAGATGGCCTTCAATAGATGAATGTGTAAATAAACTATGGTACATCCAGACAATAAAATACTATTCTGTACTAAAAAGAAATGAGCTATGTTATTCCAGGAAAAGACAGGAAGTAAACTTAAATGCACATTACCAAGTGAAAGAAGCCAGTCTGAAAAGGCTACATGCTGTATAATTCTAAGATGACATTCTGGAAAAGGCAAAACTATGGAGACAGCAGAAAGATCAGTGGTGGCCAGAAGTTGTAGGAGAGGGAGGGATGAATGGGTGGAGCACGGAAGACATTTAGGGCGGTGACACCTCTGTCTGATATCATAATAGTAGATACATTTCATTATGCATTTGTTGAAAAGCCCACAGAGTATAACACCAAGAGTGAACTTTAATGTAAACTATGATCTTTGAGTGGTAATGATATGTGAACATAGGCTTATCAGTTGTAACTAATGTACCACTCTGGTGGGAGATGTTGATAATTGGGGAGTTTATGCAAGTGGATATGCAATATCTCTGTACCTTTCTCTCAGTTTCACTATGAACCTAAAACTGCTATAAAAAAAAAAAAGTCTTAAAAAAGAAAGCAGGTCATGCATTTTTATTCTATTATTCCTTTTCCTAAGCTTTATGAGAGGGGTTAGGAGCTAAGAAGGGAAACATTTCTATTCTTTTTCTTAAGGTCATCATGTGATTCAGTGACCCTTGGAAACACCCATGCTCAAAACCACCCTAACCAGCTTTATTTACAATGGATGCTTTGACCCTTATACAAAGACCAGACCCTTAATATTGTGGAAAGAGAAGATCTAGGTACTTATTTGTGAAAAACACTTCCCTAGGGCCCTGATAAAGGGCTTGGAAAGTTCCATTCCCAAGGGAAGAATTCTCTGAAACATTTTTTTAAAAAATTACATCTCTACATATCCTTTCCTATTTCTAATCATCACCTCTCTTCAGGGGCCAAAACACAGTTTTTGTGCTTTCTCTCTAAACAGTTAAACTCCAGACCAAAAAAATTAAAAAAAAAAAAACAAAATCACATGCACAAATTCAACTCTGCTGAGAGGGAGTCAAGGAAAGCACATAGCAAAAGGCCTGGAAGCTCTCCTTGGAGACATGAACACCTAAGTCAGAGCAGTGTGGTGTGAGGGGAAAAGTGAGACAGTAGGGTAGACAGAGACCAACTTAATGTACCTGTGAGCCCACTCACTGATTACCCAAATGAACTTGGTCAGTTCATTCAAAACTCCTCCTGTATCTGGGGAGTTTACAAAACGGGAGTAGGGAGGGTAGGATTTGACGATCCCTTCTAACTCTAGCATTCTGTGATCTTTCTGTCTCTTTTTTAGGCTTTTCGAGATAATCCCATTGATGTTTAGGCCTGTAGGGGGTTTGAGGGATTAATCAATATCCCTTTCATTCTGGAACCATTCCAGCTAAGCTCAGAAAAAGAAAGCAAGCAGTTCAATCTGCTTGTGTATATCTGTAACATAGATACCGACAGGCCTGTAGACACAAATCTTAGGCCTAATTGTAATTATGCATAGACTTACATATGAAAGAAAATATAGCATTAGAGATTTGAGATGAATGATAGTCATCTTTTTTTATGCTGCCAAAACTGTTGTTTTCCTCTTAGCAAAGTTACTTTCCAATCCTTTTTGCTTCTTTTTCTTCTTCTCTTTTTTGATATTAAAATGTATCATACTTATTATCAGACACATGGTACATATGCTTTCATATACATTATCCTATTTACTTTTTATAAGGACTCCATAAAGAAAACAATAGAAGGTAGTATTTTCTATATTTAACAAAAGAAGAAACCAAAACCCTGATAGGATAAGAGATTTAGCTGTACTCACACAACTACAAAGGTGAAGAACCAGAACTTGAGCCCCTCCCTTTTTGATGTATGTTTCCTTATACCTACTGCAAAAAGTAAAACGGAATATTTAAACAATTATATATTTAAAGTGCATCTCCTCTGGCTCTGTAAACTTACAAAATCATTCTGATGTGATGGAAGGGAAAAATCAAAACAAAACAAAACAAAAAACTCTTGCTTTCTTCCTATTTAAGTTTAAGAGGAAAAAAAAAGCCTTCAAAGTACAAGAAAAGCTGGGATACTGATTTGACATGCAGATAAATTAAATATTTTTCTTGTTAACGTCCAGTGAAGTGGTTGCTTTGTGGGCAATAAATTCGTCATGAGTCTCCACAGAACTTTGCTCAGCACAGCATCTCAGGATTACCTGTGGAGCGAGCATCATGGCACAGCATCTTTTATTTTAACAGGCAAAATGTACACCATCCTTGTATTTTAAACCACTTTTCCTTCTCTTCCCACTAAATCTCCTCCTCTCTAACATATACGTATCAGTTAGGATTCTCTAGAGAAACAGAACCAATAGTATCTACCTATCTGTCCGCCTATCTATTTATCGATCTATCTGCAGATTTATTCTAGGAAATTAGTTCATGCAGTTATGGAGCCCAGTAAGTCCCACCATCTCCAGGGTGAGTTGGCAAGTTGAAGACCCAGGAGAAGTGATTGTGTCATATAAGTTCAAGTACAAAGATCTAAGAAGTCAGAGAGCCAATAGTGTAGCTCTAGTCTGAAGACCGTCAGGCTTGAAACCTTGAAACCTAGAAACAGCACACTGGTTCAAGTCCAAAGGGGAAATAAATTATGATTCCCCAGTCAAGCAGGAAGAATTCTCTCTTACTTTGGGAAGAGTAAAGCTTTTACTTCTAATCAAACCTTCAACTGATTGGATGAGGGCTACCCCCATAAGATGGGTGAATCTACTTTTCTCAGTTTGCTGATTTAAATGTTGATCTCATCCAAAACACCCTCCCAGAAACAACCAGAATCATGTTTGACAAAGTATTAAGGCACCCCGTGGCCTGGTCAAGTTAAAACACAAAATTAACCATCATAATTTACTTAGCGAGGGAAACCTACTGCGGATTGCCTGAGCTGTAACATGTTAGCAGGAGAATTGACCGAAGTTTAAGTTATCCTACCCTGTAAACAGAGAAAACTCTAGAAAGTTTCAAGAAACAGGGTAAGCCTCCACACACTGTACTTTTATCTTCCTTCTCATAGTCATTATTATGAGCTGAAATTTGTAGAAGTTCACTTGTTCATTAGAACAGAAAGGAAAAAACATGGTAACAGTGACTTAAAATAACTTTTGCCTACAGTAGCTTCAAAGGATCTTTTTCAAAAGCATATTTGAAAAGTCCAGGGGAAAAATGTTAATCTATCTAGTTCTTATACACAAAAAAGTAAAATTTGAGATAGGTGCTTTTCAGAATATAGTTCTACTATTATTAAGATAAAAGAATCCATAAACTTCTGGGACTCTTAGATTGTATTCAGAGGGTCTGCAATGTCCCTAAAAAAGCATGCAGAATTTTTTATGTCAGAAATTTATTTTTAGGGGATAATTTATTTACTTTAGTCAGATTTTCTTTCTTTTTCTTCTTCTTCTTCTCCTTTTTTTTTTTTTTTTAAAGTTTGAGGCTTAAACTCACAATCCTGAGGTCAAGTCCTGAGCTGAGATCGAGTCAGATGCTTAACCAACTGAGCTACCCAGACACCCCTTTAGTCAGATTTTCTAAGGACAGTGTACCACATCCCCAGAAGATAATATTTAAAATTTTCTATACAGTGGTGAAGAATAGGAATAAGACATGGAGTCTGAACAGGGGGTAGCATGTGGTGATGGTAACTCAAATAGGGCACAGTCTGAAGAGATTATCTAAAACAACGTTGACTTTTGAGACTATCTATGCTCAAATGTCATAGGACAGCAAGGTGTAGGGTGCCAAAGCAAAATGGAGCCTCTAAATATTTGTGGTCTATGAGGCACTGGGAGGAACCTATACTCCAATTCTTGAAACTGCTTCTTGTCCACACTACCCTCTCTACATTATGCTCACCCTGCACCTATGTGAAACAGAAAGAATCCCTCAGAAAACAAGCAAACACACAGTCAACCCCTCTGAGAGCAGGCTGTGAGAGCACTCGCTGAAATGTATTGCTCTGTTTCTTAATAGCTGGGCCATTAAGGTAAGGAAAATTAGCTCTGTAAGCCTCAGTTTCTTTGGTTAAACATGGAGATAATTTAAGTTTCTTCCTCAGATGGTTATTGCAGGCATAAATGAAATAGTACACAAAAGGGACGTATCATAACAGTTAGAGACAGTAGGTAGAATGTGCTCATTAACCTCCATTCCCTGCCGAAACCCCACTAAAGTGACAAAAAAAAAAAGAGAGAGATTCTTTAAAAAAATATATAAACTCGCAAAGAGAACAAAGAAAAGGAAACATTAGCAATAACATTTTGGAAGCTGGGAAAGTCGATAGATATTAAATAATGTATGAAACCTCCAAAAGCTGAGTTCAAAACTGGCAGCACCTAAGTCAAAGAAACAATTTGATTTACACTGAATAAACCCTAAAACATGCCAGAATTGGTCGCACTCTGGCAGAGTCGTTAAAAATCTCAAGAACTGGTGGTATCTCTGGGAGAGGGTTTATATAGGACTTAAAATAAGAAAAGCGGATAAAAGGGTGTTTAGAAGTCACTTCTCCATCTACTCAGTTCCATCTCTCTGAGTCCTGGGAATACTGCAGTGTTGGTTATCACAATGA
Organism: Mustela nivalis; assembly: GCF_964662115.1. NCBI lineage: Eukaryota > Metazoa > Chordata > Mammalia > Carnivora > Mustelidae > Mustela > Mustela nivalis. The sequence continues at coordinate 51,832,817 of NC_139033.1, forward strand.
CTAAGGGGGGCTTCTAGCATTCAGTGAACTTGGATCGGTGATGATCTATTTCTGCATTATATGCAGCACAACAAAGAATCGTCCAGCCCAAAATATCAACCAACCTGTCTCACTGCAAAACATTGATTTACAGTCTTCCCAGATTCCATCTCCTACTTGCCTAGGTGACTAAGTACCACCTCTCATCCCATCAGAAGATTGGAATTTTATGCTCTGAAGAGGGTGCAGATCTCAGTGATCTCTAGACTAGACAATGTCAATCACAGTTGTGGAAGGGTACACCACTTTGCACACCATGATTTGGGGACTATTGAAACATAGCCACCAGAATTTCAGCCAGTTTGTTATCTTATAGGCAGAAGAAATCAAGAGATTTCTCTGGAGAATATGACTAGCTCGTGGGAAAAGTTCTAAATGTGCTGATATAGACAATTGCTCAGTGAAACAGACAATCTAGAATACCCTGACTGAACATTACTGTTGACAATTCCCACCCAAGAATTCAGAGCTTCCAATAAGACTCTTAGTTTACACTCATAAATTCAAGTAGACAGCAAATAATAACCAAGATAGAAGCCAGAACAAATAAACAAATAAGAACAAATGGGTGGGAAAAGAGACAATCCAGGAAAAATAAGTTTCTGGAAAAAAAAAATTTTCAACATCCATATAGAAGAGGAAGAAGTTCAGTGTCCAAGTGACTGTAGGGAGATAGATAATCTAGGAAATAATAGGAGGATAATTTGAAAAAAAAATAATAAAACAAATATGAACTTTAGGGAATGGAAATTATAAGAGAAATGAAAAATGTAATAAAAAGATTGAAAGGTAAATTTGAAAAAAAAAAAAAAAAGGCAAAAAGAAGAGCAAAAGACTGAGATGAAAAATATTAGAGAAACAACCTGAACATTGGTACAGGAGTTCCAATTTCTGCATAACAGAGCTTAAGAGAGAATGAGCAGAAGAACAGAGAAAGGAATTAAAACAAGAAACAGAAAACAAAACAAAGGAAAACCTCTGGAGTTATTCTTAAAACCAAGGAAACTGGGCACCTGGGTTGCTCAGTGGGTTAAGACTTTGCCTTTGGCTCAGGTCAAGATCTCAGGATTCTGCGATCAAGTCCCGCATCGGGCTCTCTGCTCAGCAGGGAGCCTGATTCCCCTTTCTCTCTGTCTGTCTCTCTGCCTACTTGTGATCTCTCTCTGTCTGACAAATAAATAAATAAAATCTTTAAAAAACAAAAACAAAAACAAGGAAACTGAGTAGCCATATTGAAAGAGCCTATGAAGCGTCAATGAAAATGAATGAAAATACATCTATACAAAAACACAGCATCTTGAATTATAGGACAACAGTGCAAGCAGGTTAATTTTAAGCTTCCAAAGTCAAATTGGCATCCTATTTCTTAAAATGAAACAAACAAAAAGAAACTGAAACAAGAAAAATGGAAAAATGCTTTCAAAATTCCAAGATAAGATTATGTCCAACCTAAATACTATACCTAGTCACTATCAACTAAGAGTGAAGGTAGAATAAAGACATTTTAGGCATGTGAGACACAAAACCTTCCCCCCTAAGTGCACGGCCTTATTGACAGCATGATACTCTTTTCCAAAAACAGGAAAATACACCAAAAATGGAGATGCAGCATAAGGGAAACACAGTTTCTGACCCAGGAGAGATGCCAAGAAATCCCCTATGCAATGGCAAAAGGGAAATTCCAAAAGACAGCTGGGTAGCAATTCTAGAGGTTGATCAACTGAGATTGAAGCAAGTCAGGAGATGCCCACAAACATTATTTTGAGAAGGGGACACAGAGGGAATACATAAGGGATCTTCATATACTGGAATACAATTTCAACAGAAGGAGGAAAACATGGAATAAATTAGTGAAAATTAATAGAAAACCATAATTAAAAAAAGAAACTGGGAAATTATTGACTTAAGGGAAAACAAGAAGTGATTTGATACGTTAATTATTAAATATAGATTTAATCTAAATTATCACATAGTCATTTTTGGATGATGGAGATATAAGAAAAGTACATATATTAGAGGGCAAAATGAGGTGAGAAAGACCGTGTTAATGTCTCACCTTTCTAAAGAATTACAAAGTAACTATATAAGCATATTATTTAGAGATATAAAGAAAATTGTAAACATGTCTATTAAAAGACCCAAAACTCACTTCCTTTGGGTAACAGAAAATACGAGGAGGAAGGAGGGGTCAGAAAACTGCTTTTTTAAATGACATATTCTATAAAACTTTGGGGAATGTTTATTAGGATTTTTAAAATAAAAAATAGAAGCATGTGTAACATTGATAAAATAAAAATTAAGTTTAAAAAACTTATAGGATAGCATAGTGCCAACACATTGTAAACTGTCAATATTATTCCTCATGATATGAATAATTAAAGAACTGTAAGGGTTTGTTCTCTTAAGCACCTTAAACTTTCCTTTTTGGTACTACTTATATTATTCATTTTCTCAGTAAACTGTTTTGTTCCAGTGCAAAGACGTATATTCCAATATACCATTGCTTGAATTATCACAAAATCCCACAGTCTGAGATTAAATTAATATGTTTGATAGTTTAATACTTTATATACAGTTAAAATGTTGAATTAATTTTGTGTGTGTGTGTGTGTGTGTGTGTGGAAAGAATAAGGAAGATATGCAAGTAAATATTGAGCTAAACCAAAGTGTGGTTCATTCATTTATTAAGAATATCACCAGAGAATGGTTAAGATTTAACAATATTTTAGTACATCTAGGTGTGAAATAATGTTTATATCATTTCTTTTTTTTTTTTTTTTTTTTTTAAAGATTTTATTTATTTATTTGACAGAGGTCACAAGTGGGCAGAGAAGCAGGCAGAGAGAGAGGAGGAAGCAAGCTCCCCGCTGAGCAGAGAACCCGATGTGGGGCTCGATCCCAGGACCCTGGGATCATGACCTGAGCCGAAGGCAGAGGCTTTAACCCACTGAGCCACCCAGGCGCCCCTGTTTATATCATTTCATCTTCATTTAATCTTATATCCTATTTTAGCATAGAGTTTATTAATAATATTATCAGGTTATACCTAATGAATGGTTTCCATATATAAGACCCTGTATCAGTACTTCCTCTGAATTACCTCATTTAAACCATTTTTAAAATAAGTAAACTAAGATTCAAGAAGGCTGGGTAATTCATCTATGTTCAAAGCTAATACAGGATGCAACATGTTTCGTAATCATTATTTGGACCCTGTGTTCTTTAGTTCTATATATATTTCCTCTGCTATAATTAACTTTTTAATCTTATCTTCTGGGGAACAAAAAATGAGAGTTCAGCGGACTCTTTTGTCCCAAACAAGAGTGTGGAAATGGTTTCAAGGACATAAAGAGTGAATCCAGTAAGAAAGCTGGGACGCCTAGTTATAAGTATTATATCTAATTCCTTAATCTTTGTAACTTTTCCATCATGATTGTTGGAAGGATCGGAGTGGAATGAGGGCTGCTGAGGAGACGGGGTATCACTGCACAGCTAGATTTGTTTATCACAGTGAATGTTGACCTCATCAAAGTGATGACATTAAGACATTGGTAGAGAATAAATTGATAAATCCTGAAGAAACTGATAAATCCTCATTTGTTTTGCATAGTTCTGATTTCTCCCTTAATATCTAGATGCATCAGGATGGCCAATGACCAAAAGTAGCTGACATCAGTTGATTACTCTTGATTTTGAAGTGGCTTTCTCAGATGTATACTCTGTGACTGGTATTAGTATGTATCACGAAGATACTCACAACTTGGGACCACATACATAGATTTTTCCTCATGCCTCTTCCCCAGACTGTCTTTTCCTTGCTCTTCTAATCTTTCTCCTTTCAGTTCTCTGGCTCCAACCAGTCAAGTCATTTGCTACTACCCATCTTTCTATACATGGCGAGTTGTCAGGTGCACCACACTAACCTCTGACTAGTGGGGCAATTCCACTCATCATTGTTCTTCTGGCAGCCCATGAGGAAAAACGTATGACAGTTACAATCTACTTAGGATTAGTGCTCATATACTGAGCCAATCAACCTATGAAATAAATAGCTTTTCTCTTCCCATGTTAGCTGGTCATATGGGGTCATCTTCATACCATCATTGGTGTGTGCCAAGGAAGAGGCTCTGGTGAAACCATATTGGATGACACAGGTGTCTGGGACACTTACTGAAGCAGTTTGCTTGTGACCTCCATACTTCCCTATGATTTATCCTAGATGCACTACTCTTCTCTTAAATTAGATCGCTGTTAATAATGCTCCATCTCACTAGTTGGTGGTATATAGAATCAAGCTTTTAATGGGCACTCCTGGTCCCAAGTCCACTTCATAACATATGGTCAAATTGTTGATCGCCTGCTTCATATCAAGCCAGCTTTCTGAAGGGCATAAATTTGTCTGGTACAGCTGATACGGTCTTTCTCCAGAAACCTAGTGAGCTACATTGTGATTCTTCTGCTAGAGCTTTCCATATACACCAAACAGCATCTGTTTCCACCAGAAATACTGTTCATACCATAGGTTGCAGAATCCTTTCCAATTCTGGAATGCACCAAAACTGACATCCTTTAGTGTCATCTGATATACATGTCAAAGAAATATTCCCAAGTGTGGAACCAAAAAGACCTACCAGATATTATGTCTAGAACCCAAAAAGACCTACCAGATATTATGTCTCCTTGTTAGTATGGGGGCAGTGAGGAATGTAATGATGTCTCATGCCCTAGAATATTGGACCCCAGGGACTTTATTGATGTGACAAGTCTGAATCCTAGGAAGGCCTACAGTTAAGAACTGTAAAGAATGTTTAAGATATTATCCTAATGTTAAGACTTTATCCTATTTTCAAGCTAAATTGTGACAGCTTTATAGATGCTGGATAAAGATGCAAAACTCTTGGATCAGAGGTGAAAAATCATGTTACTCACCACATAGCATGAATTTGGTGTTTGTCTCAGTTTTCCTTGAAACAAAAACCCATTAGGGTGACATGAAGGGACCCAGGTAAACTCTGCAAACACAGTAGGTTTGCATCACAGCTGAGGTACCTAAGTTAGTGAACTGAAATCTTTGAGACTGAGTAGTAAGCCTGCCTTACTTATGTCCAGAAGGGGACTATCTAATATTACCATGAACAGTAACAAACCTATCCTATATTTTGAGGGAGAGAGACACTATATTTTGCCAGTCTCATTGGTAAACAAAGATTCTTGAAAAGATAGTCTGGTACAATTGCACTCAGTGCCTTTGCTTGGAAACAAGCAGAAATTCTAGAGACCATGGAGAGTTGTCTCCCAAAAGGACTTTCGTATACTCACTGCTTCTCGTTCATCTGGCCCGATCTTTTTGGAGAAAGACACAAGGCATCATTACCATATATATTTCCCATGGTGTTATGGGGTTGTTTTCCCTAGAGATCCAGTTTCTCTTTCAGTTAATTGATTACAGAAGAAACAAAGTGGATAAAGTCTGGAATTTGGGCAAGGGAATCCTGATTTTTTATTGAGGCAGCAGCCCTTACCTTTCTGGTGATCCATACTTGATTTTCTCTTTTTGTATGCATTAAGCAATATTTTTGTTGGCAGTCTATCTTGCCCATAGGGATATCTTACTCTATGAAACATCTCTGTAGTTCTCTACAGGTATAGATTTTCTGGCTGTCACTATGGTTTTGTTGCTTAGTATAATAATTGCACCCACTTGTCTTCTTACTGTTGAACACTGAAGCTTGACATTTACTATATGGGGATCCTGCCAACCTCATTTTTAGCAAGCTTCCTGTATATTAGCATCTCCTACCATCATCTATGATCTGAGACTCTCCGTGGTGCTGGATCACTTTCACCAGGATACTCCTCACCAGGATTTCTCCCTGTGTTCTCCTGCAGAACATGAACATCTTAGTCTTTCTACCTTTTTTTAGAATATCCAATCTCTGAGCCTACTGATCCCTTCTTCACCCATCTGCTATACTAGTTTTGTCATTCCTACATCATTTATTTTGGGCATTTCTTTTTCCAAATTTCCAAAGACAATCCTAGCAATATGTTAGCATGGTATCCCAGGATTCTTTCTAAGATGTTAAACCTTAAATTATGGAAGCATGCTCCTATTCAATAAGGTCTCAATTATCCAACTTTAGGCTCTATCCCTCCAGAATTATCACCCTCGGGATCTGTCCCACACATACTTTCCTAACTCTTGCCTACATATGGAGGTTAGGTTTTTCAGCTTCTTCAAGGTAAGATCTCTTTCTTCTCCTAGAAGTCCCAAATGTTCTCTAAATAGGTTGTTAGAACTTGTCTTTCATGACAGAAAATTCTGCATCATCGTCAGGCAGGTGAGGAGTGTCAACCTTTAACATAGAGGAGCAGACCACTTCTAAAATCCAGAATATTCAAAGGAATTTGGGGATTCAGGTTTGTGTACCTCAACTCAGACATCCCCATTCTTTTCTCACGGGCCCATAACTCCCATTAGATTGAGAATTCAATTCTGCCATGCTTATAATTAAGTCTTGGGCCTCATTCTCAGTCTTTTCAGCTGTTATGACAAGGATGCTGTCTGGGATTTATGCTTAGCCTTTGGTGATGAATCACCCTTAGCCTTTCTTCATCTTTCTCCAAGACATAAATATTTCTCAGTGTCGCCATTAAATTCTGTAGCTCTTATAATTATCATTTCCCCATAATTCCCAAACACAGCAAATTCATTCCTTCCTATTGATATACAACCTTGGTTTGACATCTATGAAAGTTTTAACAATTGCTGTATTACTACCATGCCAGAAGCCACCAGTGCTCCAGAGACCACCAGAACTTCTATGACTACTCTAAAGTGGTTGAGTTCTCATTGCCAGATTACCTGAGCTCCAAAATCTCATTTTCACAAGGGCCTTCTTTATAAGTCACTCCTGTTACCAACTATCATAGATTGGTTTTCAAGGAAACAGACTCTTAGTTGGAGATTTGCATATAAAAGTTTATTGGAGAGCATTATCAGGATCCAATTCTCACGGGTAAGTGAAGGAACAGTATTTGACAAAAGCTGGCCTGTTCATTATTAGAAAAGGCTTTAGCTGAAACTGTGGAGAACTCTGAAAGATGAGATTGCTCTATAGAGTTGCTCAGATTTTCAGGCAAATGAGGTAGACTTTGACCAGTCATTGGACACATGCTACCAACAGAAAAGGGACAGGGCCTTGTGTGAACTGGTCTCTTCAGAAAAGGGCCATCCATGGAGTGAATCTCAGCTTAAAACTGCCAATCCTTGATTCCCCCAGCATCTGTGAAAGTGATACTTCATTCCTGAAGGGGAAAATCCGAACAACACAACACCACATCCAAAATAGCATCACTTAATCATATTCTATAACCTATAAGAAAAACAAACATTGCAGAAATACACTAGTGGATGAATTCCATGTTCCTTTAAAACTCCATATCTCTACTTTATATCCCAGATTCCATGTCCTCTATTGTCAAAGGATTTTTCTCCTTAATAATTCTTCCTACTTTAGTACCACCACTGTCATCACTTAATTCCAATTCTTTATCTCTAATGACTATATTATTGCATGAGCTACAAACATATTCTAGTATCTTCTCTTTTCTGTCAGCAATGGAGGAAAGAAAAAAGACAGACAGAAAGAAAGATAGTGAAATAGAATGACAAAATGAAAATTGAAAAATGCACATACATCCCTTTCAGTCATTTCCACATTTCTCTGCTAAATTCTTAAAAGATTTATCTAAAATCTATCTTCTTTTTCTCCTCCTCTCTCTTAATAACTTCTTTACTCAACCTACTATAAAAATCTGATGCTCCTTCATAACACTGAAACTGCTCTTAAGGTCTCTGACAACTAACCTATTGCCTATATCAATGCCTATTTGTCTTTACTTACTTTAATTAATGTCTCATTTAAAATAGTTAACCACTCTCTGGGGCGTTGGGGCAACACAGTTGGTTAGGCGTTGGACTCTTGACTTCAGCTCAGGTTATAATTTCAGGGTCCTGAACTTGAGCCCCACATCAGGCTCTGCTCTCGGCACCAAGTCTGCTTGAGATTCTCTCTCTCTCTGCCCCTCCCCCCAACTCACATGCCCCCCCCAAAAAAACAAATAAATAGATCTTTTAAAAAAATAAAATATTTAACCCCTCTCTTCTTAACAAAATTTTTTTCTCTCCAATCAGTGACAATACATTGTCACGTTTTTCATATTTCTTAATGACTAATTTTTAGAATTTATTTTCCTGGATATTCCTCTTGCGATGGACCACTAAATGTTGGAATTCCCTAGAACTTAGTCTTGACATCCTTCCATTTAATATGTACATTTATTTTTTTAGAAATATCATCTAACTATAAGGCTTTAAATGCCCTCTATATACTTTTAACACCCATATCCCTATATCTAGATCTGACTCTTCCTCTAAATTATAAAACTTTAAATTACTAAATTACAAAAATTGTTCCTTTATGTACTTGGCATCTGAACTTAGGTGTCTACCTCAAATTCAAACACAGTTAAAACAGAACCGTTGTAATTCATACAACTGTTCTTTTTTTTGAAATGTCTTATGTAGCTTAAGCCAAAGTATAATTGTCTTTCTTTATTCCAACCTTTCTTTCATCTCCCATAATGTCCAATTTACCATTACCAAGACCAACTGATTTTTTTCCTCTAAATTAAAACTTAATATCTCCACATTTTTTTGTCTATTTTCTATATGGCAATCTTTGTTCAAATCATTACCATCTCTTGAACTATTTTGATTAGCCTTTGTTTGTCAACTTTTGCTCCCTTTTGTAAATTATGCCACAAACAAAAGCCAAGATCATTTTGGAATTGTAAATCAGAGAATGTTTTTTCTCTGCTTCAAATCTTCCAATACCATTTATCTGCAATTAGAGTAAAATATGAACTCGTATTTTGGAACACACAGGTCAATATGATAAGGTGATGCCTATCTTTTCCATATCATCTTATGCCTTATTTTCTCTGTATTGGCTCCGTTCCAATCAGAGCCATGCTGGCCTGTAGTCAGTTCTTAGATTACCCCATGCTTGTTCTTTCCTAGGGCCACTGCATTGTCTATGCCATCTGTTTTAGATGACCTTTCAATTTTGACCACTACTAGCTCTTAAAATCTTTAATATAATAACTGAATATTATAATTCAGCTTCCATTTCAACACCCTGTGTCAGAAAGTTATCTCAGTACTTTCTACTAAATCATGTTGTTTGTTTTCTACATTACACTCATTAATATATGCGATGTTTTTCCAAATTTTTTCCCTCTGATAAAATATAAGTTCTATTAGCTGATACCTTACCTGATCTATTTATTTTTCATCTCCATTGCTTTGGAATGTGCCACACACATAACTTCAAATATTTGTTTCAGAAAGTAATAGAAAGAGGCAGAGGGGGACTGGCAGGCATAAAAGAAAAGGAAGAAAGAATATAGTTTATTCACTAAATTTTGTCTGCTGAAGTTAGTTGCAGTAAAAAGTTAATGGAAGGTGCATATCATTGCAGATATTGAAATATACTTGATTTTACTGCCTTAAAATATTTTCTTCTAAAATTACTTTAAAGATTAGCAAAGAGGGACTATTTCTGGCAATGAAGACATTACTATATTGTGCATATAAATGTTACTATGCTCAATGAAAGCATTGGATTTAAAATACTTTTAAAGTTAAAGTATCGTTGTTGAATGTGATTTAAATGTCATATTTCTGAGGTAAGGAATGATATTTCTTTTTCTTTCTGCTATTACACTGCCTTGCAAGTAAGTATGCTTAACAAATATTTGCTTAAAAATTAAATGACTATATAAACTCACACAATTTATTTGAAATTCACTTGGTTTTCTGGGGTTTTTTGTTTGTGTTTTTTTTTTTTTTTTGAGAAACTCACTGTAAAGTTTTGATCATTTTTCTGCCAACATGATAAACGAAGTTTCTCTTTCAGTATAGTGGAATGAATCCCTACTAGACTAAAGGTCATGTAGGTAGCAACTGTAAAGTCTGGATGTACACATATACGTGTGTGCATACACACACACACACACACAATCCCTGCAATTTAACAGTTTTTGGTAGGGATTTAAAATTTAGAAGAAGGGACCAGCACCAGGTATTTCTTGTTAATATGGCTGCAGAATTAGGGAAAATTGCTTTTGCAGAAAGGCATAAGATAACTGATATTCCTTTTAAAATCCTGATAACTTGGCATTGGCACAAAGCAGAGGATAAAACCCAGAGCAACAGCAGAAAATAAAGAGAAATCCTAGGATGAAGGAATTAGAGAAGCATAGCTCAAAAGTGTGTGTATGAACCCTAGTCCAATCTCTAGCTGAATCTTGAACCAGACATGTGGGAGCAGAATAAAATCAGTTCTCCACAGAGGCCGTAAAGTAACAGAACTGCAATTTGAGCAACACTCCCCTGTAAACAAGACAGAGTTTGCAGTTTGAGACTAACCAAGTTAATTGTCTTCTGAAACAAAAAATGAAAACATACACATCCACTGGAGGAATGTAATAGAATCCACCTTCTCAACACAATAACATTTAATAACATCCGGGATCCAATACTGAATTACTTAACATATGAATACAAAGAAATAAGAAAGTGTGGTTCATTTCAAGTGAAAGGATAATCAACAAAAGCCAACCCTAGTTGACACAGATGTCAGAATTATCAAACCAAGGTTTAATAGAGGCTATTATAATTTTATTCCCTGACATATAAGAAGATATGTTTCTAATAAATTAAAAAGAAGGAAACCACAAAAGAGAAGTGACAAATATATATTAAATATTGATATATAAGTATATTAGTAATATATAATATTAAATGATTAAATGTATATTAAAATAGTGAAAATTTTAGAAACAGAATGAAAGTTAAAATTGACTAGATTGAGGAATAGACATGACAGAACAAAGAACAGTAAACTAGAAGGCAGCCTAGTAGAAATTATACAATCTTAAGGAGTGAATAAAAATATAGAAAACAATTTTTCAAGAATTCAAGGCACTGTGGAGAAATATTTAAAGTTCAACACATGTATTCCTGAAATAAGGAGAGGAAGAATAGGGGAAAAAAGAGTCAAATAAATAATGAACACAAACAGCACCATTTGGGGAGAGAGCAGAAACTTTCATATGCACAAAAATTAGATAAACTCAAGAAAAATATATATAAAGAAAACCACACTTATATATATCATAGTAAAACCGATAGAAATAGAGAAGAGTATCCTAAAAATATCCAGAGAAAAACATCATATTATGTACAGTTAAACATCAACTGAAATCGCTGTGAATTTTCCATTGGAAAGAATGGGCACCAGAGTAGAATGAGACAGAGTAGTTAAGGTGCTGATAGAAGAAAAACATAATAAAAAATTTGCCAATCCAGAATTTTATATCTAGTGAAAACATTATTTAAGAAATAAGACACTTTTAGATAAAACTTAGAGGATTCATTACAAGTATATCTGCACTGTAAGAAATGTGAACAGAAAATCTTTAGGCTAAAAGAGAAATAATAGAGGAAAGAAAAAAATCTCCAGGAGAATGAAAGCATAGTTAAATGAGTAAATATATTTCTAAAACAACTTTTTTCTTTATTTTAAATTCTAACTACTAGAAGTGTTTTATGCAGACACACACACACACACACACACACACACACTATTATATAACATATTATCATTGTATTGTATATATATAAAACTTTCTTGTGACATTTATAATGAAGATAGATACAATACAAATGAAAACTATAGCTAAAGGAGAGGAGAAATAAACAAGTTAAATGTTTCAATATTTCTGTTGAGGTGGTATAGTAATCAAGCAAATCAGAATGTAAGAGTTAAAGATGCACACTGTAATATCTACAGCAACTATTAGAAAGAATGCGAACAGTTATATCTAAAAAGATAGAAAAATTAGATATAATTCTGAAAAATATTTATTTATCTCATGAGAAGGTAGAAAAAGGGCTGCAAATGAACAGCAACAAAATACAGAAAAAATAGGGAAACTAATAATAACAGTATATAGACCAAAAAATTCAACCATACCAGTAATTGCACTGCATATGCTATGCAGCTGTGAGCCTGAGAAGGTTGGAGTGGCCGTATTAATATGAGACAAAACAAACTTCAAGACAAAGAATATTATCAGAGGTAAAAGGGATACAGCATAATGACGAAGGGTCAGTTTATCCAAAAGACATAAAAATCATAAATTCTTATGAACTAAATAACAGTGCTTCAAAATACATGAAGGGACAGAACTAAAAGAAAAACAGAAAATTCAACAACTATAGTAGATGATGTGAACACCTTTATTTCAGCAATTAATAGAAAAATCAGACACAGGCAGTAAGTACAAAAATGATTTAAACAGTATGAAACACCTTGTCCTCATTGGTGTTTATGGAACACTACATCTAAACAGCTGCAGTAAGCACACTGTCTTCCAGCGTACATAGTACATTTGTTGAGATTAGCCATATGTCCATACTGGGCAGATAAATTTTCCTTTAAGACAATTAAATATTGGGAGTGAGAAGATTAACAGTATGAAGCACTGCACAAAAAGTGACAACATGGATGTGAAACAAAATAAAAGAGTTTGGGAGTGAAGAGTGAGCAAAAAGAAAGCTGAATGTATAAATATGAACATGAATTCATCTAAGTCAGTTTTTGTCTGTTTCCCATGTTGAAAGAAGACCCTTAAAGTAAGTATATTAAATACAGAAAATAACTAGTCAGTAAAGCAAATATGTTTTCTTATGATGACTGACTTTATGAGGACATAGTATTTTTATTTTCCCACACATTTAGAGGATATATTTTATTCACCTAACCTGTCCAGTGCTTTTCCTTAAGTTACTCTCTAACACATCGCTAAAAGACTCGAGTTATTTGGGATTTGTCAAAGAGACATACATTCCATCATCTTTCAAGGAGTAGAACAGCCACAAAGTTTAGACAGACTGACATTACTTGTCTGCACCTGCTATTTTTCTCCCTAAGTCTTCCCTTCTATTTGGAAGTTCTCACTTTGCTGTGTGGAAATCATAACAGAGGAACAAATATAAACCATGTCAGCCAAGAGGACAACTTAAAAAAAATTTTTTTTAATGAGAAGGCAATCAGAAAATGTTTGTGAAGTCTGTTTATAATCTTAATTAGAGCATTTGCTACCAAGAACATCATAACATGACTGATGAGGGCTTTGAGATTAATGGCAATAAGCTTTTCTACAGATTTCAGAATTCTGCTGCTGAACAAGGTATTCACAGGTACTTTGGAAAAGTGAAGGTGCAGTTGTGCCCCATTTTTTTTCCATCAGCTCCACAGATAATAGGTAATTTCTTATATCTGATCAAGACACATTACATGTATTTATAATAGTAATTGGGTGGATGATCCCTTTGTGATGAATAAAGGCATCAGCCAATAACTGGATTAGTTTTCTTCAACTGCAGATAGATAGATGAAAAATGGATAGCATAGATAGATAGATAGATAGATAGATGATAGATGGATGGATGATAGATAGATAGATAGATAGCTATTATTTATAGAAAAAACACATACAATGATAGGCTTGTTCTCTCAACTCCTTCTCACAAAGACTTTTACCAAGTCTTGACCCAAGATAAATTCCAGAGGAATTCCTAGGTTTGATTGCTCAAGGTATATGCAAGAGTGTGGCTGTCTGTGTAATTAAGGGAGGGACAGGTAGAGTAAAACATACTCTGATTTTGATTGCATTCTTTTCAGAGGTTTTTAAAGCAACTTCACAAGAGCCTCTGGTATAAAAGCATAATGTCTGTAGCAGACTTGGTGCAAACCCAGACACCAAGACTCACACTGTGTGTCCTGGCATGTGTTGTGTGCCACAGTGTATCAATTTTTATTTATTACCTTAAAAAGCACCCTGAAACTAAATGATTTAAATAACAGCCATTTTATTGTATTATAATTCTGTGGGTTAGCCATTTCATCTGGGTCCAGCTGGGATTTTCTTCTGCTGGGATTTTCTGGGATCATTTATGTGGCCACGGTCTACTGGCAGGCAGCTCAGTTATGGGGGCAGGGGGCAGCCTTAAAGAGACTCAGTTCTGCTTCATCCTCCACAAGCTAGACCAAGCTTCTTCACCTGACAATACCACATTTCAAAAGGAGTAGAGGAGGGATAGAAGATTCTTAAGGCCTGAACTTGGAAGTTATACAATGTTACTTCTGCTGAATTTTACTTGTCTAAACAAGTTACAAAACCATCCCAGACCTACCAAGTAGAGGACTACACACTTTCTCTGGAGAAGAGAAGTGGCAGATTCAAAATCAAAGGACCACATGTACATGAATAGAGTTTTTAAATTCTTTCTTGCAATTTACCACTTATAGAAATTCTCATTTTCCACAACCCAGGTTGTCCTCAGATCTTCACAGAAAAATTCGTTCCCAAGTTCTCACAGAGGTCCACAGAAGAGAAAACTGCCGGCAGGAAAACACACAAAACAAACAGTTAAAAACAAAAACAAAATATTCCCTAACATACTTCATGTACTATTCAAATTTAGCACTTAAATATGCTTTTAGTTAAATTCTATTTATTTGGATAACAGTGATTGTAGGCTCAAAATCTCTTCTTGAGCCAAAGGAGTCACACTCCAAACCTATTCTGTATTTGTATTGTAAGTAAACATATTCCTGGCAAAGACTCTCCAAGTCACAGCTGATTTAAACATCTTTTCATCTTGTTTCTGGCTAGATGCTCCTCTTTTATTGTACTACGTCCTCTTTTCCATTAGGTTCACTCCATACCCACCCTGATCAGTATCTCCTAACACCTAATGAGACAACTTGTTTTAAGGCTGGTGTATTTACGGCAAAGAATTTTCAAATTCTTGTTCAACCATTCTTGCAAGTATCATTCTTTGAGGCACAAGTAATCCACTGATTCTATTTTATAGTATAACTACATATTTTTATTTTTATTTTATTTTATTTTATTTATTTTTAATAACTACATATTTTTATTAATTGGCAGTGAAAATTGTCAGTGCTCCTCCATTTGGATCCTCTTGGATCCCTTTTAGGTTTTTTGTTTGTTTTGTTTTTTAAATTTTGTTTCTAACAGCCTATACCTCTGACTCTTCCCACAGTTATGTCCTTGAGAAAGAGAGGGAGCTTTTCTTATGCTCACAAAAGTGAAGAATGCCTGGAAGATCCTCAGATCCCTGAGGCAGTCCTTAGTGAATAACTTGATGGCTTGAAAACTCAGCCCCCTGACCTGGAGAAGCAATAACGCCGAGGTGTTTGTTACACAACCCAATCCCCCTGTGGATAGGACTTTGACTAAAACCATACTCTTACTTGGGTTACTTCGCTTTTTTCTTTGTTTGTTTGTTTGTTTTTTAATTTAATTTAATTTTATTTCAGTGTTCCAGCATTCATTGCTTATGCACCATACCCAGTACTCCATGCAATATGTGCCCTCCATAATACCCAGGCTCACCCAACCCCCCACCCTTTTCCCCTCCAAAACCCTCAGTTCATTTCTCAGAGTCCACAGTCTTTCATGGTTTGTCTCTCCCTCCAATTTCCTTTGTTTTTTTTTTTTTTTTTTTTTTTTTTTTTGCTTTATCTGTTTCTCCTGGGAACATATTCCCTAAGAGATCACTCTGCACTGACCTCAGGTTTCTGAGTCTGATTTAAGACAATGAGCCAATGAGCCAAACAAATATATACCTTTTTTTATTTTAGTTAGAAAAAATTTACTCTCTTCAACTTCATTGTCACTTTCCTGGCTATATTAGCTTGGTAATACCTACTGTTACCTCTATTACATCCTTTCCATACCGGTGTATTGAGTTGAATTTTAGAATCTGTGCAGAGCAAAATGTACTCTTTTTTTAAAAATATGATGATAAAGAGCCTTTACTTAATACTCAAAACTACTTGAGAGTTACTGCCAGCATAGCACAGAAATTTTGTTATATCATATAAACTATCCATTAAATTATGTATTACATTAGCACACAGAAAGGGAAGCAAAATAATCTATAGGATTATTTGAGATTCATGAAACAATCCTTCAACCCAAAATATTTAATTCAAACTCAGAATTTCCATTCAGTCTCCTCTTCCTTGGTCATCATAGGAAATTCAACCGTGCTTCTTACAGAATCCAACAAAAGATTTCCTTTACACCCATTCATTTCATAAACATTTGGTGCTTATTATGTGCAAGGCACAGATATAAGTTGGCCAAAATAGGCTCCATCAATGCTTAGACAGTCCAATAATAGGAATCCAGAATGTTTCTGGACAACTGCCAATAGGTGGTCAAACATAATTAGATTAATCACAAATAGATATTTCTAGTTCACTATTAGTTCCATCAGTTTCTTGACTGGTCGCTAAAGTAAAAGTATTGATTGAGGCCTTAGTTAGTGCTGAGTACTATGAAAACATTGCAAGTTTTGGAGAGAAAAAGGCAATCATAGGCTTTGTGCTAAAATAAGTAATTAATTTAACTGATAAATTAATAATATATGAAACAATAATAAACAATCCAAAGAGCATTCTGTCAATCTTTTAAATTGTTTTGTATTGATGATAAGAGTAAAGACTAGGGGGTAAAAAAAAAAAAAAAAAAAAAAAAAAGACAATGAGGGCCAAATTAAGGAAGTCTCTATGGAGAATTAGCAAAGACTATATAGTATTGAAGGTGGCCAAGACCATTCTCGGGCATGATAACTCTCTAGAAGGACTTAGATAACTCAAAAATCTGTTACACATATGGCTAGGTAAAATCCAGGAGAAACCAGACGCAAACTTCCACATATCCACAGCCAGAGGGAGTCTATTTAGTTTTCCCAGCAAAAACGTGTGACACCACCTGTGAAATGTTGCCACTTAGGGAGGCTAGCCCATGCTTTAGTGTCCAGGGCCTCTATTGGGGTTCAGTCGTTATGGACATATGTCTCCCAGATGACTGATCTCAGACTCCAGTTCCCCTTGCTTCTGGAAGAGAAACAAATATTTACCAGACATCACATTGTCAGGATTAACTTACATGATTTAACTGGTCTTCACAGCCTGACACCTAAGGCATACAAAGCCAATCTCATTATCAAGGAGAATATTCCACTCCTTCAGAAGTTAGTTACCTCCCAGGTGCTGGTCAAGGGTCAGTCTTATAGGCAGGCCTTTCTATGGAATGTCCAGGGTTTGAGCAATTCAGTCTTACTGAGTGAACCTTTGCTGCCAAAGAAGCTTGGAAAGAAAAGCTCCCAAGTCAAAGTGCAAATTCAATTTAAAATATTTACTTCAACTTCTAAGTGACTTGGTACCCTGCTATCAAGCACATATCCAGCAGGACTCTCCATTTCCTGAAAAAGAATAAATGTATTATTATTGCAGAAATAAGTTACAGGGGTAGATATCTGTGTTAGGGGTATGGATGAGGTTGGGAAAATGGGTGCTGTTTTTCTTATTTGTTTATAATAGAACTTCTTCATGATTTTGAGCTGTTTCATCATATCACTTCTATCTTACTTACCCTATCTCATCAAATCTTGTTTTCAATATTTAGTGCTTTTTGGAGGATGGAATATTTGTGCTTAGCAAGATGACATGTTGTAAGTGATGAAAAGCCAAAGTGTGGGGTACATGAAAAAAGCTTGTTTGGCTTCGAAATGTGCCAGTCTCAGCTAAATCCTAAACTTATCTTTATTTTCTGGTCTTCAAAAATGTACTACGAATGCCATTTGACAAAGAAAAGACAGTCTAATTCTACAGGGAGAAATAGAGTAGGAAGGCCCTCATGTCATTTGGGAATGTGCATATTGTACAAATTAATATATTAGAAATGGATCCTGGGGGTGCCTGGGTGGCTCAGTCCTTAGGTGTCTGCCTTTGGCTTAGGTCATGAACCCCAGGTCCTGGGATCCAGCCCCACATCAGGCTCCCTGCTCAGCAGGAAGCCTGCTTCTCCCTCTGCCTGTGTTCCCTCTCTCGCTGTGTCTCTTTCTGTCAAATAAATAAATTTTTTTTTTTAAAAATGGATCCTGAAATAATCAGTGAGACTTGAAAAGAAAAAACAATTAAGTATAATAGTTTTCAGGGTGGGGCACCTGGATGGCTCAGTCAGTTAAGAGTCTGTCTTCAGCTCAGGTCATGATCCCAGTATCCTGGGATCAAGCCCCCTGTGGGGCTTTCAGCAGGAGTTCTCTCCCTCCTTCTGCCCCTCTCCTTGCTCATGCTCTCTCTCTCTCTTTCTCAAATAAATAAATAAAATATTAAAAAATAAAACAGTTTTCAGGGTCATATTTGGTTACTATAACTCAGTGAACAATAAACAATGAAAATGTGTTAACCATTTACCATGCATTTTTTAAAGATTTTATTTATTTGAGAGAGAGAGAGCCAGCATTGGGGGGGGGGGGGTTGGCAGCGCAGAAGGAGAGGGAGAAGCAGACTCCCCTGAGAAAAGAGCCAGATGTGGGACTCCATCCTAGGACCCTGGGATCATGGCCTGAGTGGAAGGCAGATGCTTAACTGACTGAGTCATCCCAGCACCCCTTGTATGCATTTTATATACATTTTATAAAAACAAAAATCAGTGTTAAGTTGGCCTAACATTTGAGAAAGTAGTTTGCCTCCCAGTATGAAACAATAACCACACATAGTTAGTTGAGAAAGTACAAAATGCATAAGATAAGAGATTTCATTTATTAAATTAATTTTCATTGTACTACTCACACTTATGCATTATGCACAAATTTATGCATAATTAAAGTACATGTATGTTGCAAATATATCCATTATTTAGTAGATACATGTTTCAACATGTACTTGGAGCCAAGTAAACAGGCAGCTTTATTTCCACAGCCTCTCAAGGCATGGAATCACTGACCTTGACTAATCTATATAAAATATACTATTCACCTGTTATTTTATAAACTTCAGTAGATCACTATTTCCTACTGTAACTTTTCTTAAATTGAACTAAGTCCTTTACTGTCCTGTAAACATGCAATATCTAATACTGACTTTGTGGCTTATGTTATGATTTACTTCCATCTAGTATTTGTTCTCTATAAGCTGTTAAGTTCAAATATTAGCTAACAGTCAGAATGCAAGTCAAGACCTAGTACCTTCAGGTTATCCTACAGGATAGTCCTTTTCATTTGATATTTCTTTAGTGTGAATTTTTATACAGGCTAGAGTTATACTATGGGGCTTAGCAATTAACCTTGCTATCTTTCCTTTTTAATCATTCACTATTGTTTCACATGTTAGTCTTCTCTAAAAATCTAGAGCATATATTTCAAGGTCTCCAACTCTAACTTTCATTTGTGTTGTCTCTCCTCCTTTAATAACCAATTTTATTCCCAGCGCAGAGCATTATTGCTTATCGTATCACTATCTATGAGGACATTCTTAGTGGCTATGATTTGGTAAGTATGGAGTTCTCTTGATTCTCCCACATATCTTCCTGTCTTAAATTCACTTCTTTCAGAGTCTACTGTTTCTAGAGAAATTGCACTTGGTTCACCCTCTCCAATGGTCATTCTCTTCTAAGCCATTCATGATGTATCTTGTCTATGTTTTCCATTTAGACTTAGGTTTTATTGAATTTAATAATTCTGGATCTTTTACATACAAATTTCATTTCACTAATTGCATTAAGATAAAGCACAAGGTCAAAGACTATTTTTTTTTTGATGCTTTTAAGTATTACCTGTAGCAACTAGCACAGTTCTATAAGGAAACAGTGCATTAATTATGTCAGTTGATAGTGATGCTAATGGACAGATCCGGAAGGCGCAGTGGTAGGTATTGTATATCATGGGATATCGGGTGAAATCCCACCTTTTTAATTAATAATAAAAGTTAACATCATTATCTTTTATTTGTTTGCAATATTTTCTCAGCAATACTAATGTAAGAAGAAAGAAGAAAACCATTCCTGTAGATTAACTTTTATTTTCCATAGGATGGCATCGGAGCCCTTTAGACCTGGAAGTTGACCAGTAGTCTGGCAAATAATGACTCCTCCAGCCAGGAGTCTCTGCCTCAGGGACAGCTATGATGTGAAATCTCTGGTGAAGAGGAACTATGTTTGCTAGAATTGTCATGGTTCTTGGATTTTTCTGTGTCTTTTTCACACACCACGATGGTTTGTCAGTGCGTTGTGATTGTGTGTCAGGAGGCGCCTCATTACTGGTCTGCACAGAGACAAGAAGGAAGTGAGGGAGGCTGACATGGTTTGCATTAATTACATAGCTATCTGTTGTTCTTGCAACCACCCAAGCATATAATAACTTAAGTAGAGTTTCAGTGAGTTAGAAGCTTCAGCCTCGTGTAGTGTTTTGGCAAGCTGATTCCCTATTATAGCACAGTCAGTACTTTTGTGTTAATCCTTGACAAAGAGCAACGGCAGCCTCAGACCTTTGTTTTCTCCAGCTACCCAGTGCCAAGAGGCTATCACCAGTGTGCATGCACAAGAAAGGAAGTCACTGATTGTGCCCTTGGAACCAGGGTTAACTCCTTTAGTCATTCAAATCTCAGGTACTAATTTATTCTTTTTTCAACCAGAAATCTGATCCAAGAAGAAATATGTTGCACTAGGTGTGGTAAAGGGGTTTAATCATTTTTGCAAAGTCTATTAATAAGAGTCATCAGAAGTAACCAAAACTTTAGGTCGCCTGGGTGGCTCAGTGGGTTAAGCCTCTACCTTCAGCTCAGGTCATGATCCCAGGACCCTGGGATCAAGCCCCACATCAGGCTCTCTGCTCAGCGGGGAGCCTGCTTCCACCTCTCTCTGTGCCTGCCTCTCTGCCTACTTGTGATCTCTCTTTGTCAAATAAATAAATAAAATCTTAAAAAAAAAAAAAAGTAACCAAAACTTCTTTCATAAAACGTATATGGTGGGTGCTAAAAAATGACTGACTGATGGAAGTTTGAGACTCAATGGCATAACATGGAAAATGAGTCTTTTCAGCTCCCAGAACGATGTTGGTACTCAAAGAGTTTAATGACGGTGACAGCAAAAGATTTTTCTCTCTCAAAAGAAATGAAGCCGTGCTTTGCTGAATGAGTAAACAAATCTCTTTCAAGTTTTTGAAAGTTGACATCTACTCTCTTCCATTGTGATAGAGCTTAAGTTATGACTGGGACATAGAAATAAGAGAATTACACCTAAAGAGAGCAAAAGTCAACTTTGAAAAGGAAAATCCTGCTACATGGAGGGGCCTAAGGAAGTAAGATCGAAATGGTATTCTAGATCGACATAGTAACAGCAGCGTACGGCATTTGTATAATCTCATTGTATCAGAACCTCAAAGTATTCATCAAATGAAAGTTAACACTGATTAATTAACCCACCTGGCCATCACCTCTCTGTTGCTCTAAAAATTGAGCAGCAGTTTCTCCATGAGAGACATTTTTAATTGCATTTATTACACTAATTAAGCATTCCTTGTGCTTTAATTAAGTGCACAAATGTTGGGGCATCGCATCCATTTCCCCCAGAATAGAAAATTATCACCTCCAAGCTGAAAGGATAAACTTGAGATGCTTACTAGCACTTTGAAGAAGAGAGAATTGAGTAAAGTTCTGTTGGGAGAAAGAAGAGATAGATTTGGGAAACCTAATATTTCAGACCCAAAGAAGTAATGAAAAATTTCAAATGTATACATCAATCAAGAAATACATATTAAGGGTTTATTATGTGCAGAGCACTGGGATGAAGAAAGTAAGGATGACAGATAAGCAGAGTCCACACTGAAGCCCAAGTTTTGGGGAAGAAAATGCTAATTCCATTATTGCATTTCTGTCCCCAAACATATTCCAAAATTATATCAGGCAGCTCATAAGTTAATGTGATCAAATAAAACAAATGAAGAAATGAAGACCTCTGGGGGCAGAATGAGCTAATTTAAAAATATTTAAACCCTCTAGAGCCAGAAGGGAGAATATATGAAAAGCATGAAAGAGTTGGAATCCACATTTCTAAGTCTGGATGTTTTATGAGTGTTTAATTGAATTATCCTCTTACAGTTATATTGGGGCACATTTATCAAAATTTCAGCAATTACTGGTTATTGTGAGCCTAGCCAGTTATAATGTGCAAAAAAAAAAAAAAAAAAGCTCTTTGGTCCTGAATTTTGTAGGAAATCAGAGAATTAGAGCACCTTGTTCAACTAGGATGTTGTAGTTAGAGTCACAGACCCCACTTTAACTTTGGGAAGCTTTGCCACAGTAACCAACCTGGGCTCCCTATAGACCCCATAGGGGTCTTAACTACCCCAATGATCAGCAGCATAAAAACTTCTCCATAGCTTGTTAGAAATACAAATCTAAGGCCCTTGCCAAGACCTAATTCATCAATATCTGCATTTTTGACAAGATTCACAGGTGATTTCCACACTAGTGACTATACTCCACAACCATCACTTACTCTTCTCCCTGGGAGATGGAATCAGTGTCTGCATTGAGAATGTAAGAGAAAAACCTGGGAATACTTGGCTTGACCCTTCTGGATTCCCCTTTCGTCCTTCTACTTATGGAAAGGGTGCTTTTGGTCAATATTTCACCATGATGCCAACTTCTTGAGGCTTCTGGTGAGCAGATCTATAATTAATTATCTGTGTCTGCACTGGACAGGGTAAGTAAAGTACTAAGACAACTTAGAAAACCAATGTGGCCACACATCTAACCCTAGTATTCCAATGGACTATGTAAAATAATGTTGGTTGTTTCATTTTAGATGTCCAGTAGTTAGAGAACAATAGTAACTTCTAGCACAGAGAGTTGCAGAATACAGTTGTGTGTGTGTGTGTGTGTGTGTTTCTTTGTGCAATGTCTCTCATCTCACCCCTCCCGTACAATTCTGTTCTCACTATTTTGGCTCACAGACCTTTGTGTTATGGGATATTTCCACTTCCCTCCCCTAGTGTCTTCCCTCACTAATTTCTCATTATCAATACCATCATAATTTTCTTTATGAAATGTGGCACTTAGTTGGCATTTTGGTTTTAATTACTTTTCTTCTGCTTATAGCAGACGTTCTGTTTCAAGTTGCCTTTCACAACATTTAAGTTACTTGATCCAGCTTACTTCCTCATGTCTTCCTCCATCATCATGCCAAATGTGCTCTATTTTCTAGATACATAGAACTTTCTTGTGTCCCCCACTCCCAGTACAATAGGAAAAACATTCAAGCCCTATACTTTTGCTTTTGTTCTAATGATCTGCACCACGTCCTTTATCGTTAAGATTTAGCTCAAAAGTCACATCCAGTTCCCTGGTTTGCCTGTTTCTCCTCAGTATATTTAGGCTCAGCCCTTGGCACATTGCTTGTTTCTAATACTTAATAAAATTATGTTCCCTGGTCTTCTCATAGAGGTACTTAATCATGCACCTAGGATGTGAGACTCACCGTGATAGGTTGCATGAATTTTTTCAGTTTTGTATCACAAGGGTCTCACCAATGAATGAATGGAAGGACGGATATATGAATGAATGAGTGTAGAACTGAATGAATGCAATAGCCTTCACATATTTTTTTTTTCTCTTAAACCAACAGAATGTACTATTAGTGTGTTTCTGTGTAGGCAGGTATAAACAAATACAAGTCCCTCATTTCACAAGCTGATTGTGCAATGATCAGGCCACCGACCACTGTGAGACTCAAGTCGGTGCCTTCCCACAACCCGCCGCAGCAGGAGACATTCACATTTCTGCGGTTCCTCTTCAGTGAGCAGGCGTTTCAAACGAGAGGGTATTTAAAACTAGCTGATTATAATTTACATTGTATTAGTCTAAATAAAAACATATGCATTATCAAAAGTAAAATTAAATGATCATCGATGTAATTAGTTCTTTTGTTGTTATCACTGGGTTGATGATTTTAATCATATCAGTGGAAATTAGCAAAACCTTAATTTGTACAGAAATCAATATATTCATTTTGACCATCATGTGTGCATGTCTTGAAATTAATGGCATTTAAATAGAAACTGGTGCAGTGGGGTTGGGTTTTTGCTTCAGATTTAGACACTGTAGAATGTAGGACTATGATACTCTTCATTCATAGGGTAAAGAGTGTGAGAGCCCAAAAACGGTTGGTCTGTCATTCTTGAGCGCTGACATGACTTCAAGAGGTTAGGACTTTGTATTTACGATATACACACATGGAAAAGTAAGAAAGGAGATTTATGTGGTATTCATTAATGAACACCAGAAACAGATATTAGTGTGGAATTACTTAGAGAGAAGTCAGGTATTTTCTGGAGGAAATAATAATAAATGAGATTAGACAGTTGAGAGTTTGACTCTGGAATTTTGGTACAGCACATGAGGAGTGATTTAATTAGTGGAGAAATGATTTTACACATTTCTATCTTCAATACGGTCTTCCTTCATATTGTCTCTTTCTTTTACTATCTAGCACATGTTTCAAACTCCACCTCCTTTTAGACCTTCCTAATTGTCAACCTCTCATTAAATTCGTCCTTTCCTCCAATTTTATAGTACATAGAATCTGGAAAACACAGACAGCTTTCATGTTGATTTAACAAGTATTTACTGATCAATCATTATGAGCAAGGTATTTTGAAAGGACTATAGAAACCAATTCTTTGTACTGTGAAACAATATTTTCTAATTGATGTATGTACAACATTGGTCTTCTAACTTCCTTTTAAAAAGGATATCTTTTCTATTGCCATAACACCTAACAGGGATGAGTCCAGTTGGAAATCTGATTGATTAATTCTGTCTGCCCTGTCTATGGCCTCTTAAATACTGGTGGTACCTCCATGCATCTCACCATGGAGGCCAATTAAATGTCAGTGATAAATTACACCTCTTCTTGATTTTTTTTCCAGAAATAACCTTCCACTTAATCTCTTGACCTCTGTTCTCTACTCAGGATTCCACTGTCCCTATGTTTTGACTTCATACTGAGCTTTTGACATCTGTTTCTTTTCTTTCTCAGTTTGATAAAAAATGTGCTCTTCCATTTCTTGCTTTACTGACTGCATTTTGTCCACTGGGTTCTTTGTGTCCCAAGACTTCCTACAAATTCACTTAGGAAGATTTCCCTTTGTGAAACTTATAATTCCATTTGCTTGTTTAACTCTCACTGGTAATAAGAATCCACCAGTTTCTACATTTACAACCAGACAGAGAGATCCAGAGGCATTAATGGTGAAAAATAAAGGAATGGAAATACTTGTAAGTATTTGTATATCTGAACTTTTCAGGAAGGAAAATTTCAGCAAGAACCAGAATAAGTTATTTAGGGAATTCTAGGAAAAACAGTCTTACAGATAGTATATTTGTGTGAAGGACTTAGTAGTTAATATTAAAAATATGATGGGAGCCAAGTTACAAAATCTTGGTCATTCTTTTATATACCCTCCAAAGTTTTTGAATTACTTGGAATGTGGTTTTCTAATTTTTTTTTCCCTTTTTTAGCTGTAGGAGGGTGAAGATAACTCTTGCCCTGCTTCACTGTCTCACACTCCTTCCTTGTTTTTAGAACAGTAGTTAATAGCTACAATGCAATCAATATCGCTTTACCCTGTATAGCATCTCCCACACAGGCAATATTGCAAACTACTTTTTTCTTTAAATAATACAGTAACCAAGTTAAATAATAAATAATAGCCCAGAGAGAGAGAAAAAATGAATGTGGTATACAAAGAAGGAAAAATGGGCCTTTCTATATGATTTGAAAGGAAGTTAGGGGTTTATGAGGTAGAGGTCCAGGAAGATCATATATCATGGGAATAACCGCTCACTGTTTTCAAGCTCTCTAGTATCATCCTAATGTTACAGAAGCAGTTTTGAAATGTCACCATGAGGTGATGAGCTTTTTAGGGAATACAAGAATTTGCCAATAAAGCAACATAGTATTATGTCATGGTAAAACATGTGGGCCTCAATTTTAACTCTGGAATTTGCATATAGAGTATAATTTTGTGAATGACATCAACTATTATTAAGTAAGTATCAGATTACGTAGAAGGCTGTTATATGGAAAAATACATTAAGGACCAAACAAAGGATCTGACAGATATGCTAAATATATAGAACAGAGAATCAGTATCAGTATTGTTCTGAACAACACATAGTTATGGAAAATCATGGTCAACGTTCTTACCTGCTTAGGATGTTCTGCTAGCCTACTATTTCTGTCAGTACAATTTTTGTTGTACAAACTGTATTCATTTGGGAGGATGCAGTTCATCCGTAGCATCTCCTGAGATGAAGCTCCCTACAAGTGGTAATTGTTTTCTCACCCCTAGTGCTCCAGAACTAGTGTCCCATCCCCACTCACATTACTCCCTTGGAGGACCATCTCTATCGAGCTTTGTACAATTGCTATTCTTTTACTGTTACTTTCCTGTTGGAGGTTCGTCCCCAAATTCCCCAACATGTTTTCTGCATAGTGACTGTTTCATAAATCTTCATCTATTGAAAAATCAGCCAGAGACTTTACAGAGTTCAAATCTAGTAAGTGAAGAGAATATGAATCTCTAAGAATGTGAACAGGAATTGTGACCATAAGATCATAAACTGTAAAAGGCAATAGGCTGGTCAAAGGATGTTGAGTGTCTGTTGAGTACACTCACGGAGGGTGAATTTTCATCTGTACCATGGTTGGCTGGGCAAAAAGCTAATGTATAATTTCTAAGTCTGACTTCTGGATTTATCAAAGAATTGGTCAAAGAACCAAGCCTTTCAAAATTGTTTCATATAATCTGTGAAACACGTAAAAGGTAGGTAGAATGCATGGTTTTCTTTTGTCTTTATCCAAGACACACTTCCTGGAGTATTTGATTACACTCATATTGTCTTTTCCATTCAGATTGGGTCTAAGAGAGAAAAGGAGAAAAAGAAAAGTTTAACATTCATAATCCCCCAACTGCAAATGTAAATCCTGATGGATAATGTTCAGTTCAAGGTAAATGCAATGTAACCATTAAACATGAATACTCAGTTTTGGAGTGTCCTGTAGGAGCAACATATACAACATTCGCCTCAATCGTGTGCTTATTCCTGATGCAATGTAGTTGAAAAAATGTACAATATATTTTTGTCTAGTACATTGATGCTTACATTTGTTTTCATTTCAAAGAAAAGATGGAATTTTCCACACTCAATTGTAAATTCCTGGAGATCAAGACTATGCCACATTGAACTCGTATTTCCAGAGACTAAGACAAGGAACATTGCATCGTAGGCCTGGACTATGTTGAATGAATGAATGAATGAGTGAGTGAGTGAAGCGTGTCACTCTAGATCTCAACTGACTGTTTTCTTCTTCAAGGATTGCTGGAGCAGAAAAGAGAAAAGGGCCTACAACATCTAATTCACTCTTCCCCGTTAGCACGATTGTTTCCTTTCTTCCTGTTATGCCATCTTTGGGTAAGTGAGAAGAAGGCTGCATGCAACATGTGGAGGAGCAATCTATTTCTAGGTCACCAGGGAGTGACATGCCCATAGCAAACAACC
Source organism: Mustela nivalis (assembly GCF_964662115.1). NCBI lineage: Eukaryota > Metazoa > Chordata > Mammalia > Carnivora > Mustelidae > Mustela > Mustela nivalis. The sequence continues at coordinate 51,860,434 of NC_139033.1, forward strand.
AGGCAGTTAGTACCTAGAGGCTACATTGGAATGTGACCGACTAAGAGCTTTCAGAAGCATTCAGAAAAGGGAAACCTCATGCAGGTTGAAAAGCAGTAGGAGGCATCAACTCCAGGGCTGCTTCCTTTTGAGCTCCATGACCTTGTTTACTAATGGAACCACTTCAATCTCCTTTTTCTCATCCATGAAAACAATAAGACAATACTTGCTGGGCTAAACTTCCAAGGTTGTGTGAGGATCACTGAGTTAGCTTGTGTTAAAGCACTTTGAAAATCATAAGCACTAGCAGGGATGTAAATGATTATTACTAGTTGAGGAGGTTTCAAGGAGGGTCAATAGTGTTTGAATATGCAGAAAGAAGGCAGGCGTGTATTGTAAGCACAAGGGAGAAACCTAGAAAAAATGTCTAGAGGTATAAATAAATCTGCAGGTATGCAGAATTTAAGAGAGGGGCATCTTAATTGGTGCTTAGGTGAAGGATGTTGTAGGAAGAGTGAAAATTATGGGGGCCCTTCTTCTTCTTTTTTTTTTTTTTTTTATACCCATCTCCTCCCCCAGCTTCTCCACTTCAAATCTAGCAGCCTAGTCAGATATACTGAAGGCCAGTGTCTGTCCCACTGGTTAGAACATGGGCTCACTATTACTTAGTAAAGCAATTGCTCTGAATCCTTTATCAGCGCTGGTTATTCAACCCAGCTCTATTCAGAAAAAGAAATGCAGAAGAGAAACAGTGGATTTTCCATCCTTGAATAGGTGTTTTGTCAAAGGCCCAAACCTATGGCAGAACAGTTGTAATGATTTTCCAAATCCACTCTGGGCTTTTCCATTAGTATTCATTTTCCTCTCATACACATAGCTACCAATTCAAATAGAAAGTTGAAAATGTCTCCCCAAACAGGAAAAATTCTGCCTGAAGCCTGAATATACAACCTTTCATAATTTATTTTAGAATAAAGGAAGAAAAGCTACAACGTTTCTACATATTTTAACTTGCATGGAAGGGAGATTTCTCTGTGACACAATGACCACTAATATTTTCTGAAGGAAATTTAGTTTGCTATTAATACAAGAGACCAGAAAGAGGAGTGTGTGTGCATGTATATCTATCTATAAGTAGAGATGGGGGGGTGGGGTCAAATATGGGACGAAAATAAAAAGCAGAAAACAGTTGCTAAAATCTAGTGATTTTTAGAAAGTGGAGAAAATACTCCTGAGTCAAAGATTCTGTACTTGTGATTTGCTGCAAACACTCTGACAGGCATATAAGGAGGTAGGAATTTAGCAAATAAACAAGGCAGTTTAGTCACAGAAGAATGCCACAGGAATGTTAAGAAGATATCTAGTTAAGATCTTGGGTCAATCATTAAATCTCTCTGATCTTCAGTTTCCTTATCTATGAAATCATGATAGTATAGCCTCTCTTGCTTATTGTAAAAGGTTATTTTGAAGCTCAAGTGAGATCTTACATTACAAATCTGTAATCTCATAACAGAGATTCAGTTCAGTCCTCAAATACTGTTATTTATGGGTATGCCATCATTTGCAAAAATCCCATAAACAACAACTTCACAGAAACCTGGTCCTTGAAGGCTAAAATATCAGAGGAGCAGTTTGATAAAGGTTTCAGCAACCCTTAGGTTGTTGGGGTTGCAAGCCTCCAAGACGGCCTCCTGTGGCCCCTGTTTCACAGTATTCCCACCCTTAGGTAATGCCATCCCACACTTGGCTAGGGTTGGTCTGTGTGACCAAGAAGTTACAGCTGAAATGATAATATGTCACCTCTGTGAGTAGGTCAGAAATGACACGGGACGTCAGAGTTGGTCGTCCCTGAAGTCTTAAGGCTTGGGTGCAAGATGTGAATATTCTTTATACAAATAATAAGAGCCAGAACTTGCTGAAGACTTGCTGTGCCCACAGACCTGTGCTAAGTTCCTCATTAAATCCTCATATAAACTTGTATGGAAAAAGTGAGACTGACATTAAATCTTCCTGTGCTTCTCTGTGCCCTTTCTATATTAGATCTTAGCACTGGGTTTATTTGAGAACACAAGGGTGGGTCTATATTTGGAATTTTGGTCCTTTTCTACCAGTGCCTGTCTAACTCCTGAAGAGGTAGTTCCAGGGTGTGGTATCTTCTCTCTTTCTTTCCTCTGGATGTTTTACCTCTGCTGGTATGGACAAAGCAAAAGTAAAAATCCAGATCAGATAAAATGAATGCAAGAATTGTATTGCTTTTAATAAAATGGTGAGTTGTACCAATGGGGGTATTAGCGTGCGAGGTCACAGCAGTTTGAGACAGTTTGAGCTTCTCAGAGAATGCCTTCCTTAGGATAATTCCTAAAAAGGAAAAGAGAAAACAGCAATGGTTTAAGTTTTGTAACTTAAGGCATGCAAACATACATCCATGCACACACACGATGCCTTTCTTCCCTCTTTGGGTGGGAAGAGTGTGTGTAAATGTGTGTGAGCAGAGGGAGATTTATTGTGTAGACAGTTGATAGGTCATACTTCAAAGTGTAGTGTTCCAGGAGGTGCCTCTTCAAACTTCATTTCTCAATTAAATGGGGATAGGAGAATTATGGGCATTAATCCTCTTTGAGCTGAGACAGGGATTAAAACAAAAACATGTTTCACCTAGTCAGTAACCCTAGGAATCCACGAGACCTGAGCTGCTCAGATCAAATTTATTTTGAGAGCTCACTGAAGTATTTAAGCTCTCCTTGATTAGATGTTATAATGATCAGACAGAGGAGTACAATGAGCTAAACTTTGCTGAGGACTCCATGACATTACCAACATGGTTTATTCTCAGGCATGTGGCAATTTCATTAATTTATTCATTTTAATTTGGAAAATTATTTGCTCTAGAAAAAAGAGTTACATGAGGACTAATGTTCAATTTGTTTTTCGTGTTCCTTAAATGCTAATGATATGTATTAGTTTAGAGGGCCTGCCCTTTCACTGATTCCTCGTCCTGTGATATATGATATAATTACAATGGCAATTGATCTTTGACCGAAACGTTGGTAAAATGGAATGGAAGTCGCTTTTCATGTGCCAAGGTTACAGTTAAGGACACAGAAGCTTTGCTCCGGCTTGCAGATTGGCTTGCAGAGCTTTGTCTAACCCCCGATATTGATTGCTTGCCTTTTACAGTGCTCGCGTTCATCCACCCGAACAGGAAGAACAGGATGAGAGATTGCAAAATGACTCACTGTGAGAAGATAAGGTTAGGAGGCCGCAGAGGCAGGAGCAAAGTTTGTCAACATGGTTTGGTTTGGGAAGTTCCTGAGAAGAACCTAGCGAATACAAGCCTCACAACAGGTAAGAACAACTGGGAAGCTTCTGGATCAGGAATGTGACTAAACCCGCAAGTCAGAAGGCTGCACTCTCTTCTGCGACTAGACCTTTCTGAGTCTCTGCTTCCTTAGCTCTAAAATGGAGTTAATAATAAATGAACAACACCTCTTGGGAAATTCTTAGACAAAAATCTGTGCATTGTTAGCGTGAGAAAGGACCTAGGAGGTCATCTAGGTAACATAGTCACTCATTTTAGGTCAACTCAAAGGAAACTTAAATTACCGCTCCAGGAACACAGTAGAAACATTCAAGCATGGCAAACTGCAGATTCTTTCACTTCTTTTTAAAAAGATTTTATTTATTTATTTGAAGGTGGGAAGCTAGAAAGGGAGGGAGAGAGATGGAAAGAATCTCAAGCAGACTCTCTCACTGAGTACAGAGCCTGATGAAGGGCTGAGACTCATGACCTGAGTCACAACCAAGAGTCAGGTGCTCAACTGACTGAGCCACCCAGGTGCCCCAGATTCTTCTACTTTTAAAAGGATTGAGACTTGTCAGCCATTTATACCTAAGTGTTGATATTTATTTAGCAATTTCTTTTCTAATACTTGCTTCATCCAGAAGAGCCTTTGGAAACACTCAGCACCAAAGGGGAAAGAGACTAAGGGACAGGAAGATGAAGTTAACAAGACTGTATTGAAAAGGGACACTTCAGGCATGAGACCAATTAGTGACTCAGTGGCTATAATGCCTGCATCTTCTATTGACCTTACATGAACTTCATTGAGCAGCTCCATCAGGGTAATCTATATGTCTCATTGAATATTGATATGTCTAACTAGGTCACCTCCTCATGTAGAGGAGCAAGTCAGTGTTGAAGGAATGCTGCTCTGCTCCCACGGCTATATGCAAGTCTAGAGTCGTTGGCAAAACAGACCTTATACCTCAACACATAACCGAAAATGAAAGGTGAAGTTAAAGAAAAATAATGAAAGTAGAATTTCTCATCATATAGCTTCACAGTATTGACTCTTCTGAAAGACTATCAGTGAGCTGACTGGGTAAGTATCCTGAACAGAAGCAAGCCTCTCGAGTGAAGAACTATTGGATGTCTGAGTAGCATACAGTTTAATAGGGCAGCTGAGAAGCTAGGGCAGTGTTTGCCTCTGAACTACAAGAAAAAGACTCTGCCTTTTGAACTATACCCAAAACACGGATTATTATGAAGAAGGTCACTTCTGAATACAGACTGTACTTTCCCTCCAACACACACATTTAACACGTATACAGACTGGTCTCCCGACACTCTACCCGCCAAAAATACCTTTAGAAAAATAACTTCTTCGATATTTGGTTGATTTTCCCTCTCTTCTCTTGAGGAAGAGCTTGAGAACAAGTTGAAGGTCACTTCAGATTTTCCAAATCAATGATTCATTTAGCAATGTAGTCATGGCTTAGAAATGCAGCTGCATAGCCGAAAATGAAAGGAAATAGGAGATTTCTACAGCCCCAATGGGATCACAGTGAGCAGCCCACATTAGTCAAGAGCCTGAGCCAGGATTTGAAAAGACATGCTACCGAACATTGAGTAAGCCAGTTTCGTTTGATTAGACAATGAATGCTTACTTAAGAATATTTGCGCTAAGGCTCCCTCTGATTTAAGTAGGTTAGACCTGAGTTCCCAACTCCCACTCATCTGTTTGCCAACAAAAACCATCACCTGAGAGGAAATTAGCCATCATTTATTTTAAAAAGTAAAGACTATGGTTGGCAGGAGAAGCATTTCTAAAACTTTGTAAAAGACTCAAGTCTCTTCAACTTACTGTATTGTTATGATAAAGATATCTTACCAGTTCCTGAAACAGAGCCTGGCCCTTGAGAAAGCATACATCCCCCTCCGTCCTTGTATTACTTATAGTAAAAAGTCATATCAAAAACTATTCCTGGGGAACAGAGAGAAAATTAAAATTTTAAATTAGCATGTTAGATGTAGGTAAATAAATCAGAAGCAGATTTTTCTGTAAATACCAAATACATAGCAATGGGTGGTAACTCACAAAAACAGACATGGAACATTTTGTAGCAAATATCATTTTATAATGCATGCTAGGAACAGTTAGTATTCCAAAATTTCATAGAAATGATGATACCAAAATGATTGTAATCAGCAATAATACTGATCCTAATACTAATAGCAAAAATAATAATGTCTATATTTCTCTCCACCAGAGACATGTATTTTCTAAAAGTCCTAAGTGAAAATGCTTATAAGTGATTTTGAGGAAAACAAAGTATTCTTATTGTTGGAAAAAAATCTTAGTAAAATGTTGTTGTGTATCCACTTTCAAGATATTTTAACTGAAAATGTGCATATGTTTTAGCTACCATATTAATCAATGTGTGTATAGATTGAGATACAATTTCGTAAAGTACTTAAAACCGAGTATTTTATTTAGAAAAATTTTGGTCTGAACCATTCTAAATTAAATACTATCTTGGTCAAGTGTGTTCACAAACCTTTCTGGGTTGCAAGTATTTTAAAAATTTGAATATGATAGTTCATCATGAGTCTTAGTCTACCTTTCCTTTACAGGTACTTTTCTCCTTTGAAGTTTGAGATGTAGTATCATTTGGCTAACTACTTCAATCTGTTCTGTCCTTCTGTCAATCTCGTTTCTGCAGCTGTCTTAAAACTCCTGTCCTCCTTCTGACCCTTCGTACACATTTGGAGGAGTCACTGAAAAAATAATACCATTGGAAAGGGTTTAGAACTTGCTTCAACATGAATGATTGGTTCTATTGATCTTGCTAAACTGACCTATCTGTAAATTCCCAAAAAATGGTTGCAGAAAAACAAACTCGGTTAAGCCATTTTTTATTGAACTAAACACACACTTGAAGTTACCCACATAAAAAGATCTACTTAATTTTAAGGATTATTATAGAAGTGGCTCCTGCATGTAGAGCACCATGCTAGCACCATGCTAAGCCTTCTGCAATACTCAAAAGAAATATGGTATGCTTCTACACTAAAACATTTGTAGCTTGTTGTGGAAACAAGGTGTGTACCTGTGTAATAAACAAAAATGTAATACAATGTGTAATCAAATACTAGTACATCTAGACCACAGGAACAAAAACTATATGGTATCCAAGAATTACATTTAGACAAAGAAATCAGGGAAGACCTCTCATTGGGACTTTGTGCCTTTCCTTTCTTTTGTTTCTGGAAATTGTCCCTTTGCCAAATCCATCCATGTAGTTTCACAGGGAGCAATCTGTGAATTGATTGTTGGATGAGCTTGTTATGCATGCTAAACCTTCCCTGTCACAAATGTTTGAGCTTTGGCTCAAGAGAGTTTTGGGGGATGCCGGTGGTGGCTCAGTGGGTTGGGCCTTTGCCTTCAGCTCAGGTCATGATCTCAGGGTCCTGCGATCGAGCCCCACATCAGGCCATCTGTTCAGGGGGGAGCCTGTTTCCCCCACTCTCTCTCTGCCTGCCTCTCTGCCTACTTGTGATCTCTCTCTCTCTCTGTCAAATGAATAAATAAAATCTTTAAAAAAAAACAACAAGAAAATTTTGGGAAGTCTGTGAATAGAGATAGAGGCTCTACTTTATACTTCGAGAGCTGCTGGTGGATTTGCTTCCATTCATTAGATCAGAAAAACATTTAAGTGGTCAATTGTGGCAAAGAAGGAAATATAAGGAAAGATGGAGAGAGAGTCTATTTGGATCTGAATTCCTAGCTGTCCTTAATGTTAAGTCAAATTCCTCTTTTTGGGTTCCAGATGACTCTTCATATCCTATCTTTGTAAAATGCCTTTTTGTCATTTAGATTGAGTGGCGATTCTTTTCTTTTCTACGAAGACTCTTAATACAAAAATGGATTTGGTTTATTATTTTAGACCTGGTGCCTTATTCTCATTAGGAATATCTTGATCTATAAAGATTGGTTAGTAGATGTGTATTATTATCATTAAAATTACACATTTCCAGACCACTCTTGAGTCTGCTCTGTGTGACAGAGCAGTTGTGATAACTACATAAATTTGCCAAAAGAATTGAATTTGCATAGCCCAGCATCATCTCAGTATGAGCATCTGAGGGACAATTTCCTACATTTGTTCCATCATCGAAAAGTATAAAGTTGTTCTTTTTCAAGCAATTTAAAAAGAACAGAGAAAAATATGTTGATGATTTCTTTATTTGTATCATATAGAAATACACAGATGTTTATTTTGTTTTTTTGTAAGTCTGTAGGATAATACATCTTACCATTACTGAAGAGATGTTTATAGATGTTCACAACATCTGATTTTTTTGTAAGGAGGGAAAAGTCTGAGAATGACTAACCAATGATAGCACATTATATATCTATAGCTATACCTATATCTACATATTTAATCCAATAGCTCAAGTTAGCTTTATACAAACCTTGTATGATAATTATTATTACCCCATTTTACAAGTGGAAAGACATCTAAACATACAATAAAAGAGTGTTCAAGCTTATAAATAAAGCAGTAATAGATGAATCACTAGAATTGAGATTTATTGATACAAATCTGTCACTTCCTTGAATTCTTAGGAAAACTTAAATAATAATAATAATAAGGGTAAGAATTAATTAGTATTCTAATATGTTAGCCTAGAAATTGGGGCACCTGGGTGGCTCAGTGGGTTAAGCCTCTGCCTTCGGCTCAGGTCATGGTCTCAGGGTCCTAGGATCAAGCCCCGCATTGGGCTCTCTGCTCAGCAGGGAGCCTGCTTCCCCTTCTCTCTCTGCCTACCTCTCTGCCTACTTGTGATCTCTCTCTGAAATAAATGAATAAAATCTAAAAAAAAAAAAAAAGAAAGAAAGAAAGAAAGAAAGAAAGAAAGAAAGAAAGAAAGAAAGAAAGAAAGAAAGAAATCCTATTTCTTAGACTTGGCAACTAATACATATTCTCTGGGTTTCTAGAATCAGAGAGTGGTCCTGTCAGAGAACTTTGAGAGCATAGTTTATCTGTTCTTTTAGAAATGAGAAGCTAAGAATCAGGGCTTTTCCTCAGCTCCTAATGCTTTCCTGATAAAATAATAATAAGTGGCTGGATACTTATGTGGATAACTTCAGCATTTCTCTAGAAGTACCATGGTGAAGCCTTTATCTCCCATTCAGTCCCAAACCTCAAGAGGGTTTTTTCTTCCCAGGTTTGTGACAGCAAACAATCTGATGTGTATAGTGTTCCCTCAATATGTGATTTACCGATTATAATTCTAAAGATGGAAAATCAGATGATGTAAGTTAAAATGTCTCGTGTCAAAATCACATATTTAATAGATTCCCAAGGGCATATTGAGTCAATAGGAATGGCGTTACCTTCAAATCTTGGCAGAGCCTCTACAACTCAGCACTAAGAAGAAAAAAAAAATGCCTTTTAAATAATGAAACCAGTGAGTTCTTTTTTCCCTTTTATTTATTATTATTTTTAATGTAAATTCAATTAGCCAAAATAGAGTATATCATTAGTTTCAGCTATAGTTTTCAGTAATTCATCGGTTGCACATAACACCCAGTGTTCATCACATCATGTGCCCTCCTTAATGCCCATCACCTCCTTACCACATCCTCCCACCCCCTGCCCCTCCAGCAACCCTCAGTTTGTTTCCTATAGTTAAGAGTCTCTTATGTGTTTTCTCCCTCTCTGATGACTTCCCATTCACTTTCCCTCTCTTTTCCTATGATCCTCTGCACTGTATCTTATATTCCACATATGAGTGAAACCATATGATAATTGTCTTCCCCTGACTGATTTATTTCACTCAGCACAATAACCTCCAGTTCCATTCAAGTCTATGTAAATGGTCAGTATTCATCCTTAGCTCTATTCTTAACTTCCTGAGGGACCTCCATACTGTTTTCCAGAGTGGCTATACCAGTTTACATTCCCACCAACAGTGTAGAAGTGCTCCCCTTTCTCCACATCCTCACCAACATTATTTATTTCCTGTCTTGTTAATTTTAGCCATTTTGAGTGGTGTGAGGTGGTATCTCATTGTGGTTTTGATTTGTATTTCCCTGATGCCAAGAGATGTGGAGCATTTTTTCATGTGTCTGTTGGCCACCATTTGGATGTTTCTGTTCATGTCTTTTGCCCATTTCTTGACTGGATTATTTGGTTTTTGGGTGTTAAGTTTGATAAGTTCATTCTAGAACTTTGATACTAGCTGATCTGATAGGTCATTTGCAAATACCTTCTCCCATTCTGTAGGTTGCCTTTTAGTTTTGTTTACTCTTTACTTTGCTATGCAGAACTATTTCATCTTGATGAAGTCTCAGTAGTTTATTTTTGCTTATGTTTCCCTTGTCTTTGGAGACATGTCTAGAAAGAAGTTGTTGCAGCCAAGGACAAAGAAATTGCTGCCTGTGTTATCCTCTAGGATTTTGATGGATTCCTGCCTCATATTGAGGTCTTTCAGCCATTTTGAGTTTATATTTGTGTGTGGTATATAAGAAAATGTTCCAGTTTTATTATTCTACATGTAGATGTCCAATTTTCCTAACAGCATTTATTGAAGAGACTATCATTTTCCATTAGATATTCTTTTCAGCTTTGTCAAAGATTAGATGATCATAGAGTTGAGGGTCCATATCTGGGATCTCTATTCTGTTCCATTGATCTATGTGTCTGTATTTGTGCCAGTACCTCACTGTCTTGATGACTACAGCTTTGTAATATAGCTTGAAGTCCATTACTGTGATGCCACCAGCTTTGGTTTTCTTTTTCATCATTCCTCTGGCTATTTGGGGTCTTTTCTTGTTCCATACAAATTTCAGGATTATTTGTTCTAGCCTGTGAAAAACGTTGATGGTATTTTCATAGGGATTGCATTGAATATGCAGATTACTCTGGGTGAGATAGACATTTTAACATTTATTCTTTCAACCCATGAGCATGGGATGTTTTTTCACTTCTTTGTGTCTTCCTCAACTTCTTTCATAAGTGTTCTGTAGTTTTTAGATAACAGAACTTATACCTCTTTAATTAGGTTTATTCCCAGTTATCTTATGGTTTTCAGTGCAATTGTAAGTGGGATCAATTCCTTAATTTCTCTTTCTTCTGTCTCATTGTTAGTGTATGGAAATGCAAATGATTTCTATAATTCAGTAAGTTCTTTACCTGGATACCTTCCCAAAACTGATCAATTGGATTGTGTGTGTATGTGTGTGTGTGCGTGCACGCACACATTCATACCTGTTGTATGTATGTTTTCAGTACATTGTGCAGGGTGCAGGGAAGTAGGATCCATATTATCAAAGATATAAGTGCAAGAAAATGCAAGAAGTACCTCAGAGATTAAAATAAGCCAACTTTTTCTGGAAAATAAGTTATTAGAAGAAAAATAAAAGGTCATATAGAAAAGAAGGATGGAAGCGTACTTTATAGCCCTTGAATACTGGACAGACTTGTGTACTTAATTTTGAAGCAATGGGGGATCATTCGTGGTTTATAAATAAGGAAATGATAAAGGTAAATATATCAGATAAATCGAAGAGGGGATGGCTGGATTAGGAAGATCAGTTCAGAGACTATTACAATTGTTACACCTGAACTAGGTAATAGCATTGGGAACAGAAAATGGATGGATAGATGTGAGAGCTGTTTCAAAGACTTCATAGGATTCGCCAAGTCCCTTTCTCTCAGAAACTTGTATATTTTGCATATAATTCTGGAGTCAGAACAAAACTGAACAAACCACGACTACCACTAACAACAAAATATGTTGATTCCTTTAAGTATTTTGCCTAAGTCCACCTGGCTACTCAGAAGCGCCCAGGACTCAAACTCAAGATTCTTGATTATTCTCCCCATATGCTTTTTGGTTGTTTCTTCAAGATGCTCTCAAGTCGCTAATGCAGTTTTTTATTGTTAACATATCAAACTTTTTTATATCCAGACATTTAAATTTTAAAAAATCATAATTCAACATCCTCCTGAGAGGGCTGAGTGCTTTGCAAATATTCTGTCTAAACAGCCCTCTGAGAAGGGGAGGCAGGGTATCCCCCCCACCCTTGAATGTTGGCAAATAGAAAGTTACCTTTGATTCATCCTTGTGTCCTTTGAATAACTGTTTTGTTATTTCAATAAAGGTCAGAAGGCTTAATGCACAGAGAAAGGTTTGCTCAGGTTTTTTTCCCTTTATTTTTAGAAATGAATACAAATGTAAACCGTATTCACTGGTGGCTTTGAGATACACAGTTTCACCACCAAGAAGCAGTTGTGATTTTTAATCAGAAAATGAAACCCAGAAAATTCTCAGGAACAGACATAGTCTTACTTTGGCATTGTCTCTTCAAAACTTGAGCTATTCCCAGGATGATAGACAAAACCGGAGATGGTTTTTGATCAAATTACAAATATCTTGTCAGTTTGGCCATGTGGTTTAATTTTTCTTTGTTTCTGTTGTCTGTACTTTTTTTTTTTTAAGATAGGGCCACTGGCCTGAATCCAAGGCAGGGTAGATGCATGCTGATCTTCATAAACATTCTTTTGCTCCCTTTCCACATCTTGGTAGGCATTTTTTCATTTATGTATTCAACTAACCCTTTTCGCCATGATGTTTCTCTCTCTTCTGCTCTTGCCTAAGCAGTGTCTCAGGTTTAGTTGAGATGTTATACTTCTCCAGTTATTCTGAAAGTGCAAAGTCATCAACTTCTCTGGCAGAAGTTGCTTTGTAAGATCAACAACAATGATAGAAACAACAGCAGCAACACATGTATTGATCACTTATTAAATGTCAGGCTGAGTTTTAAATGTTTTGCAAGCTCTGTCTCATTTTGTTGTAAGAAAGCACTAATAGAGTGGATATTGTTTTCATCCCTATTTTGTACTCTGAATCAACAGACAGAAAGAGAGGTGAGGGTAGGTAACTCACTCGAGGTGAGTTATAGGCAGACTGCAATATTTTCTCTCTGGTTCCTCTGTTCTTTATCAGCTGCTATGGAATCCACTCTAAGAGCCTGCTGAGATGCTAGAAGCAGCCCTACATGTCTGCATTTTGAAGCAAGATATCGTTTATTGATGAATACAAACCCATCAAAGAAATACCTTCCCAAATGATGAAAAGCTCTTTTTCTTTTATGAACAGTTTCTGGAGTATATGTATGTGCAAATGTTATACAGTCCATTTTAATTCTCAAAATAGAATAACAGTGAAGGAAGAAAACAGCTTAGCATTCTTTAACTTAGGTGTAAATTTGAGGGTGACTTTGAGTCTTTCTTCTTTCCATAAGTTATAAAGACAGTTAACATCAGTGAATTAACTTTTGTTTTTATGTATCTCATTTAATGCTGAAACTGGGGAGATTTGGGTAGTTTCCTGTAAAACCTATCATGACAGAAAAGAAGCTGATTTCAGATCTTCAAAGTGCCGGGCTGAATAAGTAAAAGAAAAGTACTGGCTGTGGATTAGGAGTTTGGTCACAAACCTTCGAACTATGGAATTCTAATTCCATTTTTGGTTGTGGTTCTCTAGGGCTCCAAGCACAGATCAAAGGCCTCTTCTTGTTTTCATTTTTAATGGGTTACTCCTTAAAAAGTAAAACCTACTTCACTCCTGGTTCTTCTACAACACGACTCCCCTATGAGCAGACCCCAGTTTCTCCACCACCACAAAAAGATCTGTGTGTGACATGTATGTAGATCAGCTCTCAGCCAGAGTTACTCCAAGTCCTGATGACCTACGTCCAGAGTGGCCCCCATCTGGATTCAAATACCAATATTCAGAACTTGGAAGCCCACCAAAATGGACCCCAGTCCACCCTGGCACTCAGTTTGGAGTTCTTAGACAATATTCATCCAAGATCCTCCTTGGCAGAGCCCTATTTGCTCTCTCTTGCCAACAAGAAGAGAAGAGAAAAAGAAAAAACAGTTTCAGAATGCTTGAATAGGGGGAAAATACCATCCAAGTGAACAAAATGTTTAGGGCAATGAATCCATTGCAAAATATTCATATATGAGCTCTCATTTATCCTTGACAGTGTGCTGGTATCTGAACCTTGTTACATTATTTAATTCTGTATTCATACATAAGTGTAATAAGACTAATTGTAAGACCCCATGGATATGTTTGGATGCATTTTTAACCACACTTATGTTTCTCCATCCATTTTGTGTTTAACCAGTTTTTTAAAATTATATTTTAAAATTATATATTTTTTAAAGATTTTTATTTATTTATTTGACAGAGAGAGATCACAAGTAGGCAGAGAGACAGGCAGAGAGAGAGAGGAGGAAGCAGGCTCCCTGCTGAGCAGAGAGCCCGATGTGGGACTCGATCCCGGGACCCCGAGATCATGACCTGAGCCGAAGGCAGCGGCTTAACCCACTGAGCCACCCAGGCGCCCTAAAATTATATTTTAAAATGCTGTGAATTGAATTAAAGTGTTCTCTAAAATGGATATTTAGGAAGTCTAACTATTGTTTCAATTGTGACGAAAAGAAAAATCTCATTTTGCTGGACTTATTTCTTTCACATGGAGAAAGTATTAGGGAGTGATATAGAATGAACTATGAAGAAAGAAAAATAGATTATTCTGGGTGTGTGTGTGAGTATTTACGTGTGTGTTTCCAGATAGTAAGAACTGGTTCCACTCTTCCAAAACTCTGGTAACAGAGGCTAAACTTTGAAGGAACACAGAGAAAAGAGAATAATATCATGAAAGAATTCTACCCAGAGAGTTCTTTTAGACTCGTATTTGATAGTGTAATTATGTCCCACCTCTAAGTGGCTTAGAATTCAACAAGCAAAAGAGAAGCCATTTTAAGAACTAGATTACACTTTATATCTCCAGACCATTCACTAAGCACGATTACATCAGAAATAACGATAAATAAATCTCCATGTATGTCTGAGTTGCAACAAACTCTCTCATCATCTGACTTCTGTAAACACTGTTGCTCTTCTTCCTGATTGGAACCCATTCTGTGAAGCTTGCCTTCTTTCCCTCCTCTACCCACTTCTCAGTCTTCTTCTAGTTAATATCAGATATCAAGTTCAACTTACTGCCTATATTCTATTGAAACACTTCCATGAGCCCCTTCTACCCACCAAAAGAACTCTCATCTGTGCTCCCAACGTGCCCTACAGTTTTCCATTTGTGTCATTTATGACAATGAATTGTTTTGTTGTATCTGTGTTTTGACACCAAACCATAAGTTCTGTAAGTCAGAATCCAATCCTCTGTGTCTGGCTTAATATTTTGTTTGTTTGTTCTAAGTTTTTATTTGAATTCAAATTAGTTAACATATAGTGTAATATTGATTTCAGGAGTAGAATTTAGTGATTCATCACTTACATTTAACATCCAGTGCTCATTACAACAAGTGACCTCCTTAATGCCCATCACCCATTTAACCCATCACCCACAGATCTCCCCTCCAGCAACCTTCACTTTGTTCCCTATAGTTAATACAATCCCTTATGGTTTGTCTCCTTCTCTTTTTTTTTTCCTTCTCCTATGTTCATCTGTTTTGTTACTTGAGTTCTACATATGAGTGAAATCATATGGTATTTGTCTTTCTCTGAATGACTGATTTCGCTTAGCATAATACACTCTAGCTCCATCTATATCATTGCAAATTGCAAGATTTCATTCTTTTTTATTAGCTTCATATTTGATATATAGTAAGTGCTTGATAAAATTTTCTCATCTAAGTGGGGAACAATTGCATCTCATGGTTTATTTTAGAACCTCCTACACCACACAACACTTTCCTATGCATTCACAGGGAAACTGCAACATAGACCACCAAGCTTAGGGTATTTTCCTCCTTATATTTATGCCATCCACCACAGGTAATCAAAAGCCAGAACGTCTTCATTTTTTTTCCTCAGGCTTCACCACTGAAAAGTTGGCTTTAACCCATGTTTTGATGCCCCGCATGATTCCTGATTCTTGTGTATACTACTGGCCCATCTGCCAGTGGGTTTGCCCAACCATCTGCCTGAGTTACACTGTTTGAATCTTTGCTTCAGCATCTCCTCAGAGCATTTCTCCTTCCTTCCCATTGTGCAGTCTGCCCACTTAATATCACTTTCCTCTACAGCTGATGCAACAGCCTACCTCTGCTGTCATTTGAGAGCATCACGAGTCTGACCCCACAGTCCTGGTGTGGAGAGATGCAGCTTCCATCATACCAGTCTTACCTCAAGATGACTTTGAAACACTTTTTAGGCTATGATGCTTCCCAGGGATGTTATCTTTTCATTTCAGAAAGATTTCAATAGCATCAAGTCCCTCCCTTACAGAAGTTCCAATGAAGTGAAGAAATGATGCCAGGCTTTCAACAACTGTCCCCCAGGTCCCAGCCATACATCGCTCCACTTACTTCAAGTGACAGCCTCTAAGGAGAAGGTAAAATTGGCTGATGCCCAGAAAATAAAGCTGGTCTATGTTGTTCTGGAACCCGAATGAAAAACGCAGCTCCAATGACATTTTGAAAGCAATTATTAAGGGAAACAACCCAAATACATTCTTTATAGATTTATTTCCAAGTGAGTGAATACCAATAATTCCCTTTTGTTTAGTACAAAAGTTTCAGAAGAGATAGTGTTGGTATTTTCCTGCATATATATAATTCACATCATACATGCATATATGAACACATAAATATATCGCACATAAGATCATCTTAGAAAAAAATACGCTGCTACCCACTAATCTTCAAGGAAGTCATCCCCCTTTTTTGAAAATTCAGCATTTATAAAAGACTTAATTTGAACACTACCATGGTTTAGAGATTTTGATACCACATTAATAGGCATATTGAGGAAACTAGAAACTGCCATTTTAACTCTTATTTCTCAAGACATGGCCTTAAATGTTTCTATGGGATCATCCCCTAAATGAACCAAGTTCTGTCAGAGAAATTTATTCTGAGGAGTGTTGACAAGGGAAACAAAGTAATACAAATCTGGTCATGTCTTTGCTTTCCTTAAGAACACCCTTTCTTTGGTATGAAGAACAAAACTTCTTATAGAGCCCTTGTCTTCCTGACTAAACTCATTTCAGGCTCATCCAATTTGGTGTCCTGTGTTCTAGCTCTACTCTTGCTAATACCTTCTAAGCTACTTCTTGAAGAGCCTTCCCTACTCTGCCATTCCAGGCAAGTCTAGACCATTTTGACCTGTACTTTTAAATTACACTGTACTTCTCCACAGCACTCAACAAAATTCTAAGTTAAACAATCATCTGTTTGTTGTTTTTCCTTAACTAAAGTTCAGTGAAGATAGAAAGGTTCTAGATAGACTGTTTGCCACTTTATTACCACCATGGTCAATGTGTGGAAAAATTTCAATCAATATTTGTTGAATGAATGGACACCTAATACACTAGGTGTTTCATGATCTTCCCACGCTCTCTCTAACGTATTTTGTTTATGGTCTTTATCAAGGGTCAGCTGGGTGGCTCCACTCTTAAAGTACCCAACCACAAGATCAACTTGGTGAAATGCTTCTTCTTTTATGTGTCTCCTACCTACATAAGGCTCATCTTCAGTCTCAGCAATTCCATAAAGTTCATATGATCTTTCCCTCCAGAATGATTTTGCTCTTCTCGTGTTGTGTGCATTATATATTTTGCATTGTTACTTAACTGTATCATAGCTATGCAATATATTTTCCCACTGAGATGTCATGGTGTCTTTTTGTCCTACTTCAGCTTTCATTAGTACTTTCTTAGGTGGTCCTAAAACAAATAACATATGACACTAAGAAACACACACACACACACACACACACACACACAGATGTAGTGTTATTTTGATGATTTTGTCTCATATTGATGCCCTGAGGTTCCCACTAGCCATTTGTTACTTATACTGTGAAGTTAGTTTCTACATCCTGGCAACTTCTCACTTTCTCCTTAGGATGACATTTGGCCAATTTTTCGATGTCAAATGACCTTGACTACATTCAGTAAGCACTCTCATTATCCAATTCTCTTTCTTAAAGAAAAAAAAAATCACTGTCACAAGAGATAAAACGGGGATATGTGTTGAATCAATTTATATTGAACAAATAAATTATTGCCTACATATCTCTAGCTCTCTGTCAAATACATAAAAGAGATAAAACAAATAGAAGAAAATCATTTCTCCTAAGTTCTACAATCCTGTTGACAATGTAACCTAGGACACAAAAATTTTAAAGATATATCAGCCAGGTTGGACTTAGTTATCAAGAGCAAAAAATTACCCAAAACTCTCAGAATTAAGACACATTAAAAATTATTTTTTGCTCATGTTGTTTGACCATCATAGGTCAGCTGGGTGGCTCCACTCTTAAATGTATCCAAGTCAAAGGATCAGTGTGAGAGAGGTTCCATTTCTGTGTTTTCACAATTCCCAAAGTAGAAGAAAAGAACAACATGAATGTGCACTGGCTCTTAAAGTTATATTGGCAAAAACAAAACAAAACAAAAAAGCAAGCCAAGTGGATATGCCCAACCTGAAATGGGTGTGAAAGTACAATCCTCCCATGAGCCTGGAAAAAGGAAAACAAGGATCATTTAAAACATTGCACCAATGACCAGGACAGGGAGCAATTGCCAAATCTTGCAAAGTAGATCATGCATTAGAAGAAAACTGAGGAAAAGAAAAGAAGGAAGATAGACTATAGAACAAAGGGAATATGGATCTTAAATTGGTAGTCAAGAGGGAATACATCATAGGGCGATTTTTTTAAGGACTACATCAATGAAATGTAAATTTACCATTTTCAAACAAATGTTTAAAGAGAGAAGTGATTGCAAATTAAATGAGTTTGGTCCCAAGGAGTCTGATAGCAAGAGGATACACTGCTGGGAAAACTGGCCTGGTATGAGTAATCAGAGTGGGTGCCAATCTTGCTTGAGAAGTATGGTGTCAAAACATAAGTTATAGGCATAGCATCTGGAACTCTACTGAGAAGTAATATATAAAGTCAAGCACTGTGGAGTGCTGGGAGAAATGTGGTTTTGGTAACTCTTTCCATGTGGAGTGACACCGTACTGCAATGGACTAATAAACAGAAACAGACCCTCCAGGAAGTTGAACTGCTATAATGTGGGGACATGTTTCACCCCAGGCCACCTGGTAGAACTCCCAGATCTGAGGGCAATCTGAGGTGTTAACTGGGATACTCAGACAGAGAACAAGTTAGAGAAGGAAAATCTGATGGGGTGTAGGAGTGTGTGCGTGTGCGTGTGCATGTGTGCACTTGTGCATGCACGTGTGTGTGTGAATTATAGAAATTTGTGAAAGAGCTAGCTGTGCAGATGGCTCATGTTCATGAAGAGCAGACTAGAAATGTTGGATCAAAAGAGGAATTCCTGGTAATGTTACTCAGTCATTTGCAATGATGAAGATGGAACTTGTGGGTATGATGCTAAGCAAAATAAGTCAGTCGGAGAAAGACAAATACCATCTGATTTTACTCACATGTAGAGTTTAAGAAACAAAACAGATGAACATGGGGGAGGGAAGGAAAAATAAAATAAGATGAAGACAGGAGGAAAACCATAGGAGATGTTGAACTCTAGGACACAAGCTGAGGGTTGCTGGAGAGAAGGTGAGTGGGTGGATGGGGTAACTGGGTGATGGACATTAAGGAGGGCACTTGACATAATGAGCACTGGGTGTTACACGCAACTGTGAATCACTAAATTCTACCCCTGAAGCAAATAATGAAGTATATGTTACATTGAATTTTAATATATCTTTTTAAATAGGAATGCCTGGTAAAGAGAACATTTCCAGAATTCATCAAACGAATGTGACTTTACAGAGAGTAGTCTTGTGGTGGTTTTGGAATATAGGTAGGATAAGTAGGTAAGGATATTTCAGGATGTATCTGCCTAAGGAAACCAACCAAAGTGGCCTGAGGTAGAGATGCAAGAACATGCAGACAAATCAGATGTCTCTAGTGCAGAGGATAAAGCTACTAAACCCCTCCCAAATGTTCAGACGATACCAGTTGGGACAAGAATTACGAACACCAAGGAGAAAGTAGCAAGGTGCTGACGCAGAATCTCTGTGGCTGTAGGAGAGTAGCTCTGTTGCAAGTGGACTCCAGCCCCTCACTCTGCTGACTCCAGGTTTTTTGTTTTTTGTTTTTTGTTTTTTCCAAATGCTCCAAATGGAACTACTCCCACTCTAACTGGGTACCAGAAATTATGTTGTGTACATTTTTCCTCCAAAAGATCCTACAGAGTCTGACCTATGCTCCCCCAGATTTACTCCATTCAGTAATCTTCTTAGTTCCTGTTTATTTTTTCAAGGTTAGTTAAAAGTGAGATGTCTCAGGCAGCTTCATACAAAGACTGCAACCATCAATATGCTTAACTTGCTGTCAGACACGCGGCCAGGTGGGGCCAACATCCCCAAATGTGCATGGCCTTGTATGTTACATCAGGTTTCCTAAAATAGCCCTCTTCATTTCTACTCGGAATTCAGTGTTTGGTTACTTCCTCATCATTGAAATGTTGCTTAATAAAAATGAACGCCTCATAGGGTTAGATCAAAATTCCGACTTTAATTTTTGTTTATATCATTTGTAAATCTCTGCTAGATTTTAAAACTTGCAGAAAATATTCTAGGCCAAATGTGGCCACTTATTTATTCAGTAACCAATTATTGTGAAATAGCTGTGCTTTTTGGTTGAATAGACATTGACCATCGAAGGGTTCACAGTCCAGTGTGGAAATCCAACAACGGACAAATAGCTGAAGTTCAGCAAATTCTGTGAGAGAGGTGTGATGGCCACACTAATGATGGTAGTGATGAAAAGAATTGAAGTCTTTGGTAAAGTCCCAGCTACTTATAACACAAGCCCCAAACTGTCAGGGCCTCTATGGTTCTAACTGAATAAACACACTAGTTCTCTGGTATTTCTGACATTATACACACTGGTACAAAAAAATAACTTGGGGCACCCAGGTGGCTTGGTGTGTTAAAGCCTCTGCCTTCGGCTTAGGTCATGATCTCAGGGTCCTGGGATCAAGCCCTGTGTTGGGCTCTCTGCTCAGCGGGGAGCCTGCTTCTTCCTCTCTCTCTGCCTGCCTCTCTGCCTCCTTGTGATCTCTGTCTGTCAAATAAATAAATCAAATCTTTAAAAAAATAACTTATCTCCAACTTTCTTTGGGGCGCTGCTCCCGCTATCTCAGATACATTTTAAAATTCACTGGGCCTCAGTTTCCATTTGCCGTCACCTGAGGGTATTGCTTTCTCTCCTAGGTTTGTTTGAAGGACTAATCAAAGGAGGCAATGGCCTTACAGGAGGTTAAAATCTGGATGCCTCACATTTTGCTGGGGGCAGCCTTGCCTCTGTGGCCAATGCCTTCTTGTCTTTGATTATTTTCTGCTTTATTATTCAACTGTTTATGAGTAATACATGGTCATCAGTGATGGCAGGACTAGAATGAGAATCTCAACTGCAGAGGTTTGTGTCAAATGAAGAGACTTGAGATAAGGGTGATTTATACACCACTGGTTATGTATCTTGGCCAAGAAGAGAAGAGCACAATCAATATTCTGTATAATTGTTGATTAGTAGTACTATTTCTGCTAATTATATTCCTGAAATGGTTAGGAAAATTTTATTCCCCTAGAGAAAGCTGCTCAGGAGCTATTTCATTTAGTTTCTATATTGATACTATAAAATAAGAAGTATGGGATATAAAAATGAGAAAATCACTATTTAATCTCAGAGGTTCTTGTTTCTTCTTTTTTAAAAATCTAGCATCAGTGTAATAGATACAAAGATGATTACTGAAAAAGAGTGTCTGAACTCTGAACTCTTATTTGACAACATCTTAGGAAGCTGGACACTGGCTCTTGGCACCTTAGCTATCAGCTAAGCCCCAGAAAGAGAAACCGAGGAAAGAGCCTGTGAGAATGGGTTTCAATAGAACTCATCCAAAGGGTGATAACCTCCTTATTTACTAAACTTAATGAAGGTTAGAACCTCAAGGTTATCTAATGGACCCCACGTCTAGAAGGAAGTCCCTCTTTCTCTGTTTCTCTGTCTTTCTCTCTCTTTCTCTCCCTACCTCCTTTTTGTTTTGTCCTGCAGAAATGGTTATCTCTAGCCATCAAATCTGACCCAGTGGCTGGAGACATCTGAGCCCTAGAAATTCATCTGGGTAGCCAGATGAAGGAAAAAAACCCTCCTTTTTCTGACATTCTGCAATATTCATGCTCAACTCCTACTGACCGCATCAGTGAACTTCTGGACTCTGACCTCCAAGATTTCTCCTTGCCAATACCAGTGCATGTTCCAGAGCCACTGCCCAGAATCCCCCAGTGGAAGTACCAGACTTTCTATCCAAGATATCTAAATTTCAGACAATTTCCATTTGACCTTCTCTGAATAAGCTTATCATAAGCTGAAAATATATTAACACCTGTATGAAGAAGCCTTATTACCATTGGAGATGGCAAATCCAATGTTTAAGAACAACAGCAATTACATACTTACTATATGGCTGGTGTTGTATGAAGTACTCTGCATACAACACACCAATGAGATAGTTCATATTATTATGTTCTTGTTTTAGATGAAGAAATCAAGGCTAAAAGAGTAAGACATTTGTGGCGTGATATAGATAATCAGTTGCAGGGTGAAGATTCAGACTCATGCCATCTTTCTTCAAAGACAAAGATGTTCACCACTGCACTTTCCTCTTTCTCTCTGTATGTCACCACAAGTAACACTTCTCTTCTCCGTTTAGTTGGCTGGGGAGGCGGGGGGAGGGGGAGGAGTGGCACCCAGGTGCTCCAATTACACGATGTGATTATGTCATCATTCTGTGAGAGGGGCCACAGACTCTGTCTTGATTTATCTATTTCTAAAGTATGCTGGAGACCCTTAGGTATAATTCCATAGTGGGCTTATCTGCTCCTGTACTTTGTAAGGTGTCATTGTCCTGTTCACAGCTCTGAGCCACTGTAGGGCATGGTGACAGTAGTTGTTACTCTCAGAGTCCACATGCCATCTCCTTCCTTTACATGTTCATAAAGATGACCCATATTCCCTATCCAGTGCAGCACACTTATACCTGAGCTAAATCATCAGATTCCAAAGCCTTCTGGTCAAATGTAACCAAGGTCCATGGACTTCAGAATCTCTCTGACTCCCAGGATTCCCTCTTTGGGGTCCTGATCCTTTACACATCACCCTCCAAACCAGTGGCCAAGCCAAAAATCGGAACAAAATGTTGTGGCATAACTGTGCTTTACTGATGTCTGGGTTATCTTACTCTCCCAGTGGATCTTTGCTGAAGTATTTCATTCTCACTCAAAATAAAAACCACTTTCTGTAGCAAATATGGAAACTTAGTTAGTAAATGGAAACCTATTTCATTCTAGTTTCATCATAACAGTTTTCCACCATGTTAGCCACCCTACCCTTGAATGTCCTCCAGATGAAACTTTGTGGCTGAAGTCTTTGAAAGGCATCCTCTGTGGCATGGCCAGCAAAGTTTCCTCCTAGAAATAGACACTCTGCTGTCCTGTCATCACTAAACCCTATTTCCTTGCCTGTGGCTCTCTTTGCACATTTCCCTATGGAGCTCTGTCCATAGGATCATAGTGTCTAAGAGTGTCTCCTTCATCTACCTTCTCCCATAGTAGCTGCCAGTGCATTTCTATATAACCACTGGCTGATGCTAGGATTTTAGAGTAAAGTCCCCGGCAAACGGAAAAAATGACTAATAACTAATCTTTCACTACATAGTGTCTCCAATTCAATGTTTGTTCCAGACCTTCAGGAGCAGATCTAAGTTTTGGGTGGGACTTGAGGACTATCTAATTAAACAGTCTCTTTAAGAAAAATAATATAAAATAAGCAAAAAATAAAGAAAGAAAAAACCTCAAACAACACAATATTATGGACAAAAATGTATAAAAATTAATATTTGTGTAGTATAATAAGAGAAATCAAGATTTAAAATTTTAATTTTAAAACCTTTAAAATCCCACAGGTATTACTATATATAGACACAGAGAATGTTATTTTTGAATATTTTTAATATTTAAAGTATTTTAAAACTTCTCATTAACATACTTTAAAATTAACTTTAAGTGTACAGTTTATGAATTTTAACAGATATGGATTCATGCTACTACTAACACAATGAATATATAGAACCATTAATCACACCCTATCAATTCCTCATATTTTCCCTTTAGAGTTAAACATACTCCCCCAAATCCTAACCCTTGGAAAATACTGACTCTTTTTTCCTTCCATGTGGTTTTACTTTTTCCAGAATGTCATACAAATGGAATCATATACTATTGTAAACTTTTCAGACTGACTTTTTCTCCTTAACAAAATGTCTTTATGATTTATCCAAATGGTTGTGTATCTACAGTTCTGTACTCTTTATTATTGGGTGGTATCCCATTGTGTGAATGCATTTACAGTTGATCTCTTCATAACATTTTCTCTACATTTGGGGACAACACACTATTTATAAGACAAAGATTTTATAATATTCTTTCTAAGATAATAGAAAATTTTCTCTTTCTCCTACCATGATTGAAATTTGATTTTTACTGCTGATATTATTTTAATGTCTTTCAGTTATATCAATTTGTTTTAGTAAATTTGGGCAAAATTTTCAGGTTATTATCAAATTCTTTCAAATTTCTTTATACCTGAGCAGTAAGGTTTGGGAGACTTTTTTAGCTCTGGCTCTCCATATTTTTAAGTTTGTACATAAAGCTTTGATTTTTCTCCATATCTGTCATCCTTTGGATGCCAGGTACCACGTGGCCAAATCATGCTGAGTCAGTCACTGACCCTGCACATTTATCACATCACTGCCCCCTGTGAGTCAGCACAGTGGGCAGTGGGAATAGTCCTGGAAGCCATAGCTGCACTGGGATAGCTAGCAAGAATTTACTCCTCCATGCAAGAGCTGCAAACCACAAACTGTATCTCACTAAATACAAACCAAACGTATCCCCAACTCAACTTCCTCTTAGCTGGATCCCCAAATTTCTGATGCCATTCCCCAAAGTAGGAAGTACGAGAAGGGGAAGGAGTCAAAGTAGCAATACATAATGATCTTAACTGATAGGAGTTCAAATATCTTAATTTTGTGAATGTGTAAAACCGAGCGGTTCTGTTTTCACCATCCTGCTACAGCTGCCCTCCATGGAGACTAAGCCACACTATTAAACCCTGAGGTCCAGGTGGTTTTGGACAATCCATTCCAATCCCATGTCACCCTTAGAACAGGGGCTCTGCTCTGAGGAAATGCCAGAAACTTGCATAGTAGACCCTGTAATTTTTCTCATTGCTTTTAGTGTTGCCTGATCATTCTCTGCTTCCCCAGGCCTCTTTTACCTAGGGTTTAAACTAGTGACAACCCTTATTTATTTGCTCACCACTACCTACCCTTAAAGGGTTTTCATCCTCTCTTTTTTTTTTTTTTTTCCCCTCCTGAGAATCTTTGGAATATTCCCCACATGTGTTCCCAAATGAATTTGGTTTCCTAAGGGAATTATCAAAGTATACCTTGTACCTTTTGTTGATTATCTATACCAATTATGTAGTGTTCCAGTGGTCTTGGTAGGTCCCAAGTAACCCTCCTACAAGGACGACTACCACCTCTATGGGGGTTCTGTTAAGTGTTGCCATTTCCCATAGTCTAGATCTATTGTTTTTAGAGGGGTCCACTGATATAGCCATCAAAAAAGCAAAAACAAAACAAAACAAAAAATAGCAGTACTGCTATCCTGGAAGAAAAGTAGAGAAATATCTTGTTCCTTCCTGGTAAACAATGACTTGATTAACTGCTTTGAAAAATCAAACCAACAAACAATAACACAAACATCCTAAGGTGTTAACAAGCTAAAGGACCCTTGTATGTATAATATTTCCCTTTCCAGCTGACATGTGGATGTTAAAAGTACTCTCGAGAGACAGCTCTCTAGTCTTTATTTCCCCAAGAGGAATCTTCTGATTCTGGGAGGCATCTTCTCCACATTATTAAGATGGATAAAAGGTAGTCTGAGTGAGAATGAATCTACTGCCTAGGGAATAACTACAGTGCAATGTGTGGGTGTAGGTGTGCCTGTTAATCAGAAGGGAGAGCTTTAACTTTGGGCTTTAGGACACTATATTTGGTCTTGTGTGGCTCAACGTGGAGATAAAGGATAAAATGTGTTACATTTGTGGAACAAGAAAGTTATAAAGAATAATCAGTATCCTCTATGGTAGAATCAAGATTCCAAACTACTAATCACCTTGGGATCCAATAATTCCACTTAAAGACATTGATTCTGAGAAAATAATCAGCAAAGTAAGTGACTATTTGTATACCAGAATGTTCAAGCATGATTTATGAAAGCAAATGTTGTGAGAGAACTAATAGTCACTGCATTAGCTCAGAAGGAAGATCAGAGCAAAGTACCACAGACAGGTGGCTCAAGCAAGAGACACTTATTTCTCACATTTCTGGGGGCTTGAAGTCTAAAATCAAAGTGTTAGAAAGGGTGGTTTCTTCTAAGTCTTCTCTCCTTTGCTTGTAGATCATCTTCTCCCTTTGTCTTCATGTGGCCTTCCTCTGCGTGCCTCTGAGTCCTACTCTCCCATTCTCATAAGGACACCAGTCATTTTGCATTAGGGCCCACCCTAATCTCATTGTAATTTATTACCTCTTTAAAGATCTTATCACCAGATACAGCTCCATTCTGAGATTCTAGGGGTTAGGATTTCAACATGGATTAGAAGGGAAACAATTCAGTCCATAACAGTCACACAGTTGGAAATCCATTAAAATAGTTATGGTATGTGTACTTTATACTCTGCAGCTACTAAGAATTATATTTTGGGAATATATTTAAGGGTGTAAGAAAATGTTCCTGGCAAAGAGTTAATCTTAAAAATGGGTTATAAAATTATTTAGAATATAGAACTAATTTTATTAAATTACACAAAAACCCCTCAGATCTATAATATATATTTTACATTTACCTTATTCTTGCCCCATCTGTTCACATGAACCTAACAATTATATCAAATCTCACTGTCTCAAGTTTCTGAAGATTGTGTGGGAGCGTTTTGTGGATGCTCAGTTCAAAGTCATCATCTAAAGTCTTCTCTAAACCTGATCAACCAGGGCTCTGGCCTGCCCTACTGGCCAAGCGATCCTTTCTGCTATTGCATCCGGCAGAGCATCTTCCCTTCAGAAGCCACTGTCCCTCCTGGCATGATGAGGATGCTGACATTCTTTTCTAGGCATCACAGTTCACTGTGCTCTGTTTCTCTCTGTATCCAGTGTCAGCGCTCCAGGCTCTGGTTGGGCCTGATGTTCTCTGGCTACCCTCTCCAGATCTTGTGATACCGATTAGCTCTCTGAAGGCCAAAGTTGAGTATTTCTTTCTGGCGAGGTGGGGAAGGGGTTCCCATTCCCAGTGTTGTTAGTTGTGTTGCTTGAGTTCTGACAGCATAAAGAATTGTAGGTAAAATAGCACTTTCTGTTCAAAGTACATGTCATGTAATCTCTACAGCTCATTAATATGAGTCAAATGGGGATTAGGTTGGGAGATAACTCAAGAGACAGTCACTTCTAACTAAAGGATTTCTAATTCATGCTGTGGTGCTTGCATCATTCATCTTTCCAGGAGGTTCCAGAGATTTCATAAGGTTTATTGGATATCTCTAATTTTTACTTAAACCCAAACTGACATGCCTGATATATATGTATTTGTATTGGTATCATCATTTGTTCTAAGTGATTTAACTGATTATATGTACATATATCCATTGTAGGCATAGATCCTATCTATCATCTATCTATCTATGTATCTACCTACCTATATAGATATACATCTATCTATCTATCTATCTATCTACAGAGAGAAGTACTAACTGCTATTTCTTCTGGGCCGTGTAATCATGGGTATCTTGTTTTCTCTTTTATACCTTTTAGTCTAAAATTTTTCTTCAGCAAGCATTTATTATTTTTTGCCCATTTTATTTTAGATCTCTAAAATGGGGAGAAAATACTATCAACAAAGAAGTGATAATAGAGCAAAAATTCAAAAGGCCAGAACTGGTCATTTCAATTTTACCAAAATTTCAATTTTACCAAATTTAAAGTTCTCATTTTACTTAAAAAATGATTTGCCCTTGTATAAGATAAAGAAATCTGGTTTGTTTTCAAATCTCTATAAGGTCCTGCGATTTTCATTGTTCTGAGCATGGAAAGAGCCCGAATCCAGAGGCAAGTCCAAGACACAGTGCCTCTTAGGAGACAGTAAGAACCCCAGCCATCATTAACCAGAAGTAGAGAGGACTTGGATATCTTAGCAGTTTTCACATATGTGATGGGCTGCCTCAGGGGACAGGAATTAAGTGGATTTATTGGATAGGTATATCTAGAGGGCAAAACAAAGATCAATATTTTCTTCCTTATAATGCAAGTATATTGATGGCCCAGTATATGCCAAGCATTGGAGTTAAGAGGAATAAAACAAATAAATGCTATAGAAGCTGATATGTGCTCAATAATTTTTAAAAGGAAGCTAAAAGTTTTTATTAATAAAACAGTTTGTTTTTAATGCAATAAGTCTCCCATCCTTCAGATGTTCTGAGCAAGACTGTCTGACCATCTCCGAAGGATGCGAGATCGGATATTTCTGAGCCCGGGGACCCTAGAACTGTGTTTCACCAAGTTTACTCTTAAGCAAAATCACCCAGAAGTCTCGTGAAAATCAAGACTACTGGCAACAGCCCCAGAGACTCTGAGTCAGCCTAAAATTTCCATTTCGATCAAGCCTCTAGGACATGCTGATGCCACTGGTCCACAGACCACCCCTGGAGCAGTACTGACTGAGGTTAGGCTATAACAGTTTCTTCTTCTTCCAAGATCAGTAACTCTTAAGACTACAGACAGAGAGAAATGTCCACTTCCTCCAGGTATTGACCACAGTGTGGTCCTCAAAGGAGAAAGACGGCTAAGGAAGGGAAAGAAACACAACCTGATCAAAAGCAGAAACTGCCCAAAGTGATACACCTGTTTCTGGGCCTGTGAGATATGTAGAAGACAAAGTTTCAAGCAAGCCTCCCCCGACAAGTCCTGTAAAATGGTTTCAAATATGAATTTTTTTCAAAGATCCCCAATTACGCTCTACACAGCTCTTAGATTGCACTGACAAAGCTTTAAAAAATGATGCATTTACTGCATGCCGGCAGCAGTCTCTGGAGCTGAAGCCTCCGTTTACGTGATGTGTCGCAGCTGGTTTCAGGGCTGTGTTGAAAGTTTCCAGCTTTGGCACGACCGAGCATTAACTCAGCATTAAGCAGAAGCTTTGACACTGGAGACTACAAACTTGGATGGATTAAATACACATTTTGAATATCTCACAAAATACTAGCAGTAAGGGGGATATAGAGATTTTCAAAAGGAAAGAGCGAGAGAGGAAATAAAAAGCATGCAATGCAAATGAGAAGACACATTGGTCTGGCAAATCCTAGCTCTCCCACCTTCCCTCAGCTTCCTTCCCATTCCGACCGTGCAGCATTTATACCCATGTTTTGAAGGGAATGTTTCCTTGAGATTTTAGCTTCTGTATGCACCGAAACATAACAAAAATTATTTGTCATATGGCAAACTCAAATCTAGCATCTCTTACTGCTATAGAAAATCAAGGAGACTGGGGCCCCTGGGTGGCTCAGTGGGTTAAGCTGCTGCCTTTGGCTCAGGTCATGATCTCAGGGTTCCGGGATCGAGTCCCGCATTGGGCTCTCTGCTCAGCAGGGGGTCTGCTTCCCTTCCTCTCTCTCTGCCTGCCTCTCTGCCTACTTGTGATCTCTCTCTCTGTCAAATAAATAAAATCTTTTAAAAAAAAAAAAAACCTTAAAAAAAGAAAGAAAGAAAGAAAGAAAGAAAATCAAGGAGACTCCTCCTGCAGGCCAGCTCCTGGCCTCCAAAGAGCAAAAATGTCATCATACAGTAGGCATTTGTATGTTCACATTGGCTACTAAGATACAGTACATTAAAAATGTCATTTTCTAGTTATATTGTACATGTAACTTTTTCACAACAATCTCACAGGTTTCACTCATTTGATTCTTATCATAATCCATGTGTTAAGTTCAAGATTATTGCCCCATTGCCTGGGGGGAAAAAATCGAGTATCTAAGTGATTTAGTTCCTTGCCTACATTTATATAGAAGATTAAAGTAAGTGTCAATGTAAGATTTCAGTTTTACTAAAAGAAAATCCTGAGACTTTTCTTCTACTACACATAGCCATAGTTTGCAATATCTAGTGATGCCATTAAAGATAAATTCTACGAATGTGTTAATTTTGCAATACACATACATAAGACCCTTACAAATATTCTAAAGAATCTTCTGAAAATATTACACAATATTAGTAAGGGACAATATTATAAACATGTTTAACATTAATGTAAATGTACTAATGTTTTAAAGGTTGGTATTTAAAAGATTCTCTTTAGAGCTGTCCAGCCAGTTTGCCGGAATTCTACACCAACTCCAGAGTAAATGTATGAGTTAAATGTAGTTGATTTCTTTCCCTTCTTCCCTCCCTTCCTTTCTTCCCTCTCTCTCTTTCTCTTTTTGGAAAGTAAGTACTGGGGGCAGGGAGCTCAGGAAATGATCAAGAAACCCTTTAACTAAAAAAAAAGAAAATAGCAGGCCATATCAACACATTCTCAATGTAACCCTGTGTTAAGTCAATAGCCTCATCTGATAAAAGAACACTTTTGGATACACATGTGTGTTTGTCAACTTGGATCATATTTACAATTCTAAGACAATCGTTTGGAGTTATTTCATCTGACCCCATTTTGCTGACCCAACACAACCATCAGTTTTGTTTTTATCACTAAACTGCTGCAGAAATTATCCAGATATTATGCTGGTACAGCCCAAGATTTGTGTTGTGTTTGGTTTTGTTTTTCATAATTCTTCGCCTTCCAACAATGACTTATTAAGCATCTACCTCTAAGTTCCTGGGTTAGGAAGATGGAAGATACAACAATCCTTGTTTTCAACAAGTTTAAAGAGTAGGGAAAGGACACACATATTTTAACAAGTATGTGTGATCTATCATTAGAAATATACTAATAGAAATGTATATGGGAACAGGCTCTGCCGAAAGAAGTGGTCACCTTTATGCTAAGAAAACTTGCCTAGTAGATGGAATATTTTAACAAAAAGCTTTAAATAAGAATGGGTCCAACAGGACACAGCACACATTCATACAGTGTAAGCTGGTAAAACTCTGAGGGATGAACCTGTGTTTTAATCTACTGAATCTTGTAGTGAAGACAATGCTGTAGAATTCTGACACAAGCTGGATGGTTGATGTCCTACTATGCATCTCTCCATATACACATTGTAATGAGCTTAGAGAATTGCCAACTTCTTCTCACCCATCCTTCATGTAGGGTTAGTGGACACATCGTGGTATCACGATAGTAACAAAATATAATTGAAAAGGAAAGGTTTACAGGCCTGTTTTATGCAGGTGGGTCATTTCCGAATGAACTTATTCCACAATTTTGTCTCTTGCCCCTGACTAGATAAAAAAAGTTATTTGTGGGTATATTAGAAAGTTCATTCTGTGGTAAGTCAAACGATTCCCACGAGATAAGTCAACTATGATAAGTGTGATCCTAAGGAAAAAGATTCATTGGTGCATCCTAGGAGAGATACACCAATAGAGTGCATCCTAGAGGGACTAGAGTGACCGGGCACAGAAGTAACTGGTTTCAGGGAGGACCAGGAATGAGTGGAGAGAGACACACAGAGCAGGGGCATGCCGAAGGCAAGGGGCGACCTTTCCTCAGCCATTCTGTCAAGACCTTGGGAACACTGGTAGGAATAAGACCAGTTCCAGTCTCAGAATATTGAACTGGTGTGGTGTGATCACCCAGTCAGGGTCAGGGCCCGGGGAACCTGAGAATTAATATGCACTTGTTCTGTTCCTATGATGCTTCATGCGGTCTGAGCAGTGACTGGGGAGGCAGATAGGATGCCCCATTTTACAGATGAAGGAATGGAGTCTTGGGAAAGCTAGAGGGAGAGAGAGAGGGAGCTAAAAGGGGAGAGAGAGAGAGATTGGACAGTTACTGGAACAATAGCCAAGTTAACGATGCTGGGCCCCTAAACTCCAGCCCCCAAACTTCCAAGATAACCTGTGACAGAAAGGAATGGGTCAAAAGTCTGTGGGACTGTGTCTCTGCTTTGAGGATGTGTTTGTGTGCACAAGCCCTGTGTGTGTGTGTGTGTGTGTGTGTGTGGCGCCTGTTTCAGAGGGGAATAAAAAATGGGAAAGGAGGATGAAGATGGTCAGGTTATTAAATTACCCTTTTAAGATTTTAAAACACGGCATTTATGACAATCATATTGTGAACCATCTACTGAAACATAAAAACATGGAGGCCTAATCTCCCTAGGTTTAGGATGCAATTCTGTCTCTGGAATATCAAGTAACAGTATCGAATGCAAAGGCTGCCTTTGACCGAGGACACTCTGGGAAACAATTTTCCACTGCATGTTAGCGTATCTGCAATCAAAGTCTGTGTCTATCTGTGATATTTTCTTTTTTTTTATCCTTTCACTTCGTTCTTCCTCTTTTTCTTCAACTGTGTCCCTACTTTCCCCGCCTCCCCACCATCCCCCAAAACACTTTTCTCTGGCCCACAGAGATGGGAACCAAAAGGAAATTGATGCAGTGGCGGGCTTAATATGACATTTGAAAAGTGACTTTTTGATTTTCAATTAACCTTGCACAAAGAGGAAATATTGAAATTCGCCCCTTTGTTCTCGGCTGGATCTGCAGACAGGCTGGTTGGTACCAAGAGCTGAAAGGGTGTGCGGTGGGGCAGCGGGGAAGGAAGAGGCAGGAAAGAAAAAGAGAGCCTGGCACCTACCAAAGCATTCCGTTTCCGTTTGCACAAAATGAGACAAGACTAGCCTGTAGTAATTACTCTCCGAAGAGGGAAACAGGTAGGGGAGAAAATGCTCTTGTCATTTGTTTGACTTAATTGTATGCTTTTATGAGCCGTCTGGCTGGAAGGATTAAAGTTACTTTTAATAACACTTCTTTTCAGAAAGCATTTGATTTGAAGTTTCCCAGCAGGGCCTCGCAGTCAACAGCAGGGCCCCTTCCCCAGTCCACGTCCCCCTCCTCCCTTCCCCTCCAGTCAACCCTCTCCCCTTCGCTCCTTTGAAAGCCCCATTGTTCTGCTTGTAGAAGAAAGCGAGGCTTACACCGCAATAAGATCATAAAGTTAACTCCGTCAGTCTCCTTTTTCCGGATTTTCTATACAATCTTTCCTAAAGGAGGCATCCGCAACCCGCACCCCCCCACCCCGCCCTTCGGAAGAGGAAACCTTGAAAATTACATATGGAAAATCAAGTCGCAAGACGCTGTGGACCTTGTTAGGCTGCGCGTGGAGCCCCGCGTGCTGACAGAGACTCCGTGAACACACACACAGGGCTCGTTAGGGTGGCACAGCCTGGCTTCCCGAGGGACCCTGTCACCGCGTTTGCTCCCGCTCTCGCGCCTGTCCTTGGAGAGTGTGTGTGCGTGTGCGGCGCGTGTGCGTGTGCGCTCGCGCGCGCCTGCCCCTGGCTCCCCGGCTGTTCGCTCTCGCGCTCCCTCCTTCACACCGTTGTGTGTGCTTGCACTTGCTGCCCGGCTTTCAGCTCGGACCGGGAGGCGCGGGCCGGGGTCCCCGCGGCGGGCGGGGGACGTTGGGGACCGCGGCGGCGGGCCCCGGGCTGCGCGCAGTTGGCAACCCTGCGGCGGGGCAGGGACGGCGGCGCCCCCCGCGCGAGGCCTGGCGGCCGGCGCCGCTCCGCCCGCGGGAAGACGCTCTCCATCCCATCCCTAGATGGCAGCAGGATTCTGAAGCTGGCGCAGCCCTCGGCAGCCCTTCCGGTCTGTTTTCCCGAACAGATTGCCAGGGGATACGGCGGCTAAACAGCCCGGCGCCTCCCCGGAGTGCGGGTCAAGCAGAAGAGCACGCCGGACAGACGCAGCTGGCGGAGCCTCGGGGGTCAGATGCTGCGGCTCCGGCCACCGCATCGCACACAGATGTGCCAGTGTGCTAAAAAAAAAAAATAATAATAATAATAAAAAATAAATAAATCGAGGGGAGTGTAGCCTCTTGGAGACTGTCCTGCTCAGATGCTCAGAGACCAGTGATTCTGGATGACGACAAAAGTCCTCGAGACCTGGCTGTACACAGGACCCCCACACTTCGCCACGCGCGCCTAAACTCACCGGGGGGAGGCCGGGGTGGGGCGGAGGGAGACTCGGTCTTCCTTCCCAGAGACCAGGCCGGCTCTGCAAGCAGGCAGGCGGCAGGACCTGAGGACTAAGACCTCCTCAGTCCTTGCATCCTGCAATCCTGTAGGCTTTGGGGGAAGCTTCTTTCTGTCTCTGAGCCTCAGTTACCTCATCTATAAAATTGGGGCCATTATAGCTTTCAGCTCTGTGTACATACAAAAGATTGTCAGGATTATCAAGAGGAACAAAGAAGGGAAAAATTCACTTTGGCAGGAACAGTCTCACTGCTGCAGCATTTGGCCCAGAACAGGAATTTTCCTTCAGAGGATACATCCAAATGGTGCTACAGTGTTTATTGTCATCAGCCAGAAATTACTCATTTGAAAACAAAGGGCAGAGGTGGTTTTACAACTTAAAAGCCAGAAACCTTTATCTCTAAAGGACTTTGATTATCTACAGCCTGGCCCCATCTTTGACCTTGTCATTACCCGGAAGTCCTATATGTCAGAAATCTTTATCACCAGAAAACGGCACTCAGCAGCCCTATAGCTTTGTCCCTGAAGGGTCCCAGGATTAAACAGGAAAGGCAGAGGCTACTCTGGTGTATGGTATTTTGGAAAACGTTACCGTTAACATGGCATACAACACACTGTGTGAGTCAGGAAATTTTCTCACCCAGCCTGACTCAGAGAGAAAAAAAATATAAAAAAAAAACAACAAGCTTAATTCCTCATAATACAGTACATTCTCTTGTTTGCCCTGAGTTCTGTCCCTTACTAGCACCATGGCAACCTTTGTAACAAAAGGAGCTGGAGGATAGAGGTTTCTGATACTTATCTATCTTGTGGTTCTTGTTTTACTCTCCTGATCCACAGTTTCTGCAAATGTACCAAGGCAGGAAACATCCTGTCCTGTTCCTGCCCCCAGGAATTATGTAATAAGTGTAAAATTTTAACTAACCATTCATAGCTATTCTTCCTTAAGAAGATCATGCCAGATCACGGAGAAGAAGGCAGAGTAGATATGCTTCTGTCATTTGCGTTCTCTCCTGTTGTGTTTGAATATTAGACCTGTTTGGTGTTATTAGACCCCCATAGCACTAGGCACAGCATTATTATATCAGTAATTCCCAACAATCTCATACTACAACACTGACATCACATAAGCTCAGTCTTACAGCTCTGTAATAGTCCTTCTCCTTGGGCCAGTTGTCCAATTTCATCAAGTTCTCCTCTTCAATGATCCCCTACATTATTCTGGAAGTTCACTTCTCACGGACCCCCACTTGGCTTTTCCCATAAACTTTGGCAGCCTGAACCCCAAGGTTGATCTCTGAATCTTTTATGTGAAAACCTGTCACCTTCTCTTCTAATAAAAGCAGGACAATAACCAAGAACTTTTGAAGAGATGGGAGCAGATCAATACTGCATTCAGTCTGCATTCTCTCCTCCTAGAGCCAGAGAACATGCTATTGT
This sequence comes from Mustela nivalis, assembly GCF_964662115.1. Lineage (NCBI taxonomy): Eukaryota > Metazoa > Chordata > Mammalia > Carnivora > Mustelidae > Mustela > Mustela nivalis. Next base: position 51,895,517 of record NC_139033.1, read on the forward strand.
CAATGAAAATCACCCAGTTTTTCTTATTATTGTCATTAAAGTAATAGCATACCATCTTAGATGGGACTTTACATTGCCTGGTACTTTATTTACATCTGATTATTTATTAATCACTGGTGGTTTTATTTGCCCTTAATTATGGCTTCCTTTCTCAGGATCTTTAGTCCATACAGCCCAAATTTGCCCTTCCCATGAATCTCACTGCCAAATACCCTCCCTGACAGCAGGTAAACCCCTCAGACCCTTAGCACAAGAATCAAAGCTGTTAGGCAGAATGCAGCCATATCCCTGCTCCCCATCTAAATGTTTATCTACCTGTGATCCTCTCCTAACCTCTGCTCTCAGAGAGAGGTCCTCTGTCCCCTGTAAGGCACCTGCTCTAGAAATTCTAGAAATTCTCTAGAAATTCTCTTACTCGCACTTTTGCTCATTTCCCATCCGTCAGCTACTTTTTCTCTCTCATCTTTAACCGCCCTCCTAACTCCCACTTTTTCTTTTTTTTTTTTTCTCTTCACACTCCCCTTTCATGCATGCGTCATCACCTGCCAACCCTCCAGACTCCGGTCACGTCATGCTGAGCTGCTGGAGGGGCCGGGCGGCACACGCTCCCTCCCTAGTGCTCTGCCACAAGGCTTTGCTTTTGTTCAGACATGTCTGGCACTGCAGGATGGCTTACCTACCTTTTTTTTTTCATTCTGATTCTTTCCCATTCTTTAAGGTTCAGACTCAGAGACTATATCCTATGAAGTAAATTTTCCTGAACATCCAAAACAAGCAAAGTCCTCTTCCTTCATTTTGCCCTAGCAGAAAGCGCATACCTTTATCATAGCAGTTACACACTGATTTTTCCCCCATTGTGTGTGAAATTTCTGTTTAACACACTAGAATTTGAATTCCTCAAGAGGAAGAAAAGGGTCTTATTCATCTTAATTTTTTTTTGGTGCCAAATGCTGGCCCAGGCATATAGCATTCAACTGTTTCAAATGTATCAGTCATATTGCCTCCTATATCTGTTGCCTTCTAGGGAAAATGTTTGCTCACATCAGCCCTGCAGAACAGAGAATGCTCTAAATTTTATTCTGTATTTTCTGACCCCTCTACTCTTGTCAGCTCTTTGGACTGCGATGAGTGCTAGTCCGAAGGCCAACAAATCTAACTGGTCAGTGGTCTATGAGACAGCCTGGTGGAGAAAGTTCTTCCAAGACAATCATGATGTGGTCAGTGAGTCATGTCAAATTTGAAAAGGATGCTGCAGAGAGAAAGAACAGAATTGGCAGCACAAGTAGAAGCTTTAAGGTCATGGGATAGTTCAAGGGTAAGAGACAAGAAGAACTGTAATAGTCCCTCAATGAGTTGAGTTTTGAAAGCAGAAGTAATGAACTTGATCAAATTTAAGGTAATAATCCATCCTAAATTCTCATAGAAATTGTCAGAGTGTGGGCTAGAATTAAGTCTCTTTATATTAAGCCTGATGCTCCTTCTAGTTCAATGTATGTGCTTTGCTTGTCCTTGTACATAATCTAATGCATTGTAAAGATAGGTGTCAAATGATTAGTTGATGAACAATAAATGCCCAAAGATGGGGGGTCTTTCAGTTAAAAAGTCATTCACTGAGACTGTAAACTAATGATAAAAATCGATTGATGGTTGTTCTAAGCAAGGCGGTCACTGAGTCGTTACCACTACAACCATCACCACCACCGCCATCATTATCAGCATCAGGGTCAGCATGTAAACTCACCAGGCATTCCTCAAAGAACTTTACAGGTATAAGGTACTTAACTTTCCTAATAATCCCTGAGGTAGTTTAGGTCCAGAGGTTAAGTAAATCAATGAAATCACAGAGCCGAGAAGTAGAAGCACACTGTATATACATATTGTCATGTCCATCATCTTATTTAACTCACATAACAATTTTAAAATGTAGTTAGTGGACACTGAGGTGGCTTCCATATCTTGTCTATTGTAAATCGTGCTGCAATACACATAGGACTATTACTCATCCATTAAAAAAAGAATGAAATCTTGTCATTTGTGAAGACATGGATGGACCTAGAGGGTATTATACTAAGTGGAATAAGTCAGACAGGGAAAGACAATTACTGTATGATGTCACTTATATGTGGAATCTAAAAAACAAAAGAAAGAAAGAAAGAAAGAAAGAAAGAAAGAAAGAAAGAAAGAAAGAAAGAAAGAAAGAAAGACCAGAAACAGACTTATAAATATGGAGAACAAAGTGGTGGTTGCCAGAGAGGAAGAGAAATGGGGGGAGGGAGGTGAAATAGGTAAAGGAGATTAAGAGGGCCAAACTTCCAGTTATAAAATAAATAAGTCATGGAGATGAATTAAATACCACATAGGGAATATAGCCAGTAATATTGTAATAACATTGTATAGTGACAGTGACTACATTTACTGTGGCAAGCATTGGATAATGTAGAGTGTGGAGTCACTATGTTGTACACCTGAAACTAATGTAACATTGTATGCCAATTAGACTTCAATTTTTTTTTAAAAAAAAGGTAGTAATTTCCCATTTTATAGATGAAGAATCGGAAGGATCAGTTGAGTAATGCTTTGTGCTAGTAGCTAGTAAGACCCCATTCTGTCCATTATCAAAATCCATGTTTGCTCTTATACCTAAACTTACTATGCTTCTGTGTTTCAAAATCAATATTGAGGAATAAGGAAGTTGTTACTGAGTCTAAGTTAGCAAGTTATTTTCATATAGGATTATTTTGCTCCCATGTAAATAATATTTTAAATCTTCCTTTAGGTAATAATAATAATAATAATAATAATAATAAAATACCTTAGAGAATAAGCCTGTATCTCCCAGTCTGGAGTGGGTCTTCAGCATCATTCCAAAGAGGGAAATTTTCTTCAGAATTTTCCTGTGATTCTTTCAGTTGTGGCTTCTCATCCCTTCTTCTAAACTTCTCAAAGTTGTCAGTCCAATTATTTTCTTAGACAATTAGCCTATTATTCCTTTAGTAATATTTTTGCATCGATTGTCTCTTAAAGCTGAAATTAAGAGGGTTCCTTGAGACAAAAGTAAAATCGTGTTACTCCCTCTTATAAGTAGGAGTAAAGATTACAGGGAACCCCAAACGGACTTACTGGTCGGAGAAGAATCCCTGGAATGTCCCTTCTCAGTGTCATAAATTTAAGACAGGAGTCACTAACTGTCTAAGAGAACGTTAGTGAGTTACAGCTTCTGTTCTGTTGAGAAGCTTACCAAATCTGGCTTTCTATTGGTAGAAAGGAAGGGGTTGAATTGTTTAAGTTGGAAAAGGAGCCAGTGGTCTGGAAATGTAGAACAGGCTGCTCATTTCCTTTACACAGTGCCACAGGAAGTCAGAGTATTCCCCAAAATAAAGTTAATGGAAGGAAAGAGACTCTAAGTCAGTGGCCCAGCCTAGTACAAGAGACTAAGACTTTTAGTCCTGTTTCTCTAGGGGGACTCCATGGCGGATGTGACAGGAAGGGAGGAAGAGAGGAAGGAAGGAAGGAAGGGTGGACAGATGGAATGATGGGAGGCAAGGAGAGAGGGCAGAAGGGAGTCAATACAAAGCACTTATGCAGACTGGGAAGACCTGTCCTATAAGAGCAACCTGTAACCATCAAGAAGGATTTCCCTGCATTAGGAAGTCCAGTTTTACAGAGAGATGCCTTGAGGCCAAAAGAAAAAAAAAAAAAAAAAAAGAACTAACCTATTTCCCATTGGTTGTTTGGAAGAGAGCTGAAACACTTGGTTGGATAAATTCTCATGTCCTTAAGACATTCCAGAAGGGAAGTGATTGGCAAAAAATATTTATCCTTAAAGGGATTGGAAAGGGTAGTTTGATTAAGTAAAAAGGGTAAAATATCGAAGTATATACTTGTTCTGAATTTGTAGAACACATCATATTCATCATACATTGAGATTATGGGGATCTCTTGATGACCTAAATATTCTCTGTATCCAATGGATGTCTCTATTTTTAGGAACAGAAGTTGTAGACTGTGGTTCTTAAATCATACCATAGAGGAGACCAATCTACCTGCTGATTTCTAATACCTATTTTTTTTTTAAGATTTTATTTATTTATTTGACAGAGATCACAAGCAGGCAGAGAGACAGGCAGAGAGAGAGAGAGAGAAGAGGAGAGAGAGAGAGGAGAAAGCAGGCTCCCCTCGGAGCAGAGAGCCCGATGTGGGGCTCAATCCCAGTACCGTGGGACCATGACCCAAGCCAAAGGCAGAGGATTTAACCCACTGAGCCACCCAGGTGCCCCTACCTGCTGATTTCTAAAGGCCTACTGCATATAACAATCACTGCTTTTGAACCATGATACTTGTCATCAGCACCTCTAAGTGTTTCTCGCTGTTTGTTCTCATGGTCATTTTGAAAAGTATGTTTTTCTAGTTGGAAAAGTTAAGTCTTATGAAGGCTGAGAACAGTGTCTTTAGTTTCAACAGCCACAGTTCATGATCTAGGAATCATGTTGGACACATCTGACCGAGAAACTGCGGTTGGACCTAAAGGTAATCTTCATGTTCTGCAATATAATTGTCTTTAAACATTCTTCTTCCATGAAACATACCCCCAATTTAATATTTCATCATTTATGAAGCATTTTCCTCCTCTGATTCCTTTAATAGTAGTTGTCAGCAGTATTTATCTTACTACTTCCTTTTCTTACTACTTTTTTTAAAATACCACTTTAACTTCTTGTTTGATAGCATGCATAGAGAATCTTACATTCTCAACAATATAAGAGTTCTTTGAGAAGGGGAGCTAGTACAATGTCAAATTTTGTTCAATGTTTGTCTGTAGGGGTGTTCTATGTGGAAAAGGTAAGAGGGTATGTTCTTTTAATGATTTTGATAAGTTATATATCAGAAAATTAGTTACTAACTCCATTGGACTTATAAATTCAATATGTTAGTCTTTATTTCATAGGTACAAAATTTGTAATAACTACTGACAAAAAAGAACAACACCCACCCTAGTGGTCTAAGAAAAAATTTTTAAGACTTTACTTTTTTTAGAGCAGTTCTAGATCACAGCAAAATTGAGGGAAAAAATGCAGAGATTTTCCATATACCCTCTGTACCCACACATGCATAGTTTCTCCATTATCAAAACTCCCTCTGATAGTGATACTTTTGTTACAAATGATGAGTCTTCTTTGGCACAAGATAATCACCCAAATTCCATAGTTCACATTATGATTCACTCTTAAGTACTATGTACATTCTAGGGGTCTGGACAAATGTATAATGATGTGTACCCATTATTATGATTATCATAAAGGGTATTTTTTACTAAACTAAGGATTTTTAATTAAAAATAATTTGTTCTCTGCCTATTTATCCGTCCTCCCACCCAATTAGCTTCTGGCAACCACTGATCTTTGTACTGTCTCCACAGTTTGCCTTTTCCAGAATGTCAAATAATTGGAATCATATGGTACGTAGCCTTTGATCGGAGTCTTCAACTTACTAATATGAATTTAAGCTCCTTCATGCTTTTTCATGGCTTATAGCTCATTTTCTTTCAGCACCTTATAATATTCCATTGCCTCAATGTACCACAGTTTATTTACAAAAGACTTCTTGGTTATCTTCCAAGTTTTGGCAATTATGAATAAAGTTTCTATAACCATCCCTCTGCAGACTTTTCTGTGGACAAAGGTTTTCAACTCCTTCAAATAAATATCAAGGACTGAGATTGTTGAATTATTGCTGAATTTGTAAGAAATTGCCAAACTGTCTTCCAAAGTGACTGTATCATTTTGCATTCCCACCAGCAATGAATGAGAGCTCAAATAGTTCCGCATTCTCACAAGTGTTTGGTGGTGTCAGTGTTCTTGATTGTGACCATTCAAATAAGTATGTAGTGCTACCTCCTTGTTGTTTTCATCTGCATTTCCTTGATGGTATATAATGTGGAGCATCTTTTTATATACCTACTTGCCATCTGAATATATTCTTTGGTGAAATGTCTGTTAAGGTCTTTGGTCCATTTTTTAAAAATCAGGTTGTTTTCTTCTTGTTGAGTTTTATAGTTCTCAGTATATTTTGGATAGTAATCTTTTATCATATATGTCTTTTGCCAATATTTTTTCTAGTCTGTGCATGTCTTCTTATTCTCTTGACATTGATTTTTGCAGATCCATCCCAAGTCTTTAAGTTGGGTAGTGTTAGTCCTCAAACTTCATTCTTCTCCTTCAATATTGTGTTGATTTGGGGCACCTGGGTGGCTCAGTGGGTTAAGCCTCTGCCTTCGGCTCCGGTCAAGATTCCAGGGTCCTGGGATTGAACCCCACATCGGGCTCTCTGCTCTGCAGGGAGCCTGCTTCCTCCTCTCTCTCTCTCTCTCTGCCTGCCTCTCTGCCTGTTTGTGATCTCGGTCTGTCAAATAAATAAATAAATAATCTTCAAAAAAAAATATTGTGTTGGTTTTTCTGGGTCTTTTGCTTCACTATATAAAATTTAGCACCAGTTTTTCTATATATCCACAGGATAACTTGCTATAATTTTGATTGGGAATTTTATTTAATCCATAAATCAAGTTAGGAAGAACTGACAATATGAAATCTTCCTATGCACAAACATGGAATAGTTCTCCATTTATGTAGTTCTTTGATTTTGCTCATGGGGTTTTTTGTGGTTTTCCTCAAAAAGACTTTATACATATTTTGCTAGGTTTATCCCAAAGTATTTCTTCTTTGGGGCGCTGATATAAATGGTATTGTATTTTTAATTTCACATTCCACTTGTTCATTTCTACCATACAAGAAAGTGATTGACCTTTGTATATTAACCTTGTATTCTGCAACCTCACTATACTTGTTCATTAGTTTCAGGAGATTTTTTTTTGTCAGTTCTTTCAGATTTTTATATAGATGATCACATCATCTGTAAACAAGGAAAATTTTATTTTTTTCTTTCCCAATTTGTATACCTTTTATCTCATCTCCTGTCCCATTTCATTAGCTATAACTTCTAGCACAGTGATGAGAAGGAGTGGTAAGAGGAGACCATCCTTGCCTTATAGTGATCTTAGTAGGAAAGCTTTGAGTCTTAAATATGATGTTAGCTATAGATTTTTAAAAGATATTCTTTATCAAGTTGAGGAAGTCAGCAATACAAGTGAAAAATTCGTGGAGATTTCTTTAATACGTAACCTACAGAAATTGGGGTTGGAGGGAAGATGGTCAAATAATCATATTCAAAAAGTATTTATAAATAAATCACTGTCAATCTGAAGACATATCATTTTATGGGGATATGGAGTTTTATACTTGGTCACTTCTGAACACAAGACTATTGAACATAGTCTTATCAGTATGTTAACTAACCAAAGGCTGCTTATCAAAACTATACATAGTACATAGCTATGATGGATAGTAAAAGGTATCTATTCATTTTAAGTCAACACATCTGTATTGGCCCCTAGATGTATGAGGCATTTTGTCAGATATTGTGAGGGCTTGTATGTTCACTAACTTCAAAAGAAAATACATGTCTACAGGAGATATATGTATGCAAGGTAAAATATGTCATGTCATCAGATGCCCTTTCTCTTGCTTTCTTACATGTTATTCTCCCTCTTCCTCACAACATCAAGGATGCTGGATTCCACTTCTTTCTTCAAAACTGCTGAGCACTCACAAGGATTTTGAAACTGGTATTTCCTTGCTCCAAAATACTCACTTTACTCACCTAATCCCTCCATTGCCTGCCCCATACCTGCCCCTCCAAAACCCACATACAAATATATCTATACATGTCTTAGATATACTCTAGATATTTTCCAGGACTTACACAAAGTGCCACCACTCAAGTACTATTTATTATCCTAATAACCTCCTCTTCACCTTCATAAAATTTGTAATTACGCATGAATTTGTATATGCTTGTTTAATGTCGGGCTTCTGTATGATCAAAGAAGTCAGAAAATAAGTTTGTTTTGTTTTTTTCACACTGTGTCTAATAGCTGGACCAGATCTCTGTATGGTAGATAACATATCTGTTATACAAATGAATATAAAAATGATGATGTTTACTCCTCAGCTGAGTGAAGATATTTGTATCAAAGTGGCAACATTTGGGCTGAAACTTGAAAGTCACGTGGGAATTTTACAGGTTGGAGATCAAAGGAATTAATAGTCTTACTATGTTCTGCAACATCTAGCCAATGACTCAAGTATTTTATGATATTCTGACTGCCACTTTCAAGAACAGGCATTGATAAATGGGAGTGCAACAGAGAGAAAAGCAACCCAGATAGCAAAGTGCAAGTTGTTTGAGAAGTTGTTGAAATAATTAGATGCTTAAGGTGCAGAAGAGGAGAAGACAAATGATGGCAGTTTTCCATCATCTTACCCAGAGAGGAGAGAGGTTACAATTATTTTCTAAAGCTCCAGAGAGAGTTTAACACAAGACTATTAGGTAGAAATTATTGGGAGACAACTTTGGGCTTAGTCTGTAAGACTCCTCTGAAGATTACAGTGAATAAAACAAAGAACAGGTTGTTCTGTCTCTGAACCTGAAGGATTCATGTGGAGATGATGTGGCTGACCTCTGCTTAAAGTTATAGAGGGAAACACTGAGGCGAGCACATGATGCAAATAGGTGATCTATAACTGTTCACCAAACTCTTATTGCTTCAGAGAGGCAGAGATGATATTTATGGCTTTCTCTATCTTCTTATTTGTAAATTAGAAATAGTAATAATAAAAACGTTACTACTACTACTATTACTACCAGTGCTCTGAATTGTTGAGAGGACTGAATGAGGAAAAATTTCAAAAAAGCTGATTATACATTATACGGGATACAGAGAAATAATAATAACTAATAATTACTAAGCACTTATTAGGATTAGGCGCTGTACTACTCGTATTTTGCTCCATAAATAATTATCTGTTGAACCAAATGCATTACGTATTACTGTTGTTAATATTTCCTAATAAAATGAGTGGTTATTCTTAATTGAATGACAGTTAGATCCTTTAGATCATGATAGATTTATTTTGATTTTCTCATTTTACAGTTGCCGTTCTCACTCAGTAGAATGACTATCAACTGCAGTCTTCCATCACCAAGAGCAGCATGATTACGTCTGAGATAATGTTGAGAATGGACTATAAGCACACCAGGATTACACTTTTTGCACACGCAGGAATTATATGTTGTCCTTCACAAATAGAAGCTGGCCCATGGCATCGCCATTAAAAACATTAAGTAGGACTTGGTGGAACTTAATTCAAGTCACCAATTTGTCATGAACAAGTCCTGCCATCTAACTTCACAGGTTGTTGTCGGTATATGTGGGAAATGGGAGTTATTTATTTTTGTCCATTTTATTTTTATTATTTATTTTAGGTTTGATATTCTGTTTTCTTCTTATAAAAAATGATTGTCTAATAGAACTGAAAAATTTTAAACTTTAAAGTCATTTTAAATGGGACTCTTAAGGAGCCGGCAAATGAATTCTAGGATTGGGGGATTGGCAGGGGAACAAATTTATGCAAACGCAATACATAGATTAGATTGAAAAGAGTCGAGTGCCTTAAGAGCAGAAATTATAAGACAAGGGAAGCAATCAATTTTGAGAAAATTCTCTTCCTCATTGGGCAAAAGACAATAAGGTTTCTTACAGATAAGGAGTTCTGTGGTTATGTGTAATTTTTATCTATTCTCTTGTCCTGATAGAAACTAAATATAAGCATGGGAGTCGTTCCCTCCCTTAGCTTTTAAGCTAGTTTCAAATTGTCTTGCTAGGACATATGTTGTGGTAGGGCAGGGGCTTGGAGGGGAGGCTCTGGTTCCAGAAGATTCCCAGGAAGTTTTAGCAAAGTGCCATAAAGGTTTAATCCACAACTGATCTCATTGTGATAGTTCTCTTCCAGCCTGGTTGCAGAAACGCCATTAGAATAAGAGGTCATCGATGTCAGGAAAAAATAAAATGCTTTGATATTTGAATAGAGGTATGTGCAATGAACAAGAAGAAAAAAAGAGGAAAGAGAATTGATTGTAACTGAGTTTCTATTTTGTGTGAAGAGCTGCCCAGGAACTTTGTCTTCATAATAATCCTGTGACTTGAGTATTACCCTATCATTTATAATAACAGGAAACCGCACTTCAAAGAGGTTAAAATTTCCCCCAAAGTCATGCCACTACGGAGGAGCAGAGGGAGAATTGGAGCAAAGACCAGGCCCTGCCTACTCTTCCTGCATATTATCAAATACAATAGTATTATTTTAATACTTTTAAATAGCTATACATAGTCCTTTTAATATAAAGTTCAATTGCTATAGAAAAAGTCAACTGATCTGTATTTCTTAATTAAACATAAACTTTTTAAAAAATTAGGCGTTTGGACTATAAAACCACTACCAAAGCATTACCAATAGACTACTAGCAGAGTAATCTAACTGTCAATTAAACCACAAGACAGGAAAAAATGTTGGCAAATTTATATCTTTGGTTTATTTTCATTCCCCTCCCTCCCAATCTGGTTATTTTTATTAGAGACATGTTATGGAATTACTATAGACTCCGAATTCTTATAACATTAAACCTAAATGACCAGGTTGGAGTCCCAATTTATCAATTTACAAATTAGGAGGTTGACTCTTGAAGAAGCTAATTGCCTCAAACAAAGTAACACCTGTAGTTACAGAATCAGCATAAGAACTCTGAAGGGCATTTGTTTGCCAAATATTTACTGAGGACAACCGTGTGACAGACTTTTTCTAGGTACTGGGCATACAATAGTGAACTCTAAAGGTGACTACCCTGTTCAACTAGAAATTATGATTTTCTGATAAATGCAGAGAATTAAAAGGAAGCAGTCCTAAAATTTAAAAAGGCACCAACCACATAAATTTAGAGGATAAAGCATTCCCAGTAGATAAAACCTCAAGCACAGTGAGCCTTTAAGGGAATAATACTGGCATGTGCCAAAAGCAGAAAGAATGTACTACAGCTTGAGTATATGGACCTAGAAGAAAGGGCAATTAAATCGGACCCAAGGTAGACTACAGCCAGAATATGTGGATCTTCATAGGCAAAAATCAGAAATGTACATTTTATTCTAAGTGCATCAAGAAATTAAGGTCTTAAGCAAGGAAGGCATCGTCTTATTTACAGTATTTACAAACTGCTTGGGCTACCATGGGAGAGAATGGACTAGAAGGGAGCAGGACAATGAAGAGGGAGACTCTGAAACACTCAGCAGACAGATGACAATGTTTCAGTAGATGACTTTGGCAGAAAAAGGAATAAAGAGGAGGGAACAGATCTTGTTGGTGAATTCACGGCAGAGTCAAGCAGCTCCTGCTTGTGAATTTTATGTCAAAAAAGAAGGAAAGAGAAGAATCGAGGATGTCTTTTGTTTGCTTTGCTTTGCTTTGCTTTGCTTTGGTTTTGGATTGAGCAATAGATTTGGTTAGTTGGTTGATTGGTTGGTTGGTTAGTTGGTGGAGGAGTCAGCTAGCAGAGATGAGACAAAACTGAGAAAAGAGGAGACGGAGGGTGAGGAATGGGAAGGTACTGAAGAGTTCTGTTTTGAACAGGGCACATTTGAGATGCATATTAGAAATCCCTAAGAGATGTTCTCCTGGAGATGGGGAAGAGGTCAAGGCTAGCGCTGGAGCTTGGGAGTCATTATCATATAGATGAATTTGAGGCCATGGGAGTAGATGAGATTACCTATGGAGAGGAGATAAAGGATCCCAAGCATGAGCCCTAGGGCATTTAAAATTTTTAAGAGCAATATTTTTTCTTAAATAAATGTCTTTCTATTTAACTAGTAGATTTAATTTCAGAAGTTTTCCACTTAAGGATAGTCAAACCAAAGCAAAGCAACCATTATTTCTTCCTTGAAATCTTCTCTCATCTCCATGCCCCAAAGGCCATATAAAAAGTTATAAGTGAATGTAATACACTAAATATAAAGAAACACACAATTATACAATTTGTTTAAGAGGGGCTTCTTGATGGTTGCTTTGGGCTCGATAGCATTTCTAGCTGTCTTTGGACATCACCTGTCCTTCAGCCTTTCCTAATAATAGATTGTAATTGTGCATGTTATTATATCTTTCTAAACTCAGAAGGAAGCATTATGTTCTATGAACTGTACCCCCATGAGTTTAAACCCTGTCAAAAGTACAACTAGGGAGTACCTTTGTCACTGAGCCATTGCAGCTCAGTATTACTAAAATCTTCTTTAAGCTGCTCATTGAAGAGTACGATGGTGCATTTCCATCCCAAGTAACTCCCAGTTCTGAAGCACAGTGTTATTATACTGTATCAATTCCAAGGCCTGCCAGCTGCAGGTTTGAAATAGCTGCACTCAGTGAAACCCAACTTTTAAATCCCAGGAAAGGGAGTTCAACCCTTTATTGTCCTAAAATAGACCAGTGCGATATGGCTCAGTAAGGGGCCTTTCCGATAGCGCCTTCAAAATTACCATCCTCACTGTTCTATGCAGGGGGAATAAAAGTCCTGGACAACTTTCCACAAGCAGGCTTTTGGCCTGAGGCTCTTGAACAAAATCTTTTCAGTGTCTCCTTGTCTGTATTCATCATGATCCATGATTGCTCATCACCTTTGCCTGGAGAAGGGACTACGTCTTTTATGAAGGTGTGTGTCTATTTTATGTGCCCGGCTATATTGAGTGGTTGAATTACGAATGTGGTTTATGACTGGTGATAATGGGACTGGTTGCTAATTTTTAAACATCTAAAAACGCTGCATAAAATAGAACATTCCCATGATTGCACAGGAGAGAGGGTAGAAAATCGAACTGTGTGGATTTCTAGCCAGATTTGGGTCCCGAAGGACAGTATTCCACGTCCCCCTCCCACCCTCGTACCCTTTTCTGAGTGTTTTCACAAACACACACCCTTGAGTCACTTTTGCTTTTCTGGCCATATATACCCAGTGCCTCATTCTGACTCCAACGCGAATAACTAAAATCACCTTACTGGATTCTAAATCCGGTTACCAGTGAAAAAAATAAACTTTGCTGCCCTCTCAGAGTTGCCTTCCAGATCTGCTTCCTATCCTGGCTTCTACAACTGGCGTGGGCTCCTCGCATGATCATCCCGGCCTGCATTTCCAGCCTGCTTTCAGGTCTGACATTTATTATCTGAGAACATTCTCACCACAGCCTCGCTGCGCTGGTCTCCGAATTCCCCCGAGGCCCTTCCTGTGTGACATCCACTCCCTTCATTTTTAGGTTCCTCATTATCCCTGGATTTTCTCATTTAACTGAGTTTCATGATTCTCCTATCTCTTGAACCTTCACAGTTTTAGGTCTGACTCCAGAAAGCCAGAGTCCCACCAAGAGGAGGATAATGCCCTTCATGTCCTTTGGAACACTCATCTCAATTTGCTTTGAATGAAAATGAGGCTTATGATAATATTTCTCTAAAGCACGAACACAAATGCCATTCCTGATTTTCTATTATACTTAGTAAAATAATTACCTAAATGGATGTTTTTCATTTTACTATTCTTACCATTTTCATACTTTTTAAGATGATTTAGGTTTTCCTTTGAGGATTAACTGGCTTAAAACAAGAAAAGTCTTGAGCATCTTTTTTTTTTTTTTTTCTTTTTACATCCTTGTCTCATTGACCTTTCCAAAGTAGAGGTGATGACCTGTAATATTTCTTCCAGACTGACCTCCTACTTCCTGTGCCAGTTTTCAACTCTTTACAAGTAAAGAAGTTAATAAAGAAAAGAGAGAACTTTGATGCTGCCAACTCTTAAGCAATTTAAGCTGTGACTTTACTAACCTTAAAGTAAATGAAGCCAGATCCAGTAGCTGCACGATCAAATGCTGTTACAGGATAATTTAGTCCAATTGAATATTACCGTAATGGGGGGAAATGAATTCTGTGCACATTGAAGTTTCTGCTTCTCTAGGAGAATTAAACTGCTGAATGCCCATGTATCCCACTGAAAGTATCTCAAATACACCTTAGCCTGCTGTGGCTATGTGAAGGTCAAGTCTGTTGACCTACCTTTCCAGAATAGATCTTCAAACTAGGTCCACCCGTTCCCCCTTGTTCTTAACGCTCAAGTGTTATCTGTATAGTTTTGAAGAACTAGTTTAATTTCACAAATGGATTATGTTGAATAACATAAAATTATTTTCTACTTGTGGCTCCTTGGCTCCAAAGATCCTGTGGAATTTTATAATGATGTACAATTCAAGTCACACATAAGCTAACTTGCTAAGCCACTGAGAACCCATTATAAATATTTTTCAACTTTCCTTCTGTGTCATGAATACTGATATGTTTTATAATTTTATGGAAATATCTTGTTTCCAAAAAACCCATGAAGATGTGGAAGAAAAAATATTGAATGCTTATTTTATGGTCAAGTAAGTATATACATACCATTTACTATTCCCCAAGCCACCAAGGAAGAAGATGCAGGTAGCACACAGAATAGGAGAAAACTTAAAACAGGACCACCGCCACTATGGTTCCAGAAGATGCAGGCCACAGAGAGTGGATAGAAAGGAAGATTTCATACCCATGTGGTAGAGAGAAGCAAGAGTCAGGAAGTAGGGGTGGAGGGAGTGGAGGACTTGAAATAGTGAATAATAAATGATATATATATATATATCTATATATATAATAAATATAAATAAACAAATGAATAATAAAAATGAAAAATTTATGGAAAGATCTGATAAATAGGAAGGAAGATACAGAGCACATTACAAAGACAGAGAATCATATGTAATATAAGACCAAATATTGTTATTTTGTGCAGGGTCACATGATTATTTTGCATAGTTTTAGCAAAGAGAAAGAGGAGAAATTCCGGATTCGAAATTGGCATACCAAATACTTCTGTAACCCAGCAAAAGAAGATCATCCAAACACATCTGTTTCTAAATAAAAGCAACTACTTCTGAATTTCATTCTGTATTTGGCCTTCAAGCCATTTTCATGGTAAAAGGCTCAATTTGTCAAAAGACAATCTGTCAGATGCTGACCAAGACCTGTTGGTGGGCAACATCCTTATAACAATTTCCCCTTGATAGTGCAGAGTATGTCAGCATCATTCAAGCATTTGTGTGAGACACAGTGTGGGCCTAAAAACTTTCTATCTTAGGATACCCACCCCTATTGCTTCTCTTATGCTACCAACTGCTGCACAGACAGTGTCCATCCCAACCATCCATATGGACACATATTGTTTCTACTCAACAGTCATGTATTCAGAACTCATTCCTTGCCCAACATGGTGCTAGGTGCATGGAAACCTACCAAAAAACTACTCAAAATTGCCCTTCAGCTCATAGAACTCATCGCCATTTTATAAAAATCACATCAGGGGCACCTGGGTGGCTCAGTCCATTGAACAGCTGCCTTCAGCTCAGGTCATAACCCCAGGGACCTGGGGATCGAGCCTCACATCAGGCTCCTTGCTCAGTGGGGAGCTTGCTTTGCCGTCTCGTTCTGCCTGTCACTCTGTCTACTTGTACTCTCTCTCTGTCAAATAAATAAATAAAATCTTTAAAAAGAATCACATCAAATGCTCATTTTCATTATTTTTTATCCTATTTTCTACCACATGATTATGATTAATCGTTCTGGGCATACTCGGCTTGCTCCAAGAGCTCTTTGTTTTTATTCCATCCACTTGCCACCTTGCTTACTTTACATCATAATGTACAATCACCTAATCTCTCATTTTGGTCCAGAAGTGCCACTTTGCACGCGTAATTTTAGCAACAAAAATCTCTCCTTACAGCCTTCACTTCCTGCCATTTTTGAGTCTCTCCAGTCTCCGCAAAAATATATATCCCAATTTCATTTATAGTTAGATGCTTACAATTAAAATGCCACTGTCCTTGTAAAGTTGCTTTAGTGATATCATTCTCTGCCAAAACTATGGTAGCTGTAAA
Source organism: Mustela nivalis (assembly GCF_964662115.1). NCBI lineage: Eukaryota > Metazoa > Chordata > Mammalia > Carnivora > Mustelidae > Mustela > Mustela nivalis. Next base: position 51,911,451 of record NC_139033.1, read on the forward strand.
TGAGATTCGAGACTCATTTTCTTCATAGACCAAACACAACTTAAATTTATGTGTACAATGGGTGGCCGGTTTTCTTACTTCTGGAAATGAGATGTAGTCGAGTGCCCAGGGACACACGCCTCTTTGATGCCTGTCTACACAGTGACGGTTTGCTGTCCTCATCATCCTTTTAGTCCTATGCAACATTCTACTGCCTCCCCCAATGTCCTCATCGTGATCACCGCCCCATTGCCATGGGACGCAGATATTCTGAGCCAAACTGAAAAATCCAGTTTGTCCAGGCACAAAGCCACCATGCCTGTGACTGTGTCACCTTTTGTATTAGCCAGGAAAGAGAATAAGGAAGAGAAAATGTGTGAGTTAAAAAGCAACCCTAAATGGAGTGCTTATTTAAACATATTCTAAAATATGTTTGTCTACTTGACCTAACTACTGACTTAAATGCAATGAGGAGGCATTAGTATCTGGATTTCTGCCAGAGAAAGCTCCTTGCTTTATATCCCCTTAGGCTGTACTGATGAAACTACCTAAAAATGGGGTTTAATAGCACTTAATTCATTTTAAATACTAAAGCAACCAGTAAAGTGCATCAGATGATAAAAAAAAAAAAAAAATACAACTCTCAGGGTTAAAGAAAGTATTCCAGCTGGGACTTTCTTGCTCATATATAAAATTGGTCGTGTTCTCTCATGGAGTCCTGGTGAGGATTCTGACCAAGCAGGTGGTTTCTGGCCGACTTTGCTTTGCTCCCAAGTTCCTCCTTCTATGGGTGTGTTTTTTCAAACATCACAGTGTGGCTCTGACTGTAGAGATGGCTGATGTTGGCGGTCTTGGCGGTGAATGGGGTAGCAGCATTCCAAAATTCTTTCCACACAATACAATTAAGAAGTCCGGATTTCAGATGCACACTGCTCAGGGACAAGATGCTAAGTGCTTCTAAGTGTTTTGTTGAGAGCCAGTGTTTAAGTAAACATTACAAATTATGGTTGTCTAGTAAATAACGTGGACTGAAGCCCTTGAGAAATTTATTATTCATAAAATACATCATTTTGTCAGCTGGATCATGTCGCTTTTTTCTCGAAGAAATTGATAGAGATTTTGGTTTGATCGCCGGCAAAGAACAGTAAGTGCTTTTCAAAGACCCAGATAAGGTTGAACCTCCATCAGAAAAGGCGGTCCAGAGAGGCAGCCCATCCACAGTGCACAAGCTTTGATGGTGGTTTTTGGTGTTTGGTCAGCTTATCTGCAGCATCCTCAGAAGGGTATGTGGTCTATCAAGGCCCTCTTTTACTGTTTTTGCCCTAAGAAGCCCAGTAAGAATGATTCCGCAGGGATCGAGGATTAGTCACCTAGGTAGAATTTTAGTCGAATGTGTTTCTTCCCTTTCAAGCTCTCTCATGTATATATGTGCATACACAGCCATGTGTTTATGTGTGTAGTTAAGTGAAATAAAATTTGACAATACATAAACTTCCAGGGCTGTCTGGAGAAATTAGCAGTAGAATCCATTTTTTTTTTTTTCCATTTCTTGCCCTGTTTCTGTTTGTACTTCTGTTTCAGCATGTGAGAGATCTTGGCTTCTATTCATGAATTTGTTCACTCATGCAGTGACTATTCTTTGTGCTCCAACTCTGAGCCAGGACTATCCTGGGTGCTGGTAACCTGGCAAGCAGGAAAGTAAGTCCATGATTACCATTCAATGCTATACATACTGTGGTAGAAATAAGAAGGTATTGAAAACAATGAGAAAACGCTTGTCTCAGACTTGCAGATCAGGAGATCTTCCTGGAGGAGGTAACCCTTTAGGTAAATCTTAAAGTAGAATATGTGTAAGGAAAGAGGGAGCATTCAAACAGAAGGATAAGTGTGTTGTAAGTCACAGAACAGACAGATGTCATGCCAGGGTCCTTGCACTTTGTTGACCGGGAGCTCAACATCCGTATGGAAGAGAGGGGCGGGGTGGGGAGAGATAGATGGAAAAGAGGGTATTAGAAAAGGGGGAAGGTGCCGGCTCTGGTGTATGGATAGACTTTTCTGTGGCAGAAGAAACGAAAAAGCCCTTTTTAGTTCCCTTTGTGGAGACAGGGAAATCAGTTTTCAGTTTTCTCATGTGTAAAATGACGTATTCAGGCTCTCCAATCACAAGGACTTTTCCAGCTTTAAGAGCCTATGATTCTATGAATTTGTGGCACCTTGCAAAAAAACATGAAAGTATTCATGAGCACATGAATCGACATTCTATTCTGTAGGAGAAAACAATTCCATTACCCAAGATTTATATTTGGAAAATTGCTATGGTGTTAGACATGTTTCACGCTCAATCACATCATTTAACTATTAAAATGATATCTATTCTTAGCATGAGGAGAAAAATAATTACAAATATTTACTGTTGTTTACACTTCTATTCTTAAAGAAAAGGGAAGTTCTCTCAACATGGGCTTAAAATTTCTTAGCAAATTAAAATGTTCACTGAGGGGCACCTGAGTAGCTCAGATGGTTAAGTGTCTGCTTTCAGCTCTGGTCATGATCCCAGATCAGGCCCAGTATGAGGCTCCTGGCTCAGTGGGGAGCCTGTTTCTCCCTTTGTTCCCCACTCATGATATCTCTCTCTCACTCTCTCTCTCCCTCTCAAACAAATAAAATCTTTTTAAAAAATGTTTGTTGAATAACTAGTTTCCTAAAATGAAAGGTAAGATATTTTAGTAGAAATATAATGGTAAGAGTTCAAGCACACATTTGTCATTATCATTTTTGAGTGATGTAAAAACTAGGTCGATAAGATTTAAGTTTTTCATTTATATAAAAAGACAAAAAATTATCAGTTTGCTCATTTCTCTGCTCTGCAATAGAACTTCATGGGTGCTATTTTCACCTCATCACTATTAGTACTTTCTACCATTTCATCAACCAAAATGTCAATTGACTTACACCTAGTTATGTATAGACATAGATATATACATGTAGATACAGTCTCTGTTTTGAGTTGTCAGAAATCTACAATTACTGTAAAAATCTAAAATGACTTGGGGCGCCTGGGTGGCTCAGTGAGTTGAGCCGCTGTCTTTAGCTCAGGTCATGATCTCAGGGTCCTGGGATCGAGTCCCACATCGGGCTCTTTGCTCTGCGGGGAGCCTGCTTCCTCCTCTCTCTCTCTCTCTGCCTGCCTCTCTGCCTACTTGTGATCTCTGTCTGTCAAATAAATAAAATGCTTAAAAATAAATAAATAAATAAATAAAATGACTGCACATGTAATTTTATCACAAAGCCCTTTCCCCAAGTCCTTTTCTTAAGAAAAATTGAGTCAAGTAGTTTAATTAGTTAAATATTGAAATGGGAAAAAAAGAAGAAGAAGAAGAAACACAGGGGATCTGAGTTATTTATTCATTTCACACAGCAAGCACGGTGATGAGATAAGAACCAAATTTCATAGTTTAGAGCCTACATTACACTGCCTGAGACTTAGCACTATTTAGAAATGAGCTAGAGGAGAAGGAGAAGCCTTGGGTGGACAGCAGTGTTTCTATGTTGGACAACAGAGGCCAGACTGAATGATAAGGAACAAGGAGACAGGACAGGGGTGATAGATAGCAAAAACCTAACCAGGTAAACATGCCAGAGTATAAACGAGATTGGAATTTAGACATATTCGTGATAATAACCAAGGAGGAGGGCTGAAAAACAATAAACTGGGATGGAATAGAATTCCATATTTCAGAAGTGCATACAACAGGTTAATTAGTTTGGTTTGGTCTTGGTTTTATTCACAAAGTCTACATTCTGGTCTTGGGGAATGGGTAGCTGAAATAAATGCAGTTATTCACTGAGATGAAAATGTTAAGGATCTGAAGAATGAGTGAGTTGAATTAGTGACACTGATGTCATTTGAGCAGTGGTAAAGCTCTATCCTTCCCCAGGTTCTAATAATGAACTTAGAGGCTGGGGGGGAGGGGGGCGGAAGACAAACCCTGAGTGTTAAGGCTCATAACATCTTACCTTCCTACACAACATTGCTCCTCACAATGACCACAACCACCAATTTTAGTCATGCCCCTGGCCTGTTTACTATGGGATAAGACATCCATAGCCCATGGAGAGAAGTTTGGAAAAGCAAGCATGCACTGGGATGGTAGGAAGGAGCATGAATCAGCCGAGAACATACAGCTTAATTTGGAATAAAAATCCAAGAGAGGACAGATGAATGGGGAGACTTACGTTTGGGAGTGGGAAGTATTGTGGGTAAGATTAACTAGCTACATATTTCCAAAATAAGCCACCCTGCAGTGTACTGATGGATGGAGAGAGGGGCAAGTGTGGGAGGCAGAGTGGGACCCGCATCCTTTCTGGAAAATGTCACTGGTGAAACGACTTTAATGGGGCTTAGGAGAGAATCCTACTCTGATAGGCAAGGCAAGACAGCAGGACTATTTAGTTTCCAGAATACTCACCGTGTGCATTCTGTTCTCTCTGCCTTGTATCTCAGTCCTTCCCTTTTGCCACCCCTCCTCTCTTTCCCTCCCACCTTGCCTTTCCCCTCTTTGGCTTTGTTCTGTCTTCTTCACACTCTTCCCTATTTCCTGTCTCTTCCCCCACCATGGAAAATAAGGTTCAATAAGGCGGAAAAATATAAATTTGTGGCTGAGGAATCGCTACTGAGACTTTCTTTGCCCTGCTCTAGGCACTGTCTAGAAGGATCCACATTGTTCTCTGCCTGACCCACCATTAACCAGAGGTTCCAATTCAGCCCAAGGCCAGCTTGCTCTGTTTCCAGAAGCAGCCCTTGGTGCAGCCCTTCATTCTGCTTGCCTGTGACCTTTCAACGAAGTGTAATTCAGCAAAGCTGATTCTTGTACTTTATTGCTCGACCTACAACTAACATGTAGACACATATGGATGTGCTCTCTCCCTTCTCTGTGCCATATGCCCTCCTCCCGTCTCTGCCACTCAGCCTTTGCTCCTTGACTGCTTGTATGTCCCATTGGAATGGCACATATCCACTTCCTTCACAATAAAAGAAAACTCATTCCATATATGATTGTCAAATTCTGAAGGCCTCGGCCAGCTAGAGGTTACCATCAATTGTTGAGCAGTGACTCATTTCATTGTGGGATATTACCTTTTCCTTATTTCAAATAAAGTGGCAGCTGGAAGGAATTGGCAGGGGTGCTCATGTTTCCTCCTTGTGGGAGAGAGCTAAAAAAAAAAAGAAGAGGACAGAGAGAGAGAGATACCTTCATGAATCATGAATCATGCAAGTTGTCTCCTACCATGCCAAGGAAATTATCTCCTCTACACTACCCATCAATACCATTGACCTTTGTCATAAAAAGCAGGTCGCTTATATCTATATCCCATTAAAAGGCATCATCTTACAATCACTTCTTCAGTACTATTAAAGTCATGTCAAAAAGAATCATTGACTTATTGTCAAACACATCCAACCTTCCACATTAATGTACCCAGAGACACCTCACTAATCAGCAGGCAAACAATGCCAGACACCAAAGGAAGCCCCAGGAAACCAGAGGGAGAAAGGTCTCTGATTCTACCTTCCCTACCTGACCTGTGCATATTCTCTCTCTCTCGTACATTAGGACAGTTGGTGATATGTGATTTAGCACATCAGTCCTTATATATTTAAAATGAATATGCTGTTTTTGCTTGCTCTCTAAATCATACCAGTGGCAGAAATTCTACAGTATTTCAGAGGATGCTTGTGAGTCTTCCCAACCTGTCTGGCCCTAACATGGCAGTGAGTATTAATTGGGAGTCAAAAAAGAGCTTATTGAGTACATATTTCAATGGAATTAACAGAAAAATAGACTTTTTAGCATGCTAAATGACAGAGGTATCATGTGTTATGTTAATTCCAGGAAGTAAAACAATAGTTTGACTTGGTTTGACCAGGTAAGGCTTCCTGCAAAAGGGGCATTAAAGCGGAGATTTTAATAAGATGGAATTTGAATATCTAGGTAGGAATAGGGAGACATTTCTGGGAAAGACACTATTAAGGAAAAAACCTAATTCCTGACATAAGAAAATGCAAGGAAGTGAGGGGAATTACAGAGAATGTCTTCACTAGTCTTAAGTTGCGTGCATGTTGGTGATAAGAAGACAAACAGGATAGTATCCAAAGATAACTGAGCTCCGGACAAATACATTTTTATTTTCTCCAAAATACAGGGAGTACTTTTTCAAGGTTTTTGAGCCTATATAATGAAATACACAATGAAAGGAAAGGGGGTGATTTAGGATTATTCTTCAGGTAAGCCGGGTCCATCAGACATAAATGAGATTGCTGCAAAATTGACAGAGGAGATGAGCACCTGGATTTCACTTGGAGAGGGAGGGATTTAAAGGCACTTAGAAGGGCTTAATTCACTGAGCTTGTAGAATTAAGACATTATGTACAACTTAGACCCAGGATTCTATTCATTATCCTTTCTCTCCCTTCCTTCCTTTTCCCCTACCTTCCTATTTTTAAGGCTACGTTTTGACATAGCCATGGGGAAACTGTCTATATGCACCCAGTGCCTTAGCTGGGTGCATACGCTCTTCCACCTGGTGTGAAAGGCTGGGTGATGGGATCCCGAAGCAGAGAGGCAGAGGGGAAAGAATAGACCTTCTGAGATCAGAGAGACCTGGTTAGAACTGCTGCCCCCACTATCGTTTTGCTGTGACTTTATACAGGACCCTCAGTAGTTCTCTGCCTTTCTATTTCTCACCCTTTTATATTCATTATCTCTAATCCTCATGTCAGTCCTTCCTAGTCCATGTACATGTGTGCAGGATCATCACAATCCAACTTCACATTTCCAAGTCCCGTGCTTCCATAGAATTATTCAGCCTACCATTTTGAAACCTAGTTTTTATCTTGGTTTCTACATGGCACACTCATAGTTTTCTTTTTAACTCAGTGGCCAATCATTTCAGTGTGCTTGAATAGCTTTCCTTGCTCTGGTTGTAAACATTAAATGGTAGAGGGTATAAAGCTTAAGGCCTGAGGTCTCTTTTTGTTGTCTATACTTTTTCCCTAAGTATTTGCAACCAGTACCATTTAAGTGCTGATAATTTCCAAATGTATATCTCTATTTTTCACCTTTACTCAGGACTTACTATGCCTCCTGGACATGCCTTTTTTTTAACATGGGTTAAGTGGAACTTTTGACTCACTCTCCAAATTCTGTTTCCAAGAATCTCCGTGGGGGACTGCCATCTACTCACCAACTCTAGCTAACAAACTGAGGGAAATTTTTACTTCCTTTCTTTCCCTTACCTCTTAAAACCAATCAATCAACAAGTAGAAACAAAAGCAAAACATTTTCTTATTCTACTTATTTCATCTATCCGCATTGCTATTATCTTGATCTTATCCAATATCATTTCTCATCTGGACAACTCCAGCAGACTTCAACTGGCCTCTTTGTTTCTACTTCATGCTCCTTTCTCCACCCTTTATCTAGAATAGTCTTGGGGAATGTAAAGTAGATCTCCGCTTAAACTCTACAATGACATCACTTAATGTTGAGAATAAAATCTCATTTTTTATCCTGGATTTCATGGCATGACTGGCTCTCTCTCACTCCCCTCAGCTCACTGTATTTAAGGCATAAAGGCTTTCTTTCCATTCCTTTGACTTACCAATTTCTCTTCTCCTTTACGGTCTTGAAATAACCCCATCCTCTGTCTAGAATGCCTTTCCAACAGATTTTCAATGAATTGTTTCTCCACTTGCCCACAGCCTCATCAGAAAAGCCCGCCATTACTGCACAATCTAAAATTATCACTAATAAATAGTTATTGACCTGCTATTCAAAGCATGGGGCATGGACCTGCACCCCTGGCATCACCTAGAAGCTTGTTAGAAAGGCAGAGTCTTGAGCCCCATCCAAGACTATTACATCAGAATCTGCATTATAACAAGAACCCTGATTGATTTATGTGCACATTAATATTTGAGATCCCCTAACCTAACACATCACTCTTTTAATTTTTTTGTAGCACTCACATTTCCTGATTTTCTCTTGTGTATGAAGGTATATTTGTTGAGCTATGCTCCTCTATTAAATACAAGCTCCATGAAAACATGGGCCTTATCAGCACTGCTCGCCTCTAACATGTTTCAAAACAAGAACAGTACTCGATACTCAAATGGCTTGTTGAATGAATAAATGAAGTACCCACATTTGCCTGAGGATATGTTCTTAAGGAGGAGAAGAACTGAGATCCAAACTCTTCCATTCACTTCACAACTTCCAGTTCAGGAAGTAAATTATGCATATCCGTGTCTCATTGGGAGGGTTGCGGGGAGTTCACAGTTCTGCCCTCAAACTAAATTGAGATTGAAAGGAACATCAGGCCCCTTTAACCTCCCCATTTTAGAACGACTGCAGCATCAGGGCTTCTGGGCTCTGTTCCCCGAGTTCCACTTGAGTGATTCTGGCCTATTAGGGGCCACAGCTGAAGTTGAATTCATTTAATGATCTATTCACGTGCAAGAATGAACTATAGCAGGCTGGAATGAGGGCTTCAGGTTATGAGGGATCCAGGAGAGAGGAGAGGATAAGACGGAGGAGAATGTCTGAGAAACTGAGTGGTAGGAAAAGTCAATTCCCTAGAGATATGTAGTTTTATGGGGGAGAGAGAAGGCACAAGCACACTTTTCTTTCCCCATAATTATTTCATCTCTATACCATCATATCACATGTAGCTTATCAACCCATTCGTGACAGTAAGATATCTAAAGAGTTAACCGTTGAACACAATATATACTCATTTTCCCGAACAGTGACTTTAACTCAGCAACCAGTGTTAACATGTACATATTTTCACTTTTTCCATGTTTTGTTTTCTCTTGCACCATAATCTCCCCCTGGTTTTTCACACGGAACTCTTCATTTCCAGACAACATATATCTCTACAGCAGGAAAGAACTAAGTAGCACTATCCACAGAGTTAAAGTCAGAGTTTTGGAATCTAATTCAGATATGTTGGGGCTCTTCTTTTCAATAAAACAAACAAAGTTAATCTGAAGTATAAATAAGCACAGTACAATAAATGTGAAAGAGAAGTTCTGAAATGAAAAAAGATAAAACAGATTGTCATAATTTGGGAAGGAAGGGAAGGAGAAAAAAGCTTTGACAGCCAAAAAAGAAAGTGAAGTTTGTCTCTTGAGCCCATGGGTCTGACTCACCATGAGAATTTCTGCCATTCTACCCTAGCCAGTAACTTTCTCTCAAACTTGCAGAGGCCATCAGGCTCCAACTTCAGTTAGAATTATTGAGAAATATGATCATGGCCATCAAAACCTTCCAGAGTGGGGCACCTGGGTGGCTCAGTGGGTTAAAGCCTCTGCCTTCAGCTCAGGTCATGATCCCAGGGTCCTGGGATCGAGCCCCACGTCAGGGTCTCTGCTTAGCAGGGAGCCTGCTTCCCTTCCTCTCTCTCTGGCTGCCTCTCTGCCTACTTGTGATCTCTGTCTGTCAAATAAATAAATAAAATCTTTAAAAAATCAAAACAACAAAAAACAAAACAGAACAAACAAACAAACAAACAAAAAAACTTTCCAGAGTGAAAAACTTATGTCTTTTTGCTTGGAAAGACAATTTGAATATGTCCACATCTTCATAATTCATTTTCTCTCTTTCTATTAGTATTATAAAAATATATAAATTCTTTTCTATGAGTTAAAGCCATTTTTAAGGAAACTTAAGATATTAAAATAAATGTGGATAAAAAAACTAAACACACACACACACACATACACATACACACACACACACACGATAGCCCATTTTTTTCAGAACTGCGGTCCACGCTATTTTTCCTGTATCCCTCAAAGTCCGTACAACAAATTTTTTTTTCTTACACCAATTTAGTTAACTTCACACCTTCCCTGCTCTTTTTGCTAGAACTTTAACTCCTATATTCATACTGAATGACCTTAACAATTATTTTTGGACTGGGCCGATATTTCTGTTTGAAACAGATGAATGCCGCATCTGCTGGTGAGTTGGATTCACACATACACACACAGGCTCACACACAGGCACCACGGACCCCAGGCTACAAGAAACTTACTAGAACAACATTAAACTCAACTGAATGCTTTTCAAAACGACTCATTATGGTCCTGAAACACGTTTCACTTTGTATAGACCCTGGAAAGGCAAAGGCAGCATTGGGAACAAAAGGGGGGAAAAAAAACAATGAATAGCAAATTTGGTGTTTTCCAACTCAAGAAGCCGCAGTTGATTTGAGAAGTGGCAGAACATATAAGCTGCTTCCAATTTTATTCGAGCGAAATCTTCCATCCCAGCTTTTGTATATGCCTGGCCTCACACATCACAGTTACACACCAAAGCCCTCAGGAGCTAGGGTTTTAGATCAGTGTCAGAGCATTTATATTTTTTTAAAAAAATACCCTGAAAATGCCAGCTCTACCCCAGCTAGGATTGTTTCCCCCGTGTCCTGCAGTTAGACTTGTCAACATCAGTAATATACATGATGTTTGAACTTCTTCCAAGTGACTTACCCACACACTCACTCTCCTGAAAAAATTCAGTGTCTGCCCACCTGCTGTTCAAGTGCAGAGAAGAGATGAAAGATTCTTTTCCCCTGAAATTAAAAAGAACGGAAAACAAACAATTCCAACTGAATATGTCAGTTTGTGCCAAGACCTCTTCTGCCGCATCTTGTCTACTGACCTTCTATAGTATGTCAGTTCCTTGTGACCTCCTTTTTAACACAATCAGATGCATTGGAAATTGAAAAGAATCTTGCATTGGTCTAATAGGCTGCAATTATTATGATCTAACACCTAAAATAGATTTTTTTGTACAATGCTTTTTTACATGGTGATAAACATAATTATAACAACCTCCGTAGGATAAATTGAAGAACTCAATCTCAAAGGAATTAATGTACAAATGCTACTGCTTTTCTCATTAAAAAATAAAAAACTTTCCTATACGGATCCTCTGAGAAATTTTATATAAATCTTTGACCACACTGAATTTATTCATTCTTTTTTTCCACTAGATTTTTGTTTATTCATTCAATCTTTTTTTTTTTTTAACTGCTACTTTGGGGATATCGTGTGATAAAGGTAAAGCAAATTTATTTTAAAAATGCATCAACCCCACTTCCTGTATTCAAAAAACTTGTGTTTTTTTGGAGGATGGACTAGATACACACCTAGAATAGGTAAAATGACAATGCATTAACTAACAATGCAGGATTTAGGCAAAGAGATAACATATGGTAGCATTAAGCATGAAAATGTGGTCTAGGAATTTAGTTAAGAGATATTTGTATAGGTAGAATGTGCAGGAAGATAGGAAGCTTCAACTGGACAGTTTATAAATAGGTAGGATTTGAATATTTGGAAAAGAGTGAAAAAGACATTTTCCATATGGAGGAACAACATAAGCAATCTCAGGAAGTTGGTCATGCATGCACTACCTGGTCCAGGGGAGGAAATTAATCTAATGATGACACTCATTTGTTAGTTTAAATCATTTATTTGCTACATAGATCTTCCTCTATTGCTTCAAATGTTTCAAAGGCATGTAGTTACATTCAGGTACGCTGAAAGTGTAGGTTCAAGAAAACTCATTTACTCAAGGAATAGTAGGGTGCAGAAGATGGGGGGATGATGTGTATATAATATAATTTACTCTCCTGGAACTCCAGAAGAAAGAAGCGTTTGAGTCCGGGACTCTCAGATGGAGGAATCCCAGTCGTAGTATTTCTAGGAATCAAAAGTGCAAGAATTTCTGGTGAATCTTCGTCTGTTCTATCAATCTTTGCTTCTTTCTGTATATCTTGTCTTCTTACTTTTCCTTCTGTTTCTTGCTTCTTTAGCTTGACTCTTAGTTTTTATTCTTTCTTTTTCTGTGTCCCTTTGGTTATAGATTCTACTTCCTTTGTCTTTGGTTTACTCTTAATACAAGTTCTTTCCCAGTTTCTCACTCCTTACTCTAACTAATGAACCACGTGCTGTACGCAGATTTTCACAACTGATTGACTTTACCCCTGTGTTTTTCTGTTCTATGTTCTGAATGCAAGAATCCAGTTGCCCAGCTCATTCATCATTGAAGAGATCATTCATATCGGGCTACTCATGCATCATTGAATAGCCCAAGGATTAGCTGCCTTTGGGTCTGGGGCATTTCACATCTAAAAAGCTATCTTCAGGGAGTGGTACAAAACATGGTTGGCTGGGTCTCCTCCCTCAAAGAGATCTGTGGGCAGATCAGCTTTCTCAGAAGAGGTTGTGGCAAGGGAGGTCATCACGACTGACAAATGTAATGGAAAAGGAAGGGACCACATTTACTTTATAACCTGTTTCAAGAGAGATGGCTCATTTGTGTGGTGATGAATATATTAAGTGTCTACTATGTACCGGTAGTCATGAGACCTTTACTTTCAAAGGTGATTTAATTTCAAAACTTTTAATTTCCAAAACAATTCTGCAAAATTATTATTATTATTAACATTTGAGAGATGAGGAAACAAAAACTCAAAAACGCTAAGCAATTTCTCTCAAATAGGTAACTAGGAATTGATGTACCTTGTGTTTTAATACATGTTTATTAAAACTGAAAGAGTATTTGGTTCATCCATCCCTATCTTCTTTACTCCTTCATTATACAGCTCTGATAATTTTGGAGAAAATTTAATCCTGTACTTGGTGACTTCAAACTGGTGTAATCAATCATTTGATGAACCAAATAATTGCTTTTGCTCTCTCATTTACTTTAATTATGGGCAACATTGGGTAACACTAGTTCATATTTGTCAAATATGAAACTAGAAAAAAAAACTTTTTAAACCCATTTTAATTTTAAAGTACTCCTTTTGGATTATCTATTGGCTCTAAAGGAGACTGCCCTTATGTTCTACATGTATGTTACTAATGATATTGCTTAATTAAATTGCCCATTTGTTGATGGCAGAGATTGCTTATTTTTAATGACTTTTTATACAGAAAGCCACAATTCCCCTAAGAAAAACATTTGGGTCTATGATCATTTAGCAGTAGTAACTTTTAGCTTAAGGAATGTGAATATTCATAACACTGGATCTGTTTATATCATGCATTCATTCTGAAAACAAAGTAAAACTTATTTAATAAATCATTGCGGCACCATCTGAGACAGGAATGCACAGAGTACTTCCTAAAATGCAGCCCCTTCCTAGGCACTATAGAATATCTGAACCAGTATTCAAGGTCTCTGGCCTCAAATAATGTGAAAATTTTCACATATGACATGTACTCAAAATGAATAGGGCATAAAAATAAGATGTAATGTAGGCAACAAAAAGAATAGATAATGTGTGCTACAGAAATTTAGAACATTAAATCAGCGTGGGCTGGAAAAGTCAAGAAGAATGTGATGGGACAAGTGATGGAAAGTTTAAGGATAATATAAAGGAAGAGAGATACATGTGAACACAGCAAGCCTTGACTTCTGCTGAGAACCAGGCATGCCTTAGAATGAAAGGTGCTGAGTGAAACCACATAATTAGAATATAGAATTTACTTTACTTTGAACTAGGAAATACCAATATATATATATATCATTTTACAAAAAATCATCCATCAACAATTCCAACTAATTATTCTATTCTTCCATTCCTCCCAACTTGCACAATTTTATATATATATATGTGTGTGTGTGTGTATGTGTGTGTGTGTTTGTGTGTGTATTAGTTAATTTTCCTCTGTAGCAAATATCTAGTTACCTTAAGAAAATTAACATTGTATGGAGATACCCATATTAGGTTTTTCTTTTAAGGAGTGATTTAGTCTGTACCACAAATGAAAAATCCCTCTGCCCCCCGTCCTCAAATCCTTGTTCACTTGGAACCCAAAAGGCCACGTATATCAAGTTTTGCTTTTTCTAGCTTCAGTTTTCTGTAAGGGTGAATGATTAGGGATGAAAGTCTATATTAGTCTTGCCTGATCAATCTTGTAAAACTGCTTAGGACAACATATTGTCATTTCCATTTTGGCCAGCAGAACAAAGTAGGAAGGAAAGAACAAGCAGGCCATTGGCAACAGAAAATGTGCTCTTCTCAAGGATGGAAAGAAATCTGCTCAAATAGTTCCATTTTCCACTGTTGAGATTTTGTAAGGGTCTTCTGGAACTCTGATCTTTGTTTTCTAACTTCTGGCTTCCTGGACTCTAAAAATTTCAGTACTCTTTATTAATAATTATAAGAATCTATGACTACTGTAAGAAAAAATTAAATGCAAAATATAAATAATTAAATTGCAAAATATACCCAAGGCTGGGTATTTTGGATTTCTTAGTGCTTGTGAATGCTATTTAAGATGTCTGAATGTGAAGATGTTGAACATTTATATTGCTTAGAATTCACTAGGATTCCTTGACCTAAGGACTTTTATCTTTCAACAAATGTATGGTGCTTTTTTCTTTTCAGCAACTCTATCTTCAAAGTTAGTATCTTTCTGCTTCTACTGTATCTTCTTCAGATTTCATTCATGTTTTTTTTTATTCTATCCCACATGACTCTTGACTCATATTTATTATATGTCTCTCTCTGTGCTGTATTACAGGTTTCAAAAAAAAAAATGTCTATTTTCCATGTTTCTAAGTGTCCCTTTAGTAGTGTCTAATCATCTGTTAATGTACCTATTGAGGTGTGTGTTTTTTTTTTTTAAGAATTTATTTATTTATTTGACAGAGGAAGACAGTAAGAGAGAGAACACAAGCAGGGGGAGTGGGAGATGGAGAAGCAGGCTTCCTGCTGAGCAGGGAGCCCCGTGCAGAGCCCAATCCCAGGACCCTGGGATCATGACCTGAGCTGAAGGCAAACACTTAACTAGTGAGCCATCCAGGTTCCCCACCTATTGAGATTTTAATTTTCAAATATTTTATTTATTTCATTTCTCCAAGTTCTATTTACTCCATATCTAGTTAATAATATATAATCTCTTATGTCTTGTTCTTATTTTTAAACATCTCTTCTTTAAATATATTAAACATAGTTCATTTAGTTTATATTTTGTTTGATAATTATATTTTATGCCTTGATGAGTCTGATTCTACTATTTGTTTTGTCTATTTTTAAGTGATAAAGTGCTTTGAGGTAGGTAGAAGATAGAGGCAGAATTTTTTTTTCTATTATGAGCATCTCATTTTCCTTGGAATATTATCTGTGGGAATTGAGTCCTTGTTAAAAGTAGCATCCTTCCACAGATGAATTACAATTACTTATAGTCATTGAAGGGGGGTTAATAACTAACCTATAAAAAAACTGGTTTATGATTATAAATTATCAAGGGGTACTTTCCCATCTACAAGGCCAAGGTCAAGATTGGCAAGTTTTCTTAAGTTCTCCTTTTGTGTAGTAGGTGGAACCCCTTGGGCTCCTAACTTTATGAAGCAGTCTTCTAAAATACTCTCCACCTTGAATTAGCCTGTGCCTCATCTCTTCCTCCTGTGACTTGGGCTGAAATATTAAGAATTAAAACAGGCTTTTGCGTCCATTACTTCCCTGGTTTCCAATTTTCACTTCATTTGGGGGGAGAAAACACTTAACATTTTATATGATATTTTAGAGGTTATTTTTCTTCTTGTCTTAATCCAAAAGGATCATTGGCTTGTATGTTAGGGAAATGGAATTATGTTTGACAATCAACTAACAATCTGACTATTTCTGAGTACATAAGCAGAAACAAACAAGGTGCAAAGCTGGTCCCTCAGCTGGACATTAGAAAGAGGTCCCGGGTGCCAATGATAGAGGCCATCAGCGGGTTAACTGGTGCTTGTACTCATCTGAAATTGTATTCATACAAACTGCCCCTTAGCACCAGTCTCATTACTCCAGTATGAGGGGAAATTGTCCTTCTCTTCTTGTATAATTTTCCAATTGCTTTGGTTGTGGTTTTTGCCTGTATGACTTTCTTTGATGTAAAAATTAACTTGATGTCACATTTATAAGAAAAATGAGAAGATAGAGATGTTAAGGCCACAACTTTGTCTCTGAAAATTCCATATCTTCCTAGGAATGACCTGGGCAGGGATATACCCTAGAAAACTCTTCTTGGAAAAAAGGAGTCAAATACATTCATTTAGTGCTTTCTTCTCATCAAAGGTACAATATAAACTTTTCCATGTTATTCAGTATCCTCAATCTATATAACTTTATTTCCTACCTTTTTCCCCCCTGTGTTTGCTTTTTAAAAAATTATTTTTATTTATCTGAACATGCTAAGATATTTCTTGACTCTTTTTCTCTGCACATGCAACTCTGCATGTGCAATTCTCCTCCTCTTCTTTTTTATTTTTTTTAAGATTTTATTTATTTATTTGACAGAGAAAGATGACAAGCAGGCAGAGAGGCAGGCAGAGAGAAAGGAGGAAGCAGGTTCCCTGCTGAGCATAGAGCCCGATGTGGGGCTCGATACCTGGACCCTGAGATCATGACCTGAGCCGAAGGCAGCAGCTTAACCCACTGAGCCACCCAGCCGCCCCTCCTCCTCTTCTTAAATACTCTCAAAATACTCAACTCTTCTGCTCTAATACCTATCTAATTTCTCATCTGGTTATGGATCCTTCTTGAATTCTCTCTCTATCCTCTGCCCTGAGAAGTGTTCATCTCTTCCTTTAGGCTATCACTGTACCTTTTATGCAAGTCTATTAAAACAGCCATCAGCCATAATCAAACAATTTATGTATATTCTTCTCTCCCTTAATGACATCTGAGCTTCTTAAAAGTGAAAGCAGCAACTTTTTCATCTTCATATAGTCAATGCTAGAGAAAATTGTAATTACTCAATAAATGATTGATTAATGGATTAATTAATTAACACACCAGACACTGTCAGTAGCTGCTTTCATGAGTTTAGGTATATATGATGACCAAAATTTAACACATATTAAATATTGATCAACCAAGGCAGTCAGAGATCCATGAGGTATGATTCAGAAACCAGCTGTTACAGAAATGTGGGTATTTACTCCAGGCTCAAGACCATATTCCTATATGTTTTCTCTTTTGATTAGTCATGATAACAGCCTCAATGCTATGAGGATTGGAATATCAGTATCTGAAATCCCTTCCATTTGGGAGATTCCTGTTACAGTGTGGCTTAACATATGTTTAGAAGGATAGATTCTGCATTTAATTGACTTCATATGATTTTCTCCCAAATTCCTAGTGGATATTAGGTCAGATGTAGCTATACTCATTTTACAGACCATGACATTTTGTTCAGGAAGTCAGCGTGTCAAGATTTGTCTCTACAGTCAATTACTGTTTGTTGTTCAGATTAACTTGGTCCTGGAATAAGCAGGACTAGCCTACCAGTAATTGGAATCATGGTCTGAAAATCAGCCCACCATAGCCATATGAAGGTCATACACCCACCGCTGAATATTCAGCCCAATTATCTCAACAAGCTAAGATATCGAGCATTTAAAGAGTCTTTTTTTTTTTTTAACTTCCTTATGGAGGTTCAAACCACTACATTATCAAATGAGGATTCTAATTGGGCATCTGAATCTATGTTTTCTCTCCTTGTCCATTGCACTCATGCCATAGTGCTTGTTTCTTTGTTGTCATCTTACAGTTTGCTTTGGTTTTGTTTTTGTGTTCCAATCGCCTTGCTCTTCGGAAATTTGGGGAGGTGGGGATGAAAAAATAGCTGTTCCTACATGTTTATGGGGTGAAAAAAATTGAAGAAGGCCACCTTTACTATCACCTTCTGTCAATATTTTAGATAAGAATGAAAACTGAACAAATTTCAGGACAGTGGTAAGAGTGAGACTGTGCTTCCAAAAGAAAGGCTCAATTGCTCATTGAGCTGCTGGGCAGCAGCGGGGACTGTGAGGGTTGGGGAGCCTTGGTTGCTGAGAGCTATGGGGCGAGCAAACAGGCATTTGTGTGTGAGTTGCCTTGGTACTGGGAGGCATCTGAATGGATATGAGGTGATGTTCAACCCCATTGTGTTTATATGAATACACATTACCATTTCCCGCAAGGAAGCTGATAACAGCACCATGATGCTTTGCTATAAAATCCATTGAACATTTTCCTGCATGTTTTACTCTCTTTAAAATGGCTCAGGAACAGGCATGGAAAGTGCCATTGCCCCTCTGTAACATTCTCTTTCCCCAAATGAGAACCTGTTGGAACACACTGTAGGGGTGTTTCACTGCAAAGTGCTTGGCGTAGACAACTAGAGCAAATGAGGGATTTTCCTTTAAACCCAGCAGGTTTGGGGGTTGTGTGTGGTGGGGGTAGGGTGGCATTCATTGTTTAGCTCTTCTCTGTATTTCTATGTTAAAGCTTACAGGAGCAGATAAAGAGCAAGGGGATTTAATTATGCGTAAATGGAAGACAATGAAGAGTCCTTAGGAGTGTAATTAGCTGTGGATGTAGACGTGTGCATTCTTGTAGCTGCATTTTATTTGCATAGGAATAAAAAAAGTTCAGAAACACACAGGTTCAGAACATGTTAAAAGACCTTTTGGCCACAGGGGCACCCTCAAAGGTTAGCACGGCATTCTGCAGATATTATGTGTTAGCACTGAAATCAAAAAAGAGAAGTGAAAATCTGCCCCCCTCGATAACAACACCAATAACAATAGTGAACATTTATCCAATCAAAGAACCCCTTCTGTAGCAAGATAACAATATTTAAATATACTCAAAAATCTTTTTAAAAGAAAAAAGAAGAGAAAGCACACTACAATCTTTACTCTGTGGCTAGAGTTTTGTTTGTAATTCTAGGTCTTCAACTTCTAAGCAGTCCAGGCATGGAATCTAGAAACACGTTGATGCCGGTGGAAGGTAAGATCATGTCACTGGGAAAAGTGAAAAAATACTATATTATGGTTGAAGTTCTGTATAACAAATATGTTCCTCTCTGTATATATTTTATTAAAGAAATATCAGTACATATTATGCTTGCTTAAGGTGATGGATTCCTGCAGCCTGGAAATTTCTTCACTTTTCATAACCATTTTTGATAACCTGTCCTAATACTTAATAATAACCTTTCTCCTGTCAACAGTTATTGCTCAGTCGCTGTCACTTAAATCCTCCCTCTTTTTTCTCCTGGTTCATTTCCTTCTGATCTGTCTTTGGTGAAACTGGAGGACAGTTAAACTCTTTATTTTGCTTTATTATGAATCATTTTTTTGTGTGTGTGTGTGATGGTTCTTCCCCACTCAGGGCAGACCCTGTGGCAAGAGGTCCAGCTAACCTTTGTCCAGAACTTTCACTGTGAGAAAGGAGGAGAGAGGCTTGGTGAACTATGTCATTAAAGAACATTTAGGTGACAAATTATCAAGTTAGTTGAATACTGAAAATGATTCCTCAGCAACAAGGAAGATCATTAAGGATACTAAGAGAAGATATCAACCAATCAGAATTAAGAAGCAATGATGAAATAAACAGGAAGGAAGAAGTTTTAGATCAGGAATACCTGACCTGTATAAGCAGACCGTACTGAGAGAAATCAAAGGAGAACGGGTTGGGAATGGGGGATACAAAGGCAAAAGGGTACAGATGGGGCTGGAGGAGCTGGAAAAATTAGGCAGGACTGTGTTTGAAGGCGGAAACAAATGACGATTCCAAACGTCATCTGACCTCTGTGCTGACCGGCAAACAGTAACACTTAACAAAGCTCTCTACATTGGGGGCCTGGGTGGCTCAGTTGGTTTATTGCCTGCCTTTGGCTCAGGTTATGATCCCAGGGTCCTGAGATTGAGCATCTCCCCGCCCCCCACCCCCCCAGGGCTCCCCATTCATCCAGGAGTTTGCTTCTCCCCCCCACCCTGCCTCTGATCGTGCTCTCCCCCTCTCTCTCTCTCTCTCTCTCTCTCATGCTCTCTTACTTGCTTCCGCGTGCTATCTTTCTCAAATAAATAAAATCTTAAAAAGAAAGAAAGAAAGGAAGGAAGGAAGGAAGGAAGGAAGGAAGGAAGAAAGCTCTTTACCCTTTGGGTGGTTTTGGCTAATCACAAAGGACAACTTTGCCCACTTAACACCTATCACCATGTTCCACGTGACTCCTAAAAGACTCATGCATCATTCCCATATGCACTGGCCTTTAAGAGAACCCAGGTCCCCTTTCTTTTCTTTGAGGTGTTCATCATTAATGAATGTTTTCCCTATTCAGTAAGCAAAATAAAATCATCTCCTGCATTGCCTGGTGCCTTTTGTACAGATACATTTCTTCCAAAGGTACCACTTGACTCTACAAAGATTTATTCCCCAGTGGTATTGCCATTCAGGAAATGATAATGTCCAAGTTTTAAAAGGGAAAAGAGAAAGAGTAAGAGTAATTTAGGACCATTAAAATCTCCATCTTCTCTGAGAGAGGTTTCTTCTAACTTAAGAGACCCAAGTGTTTCAGGGCTAGGTGAACTGCTTGGTTTGGGTCCTTACTGCAAATCTCTATAGGATATGAGTAAGTAACAAGGGAAAAGAGAAGGTTCTCAGCATGGAGGATTGTACAGTCTAATGTGAATGTCCTTTCTTCCCTCCTCCTCCAGGTCCTCTAGAGTTCACTTTGGGGTCATGACTGCCAGTCTGAAAGTGGACTTAGTAGCAACTGAAGCTCACACTTTTTCTGGAGATGGGGCAAATGCAATCACTTTCACATTCAACCACTATGACTTCAACCCTGAGAGCACCCTACTGAGTTCCCAGCACCTCACCTTGGGATGCATATGCACTTCAAGGAGCCCCAACTACAGAGAATGGTATACTCAACTAATCAGCTTCCTCAGATTCTGTGTTCTATCACTAATTTACTATATGACCTGATTTTTAAATAGGTAATATATAGGCACTCAAGACAGACTTGCAAATATGTAAAACCATATACAGTTAAAATTAAGTTTCTCTTCCACTCCTGACTACTGGTCCTTATTACACTCCCCAGAGGCAAACACGGTTGCCAAATGTATTACATTAAGTGTTTTAAGCATTTAGGTGAAGTGTATGTATATGTGAGATAGACAGAGAGAAAAATGCTAGGTATGTACATCATATATATGTTATATATAGTTTATTATTCCTATATTTATATATGCTGCCTGTGATACATTTTGTGAGGAAACACTATATATCAAACTATCCTTTCGTTGTATACTTTGCTCTTTTAATTTACTAACCAGTATGCATTAAAGATCCTTTCAGATCCATATATAAAGAGCTGGCCCATTATTTTTAATAGCTGCAAAAATCCATCAGATTATGTGCCATAATATATTTAAGCCTTCCCCAATTGATGGTCACACAGGTTGCTTCTGGTCTTTTCAAACATAAAAAAACAGTGCCTGGAATTTTCTTGTTCACACATAGTTCTTGAGTGTTTGCCTGTATATCTGTAGGATAAATATCTTGTGAAGGAATTTCCAAGCCTAAGAGTAAATGCATTTGTATTTATGACAGGTACTGCTCAATTGCCTTCCACAGGTGCTGCACAAATCTTCACTTCTTCTGCCCTGTTTCTTCCCATCCAAAATGACACCCTGTGGAATCGGCTTTGTAGTCAGAGTATACAAATAATTACAATGTTATTTCTTTGCATAAAATTTTATTTCTCTTGTTTTCAATAATTAGCTTTTCTAAAGGCTATGTCACCCTCTTAAATGGGCAGTGATGACCTTCAATGCTGGACTATCCCTCTCTGTCCCTTCTCTCACTAGCAGATAGCCCAATACAGACAAGGTACTCAAAACATTTCCATTGATTCATTGACCTTATCCCAAGCATTGAATAGGTATGCTAATCACTTGACTCATTGTGCCAGATTTTTTTCCTTCTCAGTTTCCGAGGTGGCCTCATTAGGAGTAAGAACAGGAAATGGCTCTCACCTCCCTGTCTGTGCTATTGATATTTAATGAGGAGTGTTTAGGTGGAGGATAAATATAAACTCAGTTTCACATGTCAATGGATTGAAGGAGAATGTATGTAAATGAACTTTTTGACAGGATGTAGGACTAGAGTTTCTTTGCCTGGGAATTCTTCATTTGTGAAGCATGTTTTCCCCCAGGAGAGTAAAACAAGATTTGATTCAGCTTTTTTCCCAAATTAAATTAAACAGAATGGTCATATGATCCCCAAGGGCAGACATACTTCACATTCTGATGGGATGATGGCTTACTCCAAAGCAAGTAACTTCTGAATAAATTGGAACTGCCTCTGATGAGAGATGGGGGAGGAAATGTATTGATGCGCTGGTCTAATGAGCAATATTATTAAAAACCCATTCCAAAGATCATGGTGTGTTCATGGCAGGTAGTAGAGTGTAATGTTCAGCCGAGAAGAGTGTTAACTGCAGGTAAATGTTGCCGGTGTTTGTTTGCCTTTCTTCATCATTTGCCTACACCCTCTGGGGACTAAATAATAGGTTTGGGAGAAGAATTCTTATTTTTAATCATAAATCTACTCAAATGACATTTCCCCCCATTTCTTAGTCAACACTGGTTTTTAATTTAGCAAGTCAGTTAAGACAGGGAAACTGAAGAGACCCCACATTAAAAAGCTGTTGCAGTTTTTTCCCCCCATTGCTCTTTTTCCTGCTTCCATTCTTGCTAGGCTTTGCACCCCCACATTACACCTGCCTTTACGTATGTCCTCGTGTAAAGGTCAAAGAGTGAATGATGTCTTTGGAGTCTTCCAGCACAGTAGATAACATCTACGCAGTGACCAGTTAAGGTCATCATGAGTGTTCTCCAAGACCACTGACTGCAAACACCTTGACCTCAAGAACCTTGGCTCCAGGGCACATGTCACTGATGGAGGACCTGAGCTCTTGTTCTAGATGCCTGAGAGGACACATACACCAGGCCACCATCCTCATTAAAAACATCGAGACTCATGCTCCTTTTCTGTTTCGAGTCTCCCAGATATTCTGACTGTATCTGCTCTCTCTGTGCCGTCAGTAAACTCTACTCTTACTTTCTCTCAGATCATATTTGATTTCCATCCTTCAGGAAGCCAAGGACTCTCTTGGTGGGTCCTGGGGGGGATCCCTTCTGGGTCCTAGGACCCGGCCTGCTGATATCAAATTAGATCTTGTTCTGTTGACATTCAGGTATTTTTCACTTCCAAACATGTATTGCAACTTTGTATAGTACTCATAAAGAATTTATAGAATGTTTATTAAGTGACTAGACCTGGGTTATTTACTATAAAAGTACAAGGTAAAAATAAAGATAATTTCTAGACCAAAAAAAACAAAGAAAGAAAGAAACTAAGAAGGATCATCACGTGTACATATGAAACAAGTATGAGCTTTTATAAGGCAATAAATAAAGTACCCCTCTTTTCCAACCAGCTCCAAGTCCTGACTTCCTTGCTTCTAACCTCGATGATCCCATTTACCAAGGCAGAATATAATGGAATCACATGTATGTGAGTTCCTATTCTACCTCCTGCACTTACTGTGTGGCCTCCAGCAAGCTCATTCACTTCTTTGAGCCTTGCCTTTCCTTTGTTTATATTTCTAGATAATTAAGAAAGTTCTTCTCCCAGATCTGTTACAAAGATTAGAAATAATGCATGCAAATCGGCCGCACATAGTAGGTACGCTGGAGATTTCAGACGTTGGGATCATTGCTTGGAATCCCCAGTCCTTTATGCACCGCAATTAATCACTTGGGTTTTATTTTCTCTTTGGCTCCGATTTTCTTTTTCTTCCTTGGAACCCCTGTGGCCAGTACCCTAGTCAGGCTCATGTAGGTGGTCTGTGTTTTTTTTCCCCATGCCCACTCTGTCCACTGGAGCTGAAATCATCTTCCTCAAGGCCTGTTTTCTAAATGGTACAGTCCTGACTTCCATTTCCTACTTAAAATAAAGTAAAGTCCCTTAAGGTTAAGAGTCCGCTATAATAAGGAGCCATCAGAGAAGTCTATTTTATTCCTTCTTCCTTCCCTTCACAAGGCCTTTCCTCAACCACACTGGGCTTCTCATCAGGTGTCCAGAGACTCTGTGTGCTTCCTCTAGCGGGTCTTTCCTCATAGCCCATGTACCAAACTGCTATCAGCCTTCACAGCTCACCTCAACTACAGCTTCCAACCACTCACCTTACTCACGTTTCTAGGACCAATGCCTTCTTAGAATACTTAGCACCCACTTCTTTTGAATTGTAGCTTTTGGGTGCCATTCTTCATTTCTACATGATGCTAAATTTCACTGAAGGTTAAGGATGGATTTTTTTTCCCCCCGGAGATTGTTTTATTTTCCTTGGGATGCAGTGTGGCATGGTGGCTAATAGGAAATGTGGCATCAGACTGCCCGAGTTTCCATTCCAATTCTGCATTTTATTCTCTGTGTTGAACAAGTCTGTTATATCCAGCTCAGTTTCCTTAATTCCATTCATTAATTTATTTATTCATGTATTCACAAATGCACGAATAAATAATTTATTCAAAATATTCCAAAAAAGTAATTCAGGCAGCTATTATGTGGTCAGAGTCCAGTGCTGAACAGACTTTATGGGCCTGGGACCTATGCATCCGCACAGGCCCTGCTCGAGAAGGGCCCTGCACTTGGCTTAATGGCCTCTTACTATCATCTTGAAATTCTTAATAATTTTTTAACAAGAGGTCCGTATTTTCATTTTCCCCTTGGCTCTGGAAATTATGTAGCCAGTCCTGATGATGAGTAAAATAAACATGGTCCCTGCTCTTCTGGTGAGACAGAATGTAAACAAGCAAATTTAGAAAGTGCAAAAGGAAAATATCAGTGACAAAGGCTATGAATTCCTAGCTGGTAACTCTAAATTCGGGGAACGTCCTTTAAGTTTACATGTAAAGCTGAGATCAGAATGATAAAATTTACCAAGGAAAACGCTAAAGAACATTCCAGGAAGAGGAGACAACACATGACACGATGTTAAGGCAGGAAAGACTTGGAAGGTTGACCAAACACTGTTCTTGGAAAAGAAAGAGCAAAGAAGACAATGATTAAGTCTAAAGATTAGCTTGGCCCAGATCATTAAGGCCAGGATACGGGGTTTGCATTTTATTCCAAATGTGATAGGAAGCCATTATAGGGTTTATAGTGAGGACATTAAGTTTGATTTATATTTTAAAAGATCACATTTTTCCATTATAGTGAGACAGAAATGGAGCCCGCATTTTGGGAAGAAGACTACCAATGAGTCCGATGGTGCATGGAACCAGGATTGTACTCAAGCAGCCAGAGGGAAGTGACACTATTCGGATATATTTTAGAGGCAGAGTTGATAGGGTTGTTGATTGGATGTGGGGAATGAGAGAAAGACAGGTACCAAGAAGAACATCTCAATTGTTGGGAATGATGTCATTTTTTGAGATTGAAAAGCTGGATGACACTATGTGTTCTTGCCCATCAGCATGGGGAAGTTAAGAGGAAATGTGGGTATTCTCCCAAAACACGAGGATAATAGCAATGAGCTCATGCATGCAAAGAGTATGTCCCGCACTTGCCACATGGAAATGATCAACACGTGCCCCATAATTTGTTATTTCTGAAATGCATAATCAAGTATAAGTGTAGTTATAATTCAAAGCACTTTATAGTAGTAAAAAAGTATATCTGAAACGTCTAAAGGATTAGCTAAATGTGTGCATAGAAGGATTTGAAACAGGAGAACAGATAAAGAAGTGGGACTTGTCCCTCTCTTTAAGCAAATCCCTTTTCCTTAGTGATACCTCCATATTTCAGTTGCCTCTTTTTTAAGAGTCTCTTTCAGAATACAGGAGCCAAAGACCCAACCAGTGAAATAATAAAAAAATAAAGACATGTATGTAGCGAGGAGAAGTCACACATTCTAAACTATGAGCAAACAAACTATTGACGAGTATATCTTCAAATATTCTGTAATTGGCCCCTATTCAAATTCCTCCCATTATTCCCCATTAGTAGGATCTGGCTTTATTTTGGAAGCCCCGGTATTCTTCTTCCTCTTCTTCTTCTTCTTCTTCTCTCTTTTTTTTTTTTTTAATTTATTTTTTAAATTTCTTTTCAGTGTTCCAGAATTCATTATTTATGCACCACACCCTGTGCGCCCTGCAATACATGCCCTCCATAATACCCACCACCAGGCTCACCCCCAGTATTCTTATTGTGATGATGGAAACAGGACTTCATATGTAACACCCTCTTTGTTTTAAACACCTTCTGGTATTCTGCATGTGTAAAGCTGCTCTTACCCCTAGCCTGAAGTCCTGGCTCTGGGAAAAGCTGTTTTAACTTGTCATCTGTTGGTCAGTGCGGTAGAGACCAGTCAGTCAGGACTGGACTCGCTGGCTAGCCTGCAGACATCTAAATGACTTTTGGTGTATCTTCTTCTCTCTTATTTTTTCATTTTAGGATGCAGAAGGTACACCTTGAAGAATTTTAAATACCATAAATCAAATATTATGGTATATGTAATCATCTGTTGTCTAGCATCGAGATTACTGACAGCTACATGAAAATGTTTTTGAAATTTTGTCCTTGAATAGTATCTAAATATTGAAGTAATGAATGTATTCCCAAGTGTGATCTTATTTGCTAGGTAATAAGTAAGCATATTTTGGAATACAAAGCAGTGCAAATGGAAGTCTCCTGGGGAGGGGGACCAGCTAGGGCATCACCACCATCCCCCACCCTGATCTGTTCTTTTGATCCTGAGTCAGTTAAGATCTATCAAATTGATGCAGAACCAGGTGGCCTTATCAGCACTCCTGTACCCAGGTGAAAGTTAAAATACGAAACAAAATAAAATAGTGGTGGTGAGTACAATTTGCAATGATACAGTGTCAGACAGCAGAAGGAATGATTATAAATAGCATTTCTGCTCCCCTAAGTCCCTCTCAGGGTCTCTCCAAATTCACCCTCTTCTCACTGTAGCTCCTGCAAACCATTTTCTGTGCAACATACTCACCAGGGTCCTTTGCATTGTCTCAATTCTATTGCTCTGCATAGGAAACTAAAAATACATATCTCGTAGATTTGTGTTACGCTAGATGATCATTTAAATGTTCAGATCGGAACCCCTGGAATTTTCCATCTGCCTTTCGTCTGCTGGGCTGGTTCTGGAAGGGCACTGCTGAGAGCTTCCCTGCGGGTTGGCTTTGCCTGTGGGTGTGATTGAAAATCTGTAGCTAACACTTGGAGAAACAGGGTAAGGGGATAGTTAATAAAGGACAAAAATAGAGATCAAAAAGATATAAACACACATCGCAGTTTGATCTCAATATCATTTTTTAAATAATACATTTGCACATTTTCAAGATCAGCCTCTCTGGGGTTTCTTGCAGGGGACAGAATATTCTTGCAAGTTGCAGGGAAGCTGATCTAGTTTTAAAGAAAAGGGTAGAGGTGGCAAATTGCCAATTAGATTGCAGGTGGGGACAGGGACGGGAGGGTGGAGATGGATGGTTCCAACGTCAAGAAATTCACGCTGATGATAGAGAGGGCCAAGACACGTTTTAAGGCCTATGCAAAGGAAGGCAAGCCAGACATAGGAGGTGAAGCAAATCACACACTTGCTTTTTGTTTTCGCTTACAAAAAGAGCCCCTACCCCCAAACATGGAGATCATTATACAGAATGTCCAAGGCAAATTAAGGAAAATAATTATTGTAGCTGATGAAGCAGAAACCCTATTAGAGCTAAATGCTACTTCACAGTACTCAGTGGCGGAGGTTCTGAACTAAATGCATTTTTCAGCATCTTTAGTGTAGTATATTAAATTAAGTTTTTAACCACTTTTCTCCTCCCCTTTATTTTCCTTGCCACCCTCCTCCCCTGTCTTCTGTCTCTCTGGCAGGTGGTGCAGGGTTGGAAGTCGGCTGCATCGCTACACAGCGAGGACTGCCCAACAAGAAATCCCTGATTTCCTGACTCCTTTTTCTCTCTTAAGATGAAAAGTAAATAAAAACCTAGAGGGGTAATTAATGGTGGAAGGCTGCGCTTAAAGTGACAGGGAGTGACCCGTCACTGTAGAAAATGGGGCAGAGAGGAGGCTACTGAGAAGCGGAGCGAATCCTTACGCTTGTCTGGCTTTTTGTTCTGTTCGCGTTCACTGAAGGAACCTCTTGCAGCCTGAAAAAGATTTCCTTTATTCGCATGTCCCCCTCCTCTCTGAGAAAGTAAGTCTGAGATAGGGGAGAATGTCTATTGATTTGGGACGTATGTGTTCCTGTTTTTTCTTAGCTAACGTGGCTCTTTTTAAAAATGGGTATTCGTTAGGTGCATTTTTCTGTATTATACTTGGAGTGTTTAAATCCATAAGCGATGTAGCTCTCCAATCGGACAACAGGTTTGTCAAGTTTAGGGAACCGAGTCATACATTGCTTGTGTATCCCACGATACACCAGTGATATTTGCCATTTTTGACCACCTGACAAATATGTATTATATACAGAAAGGAGTAAATTACTTTGAATAGTTTATTTTTTTTATTTTTATTTTTTTTCCAGGATAGTTTCTGGCTCCTAGGAAGCCCTGTGGATGCTCATTTCCATAACAGATCAAAGTCCGTGTCTTCAGCACTGCTCTGGCCTTATGGTGCCCAGTGCTCTATTAGAGTAAGTACAGCGTTTCTGATTCACGGGCTCCAGGCGGGCTGCCCCCTCCCAGATGGACCCCTGTGCTCTCTATCTAGCACCTATGGTCAGGGACATCTGTTCATACGCGAGCGAGCTGTTGACAGGTGGATGGGAACCACGTTGTAACACTTCTATTTCTCGTTTCAGTCTTTATCTCAGCTTTGTACATAGCAGATACTCAATAAGTCTTTGGTAATAATATTGATTATAAAAATGGGTTTTAGGTTAGAGAATCTAACAAGGACTGAACAGGATGTTTGCTAATAAACCTCAACTCCTCTCAGCACTCCAAAAGGGTCTGTTAAAGGTTTTTTGCATCTGCTGCACCAAGTGCTTACCACCCAACACTTCAGAGAGAGAGGGGACAATGTTTCATCTATATATGTCAATGCCTGTTACTGCCACTTAGCCGTGAGATCATGGGGGAAATGAGGGTCCAGCTGCCCTTGTCACTGACATCAGATGAGAGGAACCCTAGCTCTCCTGAATTCCAATAATGTTTCCTGTGGAAGCTTACTCGGTGCCAGGCCTGTCCCTCATATGCATTCTTTGCGTGTATTTATGTATGTGTTTCTCCCAAGAACCCTATGTGGTTGATACTGCTGTTCTTCCATTTTACAGATAAGAAAAATGAAGCTTGGAGGTTAGAAGCTTGTCCCCAGTTACACAGCTGATAGCCAGCGAAGCTGGAATTTAAGGAGACAGTGTGGCCCCAGAGCCCATGCACAGCCTCTTGTCAATTGTGTGTTGCAAAGATCAAACCCAGTACTATATGAAGAACTGCTATAGTACATGTTGTTTTAAAAAGGGGCATGAAGGATTTTGAGAGTACTTTAAAAAAGGAAAAAGCTGGTTCACCAAACTGGGCCATGGTACATTCCCACTCCCCTTGACCCTACTAGGCCACTAGCTGAGAAGTCCAGACTTGGCCCCTCACCATTAGCAGTGAGAGCTGGTGGAAACCGCACATGCCTCATTCAGCCCGTGACTTCCTGAAGACGGGCTGTGGCTGTTTCAGGGGTGACATATTTCTCTCAGTTCTCTGTAGTGAGCCGAGAGAACTGACTCTGGGAAGGAGTTTCAAGTTCTGTGTGCAGTAGTGTTTAAAATGCAAGCTCCCCGTCTGGGAGAGAAATGACTTGAGGAGCCTTCGTGCAAACCCCCATTCTGCTCTCCCAGCAGCTGCAAGGCTGGCAGACCCCGTAGGCAGAGAAGGGACTTGCATGGGCCATGATGATGCATATTCAGCAGCGAGGAAGACTTGATTCTGCACCTTGCTGGTTACAGCTGCCAGATTGTGAGCGATCGATAGAGAACTTTGTTAATGATGTGGAATTCACTTCTGGCATGCTCTGCACAAATACATATGTAATATATTATTAGTGCCCTCAACTACAGGCCTGTCCAGATGTGATTTAATTCAAAGTCTGATTATCTTTTCCTCTTTTACCTTCATAATTGGAACGTCGTTGATCAGATTCCGCTTTTAATAAAAATGGCAAACCATGCAGCATGGCTCTGAACATTTTTTTCTTGACAGCAAACATCAGAAACTCACAAGGTGGAGGTAATGAAATGACAGGAGATGTTAGGGTAGCCCAGAGGAAGGCAACTCTCCGTGCTGGAGTCCACACTTTTAAGAATCATGAAGTGGGGTGGATTATCTTTGGAAATTATTAGAGAAGATGTATTTATATAGATTCCTTTCCAAAAGATGAATCCAATCATCATCCCATAGACAAATGTGGAGTCTTAATGGCAAATGTTGATTTAATATTCGAGTCGGAGTCTTGCAGGAAAAAGGCTGAATTGCATTAGAAGAGCCGAACTAGGACTGGGCAGACACAGAAACCTAATACCACAGCAAATAAATCTGGCAGGACAATTTAAAGCTGAAAAGAAATAGAAAGATAAATGATGTCATAAAAGATTCACAGGGGCGTTTTTAACCGAACTGCTAAATATTTTAAAACAGAATAGCCAAGGCCATTTTGTATTAGAAACCCAAATGAGTGGCTCTCTCAATTATTAAATTTAGGTCCCTCAGTGTTTATCAAGCCTGTTCTGTCAGAAAGGTACTGTACCAGGCACTGGAATGTCACAATATTACCCAAGAGATCTCTGTAAAGAAGATAAGGCAAGGGGCACCTGGGTGGCTCAGTGGGTTAAGCCGCTGCCTTCGGCTCAGGTCATGATCTCAGGGTCCTGGGATCGAGTCAGGGAGCAGGGAGCCTGCTTCCCTCTCTCTCTCTGCCTGCCTCTCTGTCTACTTGTGATTTCTGTCAAATAAATAAATAAAATCTTTTAAAAAAAAAAAAAGAAGATAAGGCAAGTGCCTCCAACAATTTAAATGAATACCATAATAAGTTAGGAAAAGGAATATGCTGGTGAGAATCTTCAACTGTCACTCCCGCAGGCCCTTCTGAAGGAAAAGGTCTAGAAAATGTCACCCCCTTTCAAGTTGCTACATCTTTTGTTCAGTGCTCCAGGTGTTCTAGCTACAATCAGCAGCAAGGCTCGCACCAAAGACACTTATCTCCTGGCCACCCTGAAGAGACCAATGGCGACTCAAGCAGCCTCACCATGTTGGGTGAGAACTGACGCATCCTATTAAATCATCTCCAGAGATGGAGCATGGGGCTCAAGAGAGAGGAGGAACAAGACCACAGTAGAAGCCCATGCAAAGGGCCCGAATCATATCTAAGAGAATGACTACTCCTTGCCATGGACCAGGGTCCAGATCTGGTCACAGGAGAGTATGGTCATATGAACCACTGCTCTTATCGTCACAGAAAACAGAACCCTGCATTTGGACCCAAATGCAGGAGAATAAGGAGAAAAACCTGGAATGATAATAAGCAGAGGCATTTTTAGCTTTCAAGGAAGCTGCAGTGGGGAAAATTGATTTTTAAAACCCCTTACAGAATTTGCGGATTGAAGATTTGGTTGATATGCCCAAGGCCATTGTTAATGAAAAGAAAAACAAACAAACAAAAGCACACATGCAAGAGGATCCCAAATTCACAGGTGTCTTTTTTAATTGAATATTAACAAACTTTTAAAAACTGGGAGCCTGTGTTAATAAAACTAGACCAAACTTTTAGCAGGCAAAGTTTGAAGTATTTATCTGGGCCAGGGCTGAGCCGAGTAAATCACTAATGAATGTGAGAAAATGAACACGTTCACTTACACTGGAGCTACCACCTGCGGTGACTGCACGTGTCGCCCTGTTTTTCTTTTCAGGAGGTATCAGCACTAGTGCACTGGAGCATCGCTGAAGGACTGGGTGTGCTCTGAGGGATGAAAAAGAGGCTCCACCTGGGCTAAACACAGCACGACACCATCCCGTCACCAGAGAGATGACTTCATGTGTTGAGGCAAATGGAAATACCATGGGGGAGAAATTTTTATTCTGTTTTATTTTCTATTTAGTGAGAATTTTGCTCTTAGATCCATGAAGCTATCAAGTAGCTAAGCATGTTAATAGATGGGAATTGGGGGAGGGGGTGTGTTCTGTAGTTCTGTGATGGTAGGGGAGACCAAGCTGGTCGGGGAGAGAGAGGACGCCACTGGTGCTGTGTGATTGCCCGGGGTCTTGTTTGTTTGGATTTGATGGTAGAAGAAAGAGGCTGGAAAAATTACAAGTGTGCTGAAAACAAGTTCCTCTTCTTCTTCTGACTATGTTTGGGGTTGCCTGTACCATGCATTGCCATAAATGCACATACAAGATAAGTCTCTTTCTCCTTATCAATAATCCATCCTTTTACCCAATCTTGTTCAGACTTTGAAAATGTATATGCATATTTCTTTCCCAGCCTTTAAGAATCTTCTGTCAGGGGGTGCCTGGGTGGCTCAGTGGGTTGAGCCGCTGCCTTCGGCTCAGGTCATGATCTCAGAGTCCTGGGATCGAGTCCCGCATCGGGCTCTCTGCTCAGCGGAGAGCCTGCTTCCCTCTCTCTCTCTCTCTGCCTGCCTCTCTGTCTACTTGTGATCACTGTCTGTTGAATAAACAAATAAAATCTTAAAAAAAAAAAAAAAAGAATCTTCTGTCAGGCAAGAACCTTAGAAGAGTAGTTCATATTTGAATGTGAACTACTTACAGCAAAACCGGGTTTCCTTTCTGGGCACATTGGTTACCAATAGATTCTAAGGTAAAGGAATATGTTTCTAACCATATAAAATTATTGAAAGAGGGGCTTTGAAAGTGATAATAATCTTCCCAGTTGCCTCTAATCATGCCTGCCATGCCAGGTTACCCCCATTGCGCTCCAAGCAGCACCATGCTGGTCTGAGGTAAGGACCCATTCTCTCTCCTCTCTCCATGCACCATCTCTCTGAGGATCAGGAGACTGACAGGCCAGTCAGTCTGGAAAGTTTGGCCTAGATCTTGATTTTCTCTATGTTTAAAATCATGTATACAAAAAGGTAAAACCCTGTTTCGTAAGTGTATTTTGTAATGAAAAACTCTAACATTCCAACATGCCAACTTGCTAGATGTATTTCTATTTTGGATTTGAGTTTTAATGAGTAAAGAAAAGAAAAAAAGAAAGATAAGAGGGATAAGGAGGCAAAGTGAGATGTGGTGGCTGCTGAATTTAGGCATGAGAAGGAAGATTATCTCTAGGCTTCCTTGTGGGATAGGACCCCACTGAGTTACCAGTGCATCTTTTCTTCGATCTTCTTATGAAGTCAGATTCAGAATTATGCACAGAGGTCCTACAAAGTCTTACATAGGCCAAATCACACACACACACACACACACACACACACACACACACACACACACACGAAGGAAGGAGA
Organism: Mustela nivalis; assembly: GCF_964662115.1. Taxonomy (NCBI): domain Eukaryota; kingdom Metazoa; phylum Chordata; class Mammalia; order Carnivora; family Mustelidae; genus Mustela; species Mustela nivalis. The sequence continues at coordinate 51,944,827 of NC_139033.1, forward strand.
GAATGGCAGGGAAGGAGGGAACGAAGGGAGGGAGAAAGAAAAGAGAACATAAAGCAGGGATGTTTACTAGACTCTCCAAACTGAAACATGGAAATAAACTCACACATCAGAGTAAGATTTTCAACTCTAAATTTTCAAATTGACAAATGTGATCCCCAGTGATACACAGAATTTAATTCATTGACTGTCTTATAATCTTGTAGAAAAGCATAGGCAGTTACCCTTTGATCCTCCAGATTATATTGAGAATGGAAAGGCTAACTGTCCTGCAAAAAAAATATACTCAGTGAAATGACCACTGTAATATCTCCAGAGGCTCCTCAGAAGCAACTAATCTCTTGGGCCCCCCCACCTTCAAGTCACATTTATTTATTTTTTTAAAGATTTATTTATTTTTTGACAGACAGAAGTCACAAGGAGGCAGAGAGGCAAGCAGAGAGAGAGGAGGAAGCAGGCTCCCTGCTGAGCAGAAAGCCTGATGCAGGGCTTGATCCCAGGACTCTGGGATCATGACCCGAGCCGAAGGCAGAGGCTTTAACCCACTGAGTCACGCAGGCGCCCCTTCAAGTCACATTTAAAAATTATATAGATGTATCATGAAAAATAACACTGTGATTGTAAGCATTTAGAGTTCCCCAATAAAGACTTGCCTTTTTAAAGCTGCTTCATATCTAAGAGATCTTGATTACTCCTTGTTTCTCTTATAGTATTACTTCTTTTTCTTAAAGAAAATTCTAAAAGATTACAAAACTGTGAGAAAATTTAAAACTACCTGCTCTTCTATTATTCTACCACCCTAAATTCTTCCATTAAAAAAAAATCTCTATTAGTGAGCTGTATTTATGTGTTTGTTTTCCATACAAGATGCTAAGTAAGTTATGCATGAACTTATTTCTGTGCTATGTGTGATCATCTCCTTCCTGACTTTGACATCTTGAATGCTGTGAGATAAAGATCTAAAAAGTACTTCTCTTCACTAAGTCATAAAATTTAAAACACTGAATGAAAGGGCAACATGCATGCTCTGTCATGGTGACTAGTTCTCGAAGCTTAACCAACTGGGCTGGAGGCATCTAGTCAGTGCCTTCCATGTCCTCAGTGTTGCCTAGAAACCAAAAAATCTGAGCAATGAGAGACTGCAACATTCAAATAAGGCTCTTATGTCTGGGCCAGAGATTAATGACTTTGATTTAAATAATTTGAAACATCTATAAACAGTACCTTCTTTCTCTAAACCAGAACTTGGCAGATATGTAGAACCCCTATGCTGAATGTTCATGTATCCTTTCTCTAAGAAAAACAGACTCTGGGCATGCACTATTCCTGGAGAACCAAATGTGGCTTGAGAAACTAACTCTGAGCCACTCATCAAGTCTCTTCTTCCAAGTAGGGTTTTCTCAGCTCTGAGAAAACCTAAGAGGCCCAGGTGACCCAGAAGCACAACCTAGATCATAGAGAGGTTCCTTCACTCCTTCTAGAGGATTCAAGACACTGCCCCTAAAGCAGAAATCAATATAAAGGAAGAGACAGCAAGTAGTGGACTAGTTCTCCATCTTTACTGACCCTGTACTCCTTAAGCAACTCCTAAAGCCTCCTAAGAGGCCCAGGTGACCCAGAGGCACAACCTAGATCATAGAGAGGTTCCTTCACTCCTTCTAGAGGATTCAAGACACTGCCCCTAAAGCAGAAATCAATATAAAGGAAGAGACAGCAAGTAGTGGACTAGTTCTCCATCTTTACTGACCCTGTACTCCTTAAGCAACTCCTAAAGCCATGGTCATGATACCTACAATAGTCTGCTGACCCTTAACTAAGAATGATCAGGGTCACCACACTGCACAATTCCAGGGAGGCTCCATTCCTGCTGTGAACAGAGTAACTAGTGCTGCTGGGGATTATACCATCCATGAGCTGGATGCTGAAGCCATATGGGCTCTCTCACCTACATCTTTTAGGAATTTTGAGTCCTTGGTCATTCCCTACCAAAAGCTATCACTTTTTAAAAATTTATTAATTATGCTTATTATAAATGGCACAATATTTGGGAACAAAAGAAAGTTTACTTTTAATAGGAAACATATAATTTTGAAAAAAAGAAGGATGATAGGGAAAAGATATAATTATTTACCATCTGAAATCCAAAACTAGAAAACAGATATTCTAATGACTGTCTTCATCAAAATTGTCAAGACTAAGGAGTAAATAAGTAACTGAAGGGAAATTATTTATGATCTAAACACAAAGACAGATGTCTTTCTCTTTCTGGGAAGGACAGCTATCCTCCTCTGTAGATAATTCTTTCCTTGTTTCTCTCCTCAGGAAGGTGTCACATCCTGTGTTAATCCCACCTCCCATCATCTCCTGTCCATACTTTTCAAATTTTTCTTCCAAATTCCTATGTGACTCCCATGGAGTCAAGTCAGAAGTTTGCACAGATGAAAAATACTTCAGCAGGCTTTCAAGAATATGTATGTTTTTATAAAATATTTCTCAGTTGATGGTGTCCATATTTGACTCCATATCCTCGTAGAGACTGGCTTCTGGTGCTATTTGCCAGGAATCACTGCTTTAACAAACAAAACTGTTTATAATGGAGCACAACACAAGGATTTGATCTCAAAAGGACCGTATCCGTCCACTCATTTCCTCTAATACAGAACTTTATGGAATTTGCAACTTTTAGACCATAAGGGAAACACATTTTTGCTGCATAGCATACCAGAAATCGAGTGGACTTTGGGTCGGGTGGGAAAAAGTATATATTAAGTTTGGCATTATAACTTGAAAATGGCTTATTCAAATGCATCCCTTTCATGACAACAAATAAAGGCTTCTGAAGAATATAAACTTCACTTTTCTCATCAAACCGTAAGATGTGATTTTAGAAAGAACTTAGATGTAGACAGAGGAAGACAGAGAGAGGGAGAAAGAGAGAGAAGAGGGGGCTAAATTAATCAAAAATAATATATTCCATTTGCCTGCAAATACAGAGAACTGCTTGATATTTTCTAAGGGTAGTCTATGTTTCTCGGTGATTTTTTAATATTTCTTTGGAATGGGATACCCTAAGCCATGCAATTGCTTCTCGGGACAGTAGACATTTCTCTACGAAAGTCTGCATTTATTCTGCTTTTCCAATTTTCCATAGTATGACATTATGAACAATGATAGGCTTCACAGACTTAGTAAAATGTCCTGTTGTCCTCCACCACTTGGTCTCGCCTGCCTCTGGGAGTAGGGCAACAAGAGCTCAGCCTGCAAACCCGCCCTTTCACACCACCCGCACGCCGGCAGAAGCTCCCTACACCCAGGCGGGAGCGAGAGGAGCCAGGATTATTCTTTTCTCTCTCTATCTGTTCACACAGTTTTTGTTGCATATTTATTCCCCCAGAATCTTCAAGGCAAGGTTCTGGTGCTCTGTAAATCACTAAGCCACATCCATTCTTATGGAAATGTGGTGATTCGGCTGAGTACCTGGTCACTTCCCCCAGCTGTCACTTCCTCTTTTGACAGAGGCTGAAACCTCATCAGACAGGGCCCTCACTCGAATTTGGACGGAATTAAATTACTTTGGTCCAGACAATATGTTTTCATGCTGTAAGTGGATGCAATCCTTCAAACTAGCTTGGTAACACACGGGCTGAGATAGTGAAATTCTACTGATTTTCACCTCTATCCTTTGTATTCCCCTCCTGTCCTGCTAAGGAGTGCAGAGGCATAGAAAGGAGAAGTCAAAAAAAAAAAAAAAAATAGGTGAAGATTTTCACTTTGTTTTCATGTATTTTCCAGGCGTGTAGAGCCCAGTATTTATGACTGTTCCCTAGAGGCCACCTCCAGCTTTGTGCAGAGAATACAGCACTTAACAGATCCTCTCTGGCCACCACACCCATGGCCTTTCATGAATAGGTCAGAGTTTCTTGCAATGACTGTCACTTTGAGAGGCAACAAAATCCTTTCTCTGCCTGCAAGAGAAGTTTGAAGATTATACATATATATACACAGAATATATATTATACATTGCTGTGGTTTGCTCTCAGAATTCCAAATTCTGTAATATGCCCATTGTGGCGGCCACTCGTGTGAAGACATTTTAGACCTTTCTGTCAGGAAGATGTTCCAGTGCCAGGACATGCTGGCGGAAGACAGGACCGAAGACAACTGAAATGGGGTTTCTCTTCTGCGCTAGAGCCAGACCTTTCCTCTAAACAGAAGAGGTGGCCGTAACCACAGCCTGAGGGCAGAAAAAAAAAATTAAATCTCAATTATGCAACTGGAATAAATTCTAGAGATCTGCTGTACAACATTGTGCCTCTAGTTAACAATATTGTTTCAGACCCTTAAAAATTTGTTGAGGGTAGATCTCGTGTTAAGTGTAATTACCGCAATAAAAAAGAAGATAAAGGTTGTGGCATGTCCGTGGCATCTGCAATATCCTCTGTCCCAACCACATCTCTTCCACAAGCTGGCTGTGGACACACTGCCTGTATTGGCTAAGTCTCCCTTTTGATTTATAGTACCAACACCATATCGCTATGAAGGAGAGGAAAACTCTGGAGAGCATTACTAATTTCTGGAGTTTATCCTGTCGGGATCTAGGTGCCTGCACTCTGAGAGGGACCCTGCTGGGGTATGATTGGGACGTATCGCAGCACTCACTGGTCATCAACTCCCAGTCTAGATTGTTTAGATGATGACAGTTGCCACCCAAAGACAAAGATGTACCTGAATATGACTTTGTTTTCAAATAGCTCACATTTCATTATATTTTAGATATCGTCCTGATGCTCTGGTAGAAACTTTATCCACAATCTTTAGGGATCCACCTCCCAGGACCCTCATGTCTTAGAGTTGAAACATACTTCAGTGGGTCTTAGTATCGAAGATTTTTTGGCCGAGTGGGGGTCTGGTTTTTGGACATTAACCCACAGAGGTCACCACTGAGATCCTCCTTGTTCTTGCCAGCATGGCCACTCTCTGTAGTCTCTAGGTCTCATTGGGGAAGCAAGAATCTCTGCTGTTACTGTCCCAACAAGGATATGGGGTACTTGAGAGATTATAAATAGCCTTTCTGCTCCAGTCACCGCTATTATTTCTTTGATATTTCTTCGTCCTCCTAGGAATCTGCCCAGAAAGTTCAGAGCCCTTCTCAGTGGAACCCACGGATACCCTTGCTCAGGTCCCTGTCCCCTGCCTCGCTCCACTGTATCTCATTCTCCTTATGACTCCTGCAAACAGGGAGATCCTTTCTCAAGCCTTAAGATTGGGGGTGTTGGTATGGGAATGCATCGTCCTTTATTTTAGCAGTTCTTTTGGTTTTCTTTCGCAAACACAGAGACAGCCAACTCCCTGAATGAGAAAAAAGGAAATGCAAAAATACAGAAAGATGTAAAGAAGATATGAAAAATAAAAAGTATATATAATTTCGCCACTAGAGCCTCCATGTGTATTGCTGCAGGTTGTTAACTGTAAACTGGCCACTGGCCAAATGGGTGTGTGTGAACGCAGACCTAGCCAGCCCTTAACTTGCCAAGCCATTCTGCATCCACCGAGAAGGGGAATCATTTTCGAATTCATACAAGATACCTTGTACACTAGCAGTGGCCTTTCTAAGCATGCGTCCATATGATTAGGAATTCCTGAAAGTTTAACAGGAACTTTCCATTCCTGGCAGCTCTGTCAACACACAGCAGACTCTTTGGTTTGCGACCCATTCTGTCCTTGAACTGAACATAGGTGTCATGTACAAAAGAAGGTGATTTTATCCCTTGCATAGTATACACGGTCTGGTCCTGGATGTAACTTTTGGAAGCATCCATTTATAGAAAAGGTAGTCTGATGTATCAGGAAAAGGGAAGGTCATGAGGAAAGGCAAAGACCACATTTTATCTTAAGAAATGCTTTTCTATCCAGTGAAACAGCAAACGATAAACTGGGCTTGGAAAAGGAATGTTCTCCAAAAATCGCAATGACAGCCCTAGCTTTAATTCACTCCTCTGACTCTGACAATAAAGTGACAAATGAAATCAGTGACTGTCCTAGAATACCTATTGCTTCGGTGGTGAAAGAATGTGGCCTTACACACCAATTGAAACATGTATCATTGGAGAAAGTAGTTCTTCTTTATTCATTTGTGTATTGAATTCTGTATTTAGAGATGAAACACTTGACCTAAGGATTCCACCAAATGCAAATGCCTACAAAGTGTAGGCAAGGGATCTAATAAGTATATGGTGACCACGTACATGCAATGGGGAGTGGTAGAGACACAGGAAAACTGGGGAGGCCTGGTATAAAAGTGTTCAGCACATAATGATCACTGCTGTGTCTGCCAGGATGAATGTAGATTTGAGCCACCTCTATAAAATTCCTTCTTGAGATGACGTAAAGATACGAAGAAGAAACAAGCACCATTATGCATATCTACTGTTAACAACCATGTAACAATCTTTTTTTTTTTTTAAGATATTATTTATTTATTTGACAGAGAGAAATCACAAGTAGGACAAGTAGGCAGAGAGGCAGGCAGAGAGAGGAAGGAAAGCAGGCCCCCTGCTGAGCAGAGAGCCCGATGTGGGACTCAATTCCAGAACCCTGAGATCATGACCTGAGCCGAAGGCAGCGGCTTAACTCACTGAGCCACCCAGGTGCCCAACCATGTAACAATCTTGTTTCTTTTCATCAGTGGGTAAAAAGAGGGTCTAAGATGCTGTATAGCTTATTTACATTTACATTCTTAGAACGGGGCAAAGCAAGGAGTCAATCACAATATTAATTTTCTTCCAAAAAAGAAGTGCCATTTTACTCCATCAAGCTGCCTTCGTTGAAGATCTGATCTCACTGATGAGTGAAGTGTATCCACGAAACGGTGGTGTAGCTGAGTGATGTTAACAGAAGACCAGAGGTGGACAAGCTACTCTAAATTTGGGTGAGCAAAATAGTTTTAATTTTTTCCCAAAGGTTAAGAAGTAATTGCATAAGGAAACACGGTGTGGACTAGGGCTTTAGGTAAGATTGCTAAAAGCTCGTATTTGGGAGAAAAAGGAGATTAGGTGAGTTAAGCAAGGTATTTTGGCTAAAAGGTGGAAGAAACTACATGTGCTCTTTACTAGAAAATAAATTTAAGAAATGGTTATTTTTTTCAATCCATGAATAAAACCATGATTTGCTTCATCACTTCTAGCTTTAAAATTAGGACTCTGTAATTCTACCCAATAATGTTTCAGTAGGTAAACCATCCATAACTGTATAAAAGGAGCTGTTTTCTGGTCAATATGGTTGTTTAATTCTGGGTAATGTCAATGGGAGCAGAAGTGAGGACATAGAGGAAGACGTAAGGGATTCTGATTTTTGGAAACCACTTGCCAGTGTTTTATGGAATTTTACAGAAGACATTAATTCAAATTGGCTTGGATATGAGCCTTGTCATGTGCATTAAAGACTCTCAAAAGAGTCGAAACCAATAGTGTCTCGCAGGGAGGAAGTGGCTATTATTGTGCCAAAGACTACATTTTCCAAACAGCAGTAATCAGTTAATTGCTCTAGTGTGTACTGCACCATGGGAATCAGTTTCAGGGTTAGACTGCACAGGATTTCACAACTTGAAACGTTGAAAATCAGGAAGAGACATTTTCTTGTTTGTTCTTAAGATTTATTATTGTTATTATTATGGATCAAATAACACTTAGCTAGCTTTGCAAATAGCCACCAGCCCACTGAAGAGATGAGGAGGCAGGTCTGATAATCGTTACCTGAGGCCATGGAATATAGAGCTCTCTTTACAATTGGATTAGTTTAGACTTACTGTTCCAGCCCTAGGCAAAATAAAATAATAACAAACTGTGAATTCCTCCAGTGTTCCTGTGCCTCTAACTTCCCACTAACACAGTTTCTACGTTGGAAGCTCATAGCATACAAAGCACTTTTTCCTCCTAACTTAACCCTCCACATCCCCATAAGGTATGTAGTTATCACCATTTTGCAGATAAGAAAATGACAGATATCTTAGACTTCTAAGCTACTCTAAGCTTCTAACTTCTATAAGACACTGTTATAGTCAAAACAGCCCATTTGATTGTCCCCATGCATATAGTGTCTTCTCTCTTACATTAAAAAATAAAGTGGAAAAAAGGACTTCTAAAGAAACAAACATCACTTGACATGCATACGAATATAATAAATTGGAATGAGTATGACCTCTTCCAAAATTGGCATTTCAAATAAACATCAGAGTCTGAAATAAATGAAGTCACACCACTTATGAGACTTCAATTACTACAAACAATTTGTGTGAGGAGGGTGAAAATAGGGGCAGTTGTTTTGTTATGGCAAGGTACTCATAGTCAGGGGCACTCCAAGGGACAACATGGTTGTGGTTTTCATGTGAACCCTTGGAGATGTGCAACATGGCAGTTCTGTTCATGATGTCCAAGTGTATATCTAGCCCTTGAGCCTTGATCCTAAGACAACAGCTGTCCACACTGTCCTCCCACAATATGGGATATGGACAAAATCATATTGAAAATATCTCAGATGTGACTGGTATGTGAGTGAAATGTTGGGAGCAAATGAAATGATATTTTTTATTCCTCTGTAGATCCAGATACTTTAAAAAAATTTTACTTGTTAAATTAATACACACTAAAATTGGGGTTTTGGGAAGTATAATTAATGTATCATTTATATTCATTTCAGTTGCACAGCATACTGACTCAGTAATTCTATACATTACTCAGTGCTCACCACAGTAAACATAGTCACCGTCCGTCATGGTACAATGTCATTACAATATTATCAACTATATTCCCTATGCTGTGCTTTCATCTCTGTGACTAATTTATTTCATAACTGGAAGTTTGTATCTCTCTCTCTCTTTTTTTTAAAGATTTGATTTATTTATTTGACAAAGAAAGAGACAGCGGAAGAGGGAAGACAAGTGAGGGGAATGGGAGAGAGAGAAGCAGGGAGCCCCATGTGGAGCTCGATCCCAGAACCCTGGAATCATGACCGGAGCTGAAGGCAGAGGCTTTAACCCACTGAGCCACCCAGCTGCTCTAGAAGTTTGCATCTCTTAATCCCCTTTATTTATTTCACCCATCCCCTCACCCACCTCCCTTCTGGCAACCACCAGCTCGTTCTCTGTATTTAAGAGTCTGATTTTTTGTTTGTTTCTTTGTTTATTTGTTTTGTTTTTTTGATTCCAGGTATAAGTGAAATCACATGGTATTTGTCTTTGTCTGGCTTATTTCACGTAGCATAATGTCCTACTGGTCTATTTATGTTGTCACAAATGGCAAGATCTCGTTCTTTTTTGTGGCTGAATAATATTCCAGTGCATATATGTATATACAAAAACTATAATGTCGGCTTTTTTACGCTGTACAACCCTGAGTTTTCACAAATAGACAGACTAAGATCACCACCACTATAAGGATAGAGAACAATTTCAGCATCCTCAAAACCCCCTAAAGCCACTCATCCACTCTTCATTGTTCTAGTTGTAACTTTTCCTGAGTGTCACATAGATGGACTTGTACATTATGCAGCTTTAAGAGGCTGGCTTTTCTGCTCGGCATCCTTCCTTTGAGATGCACTGATGCTGCTACATGTAATGGTACTTCATTTCTCTTTATTGCTACCAGTATAGGATTATTAGTATTCTACTGTATAGATTCTCCATAGTTTGTTTACCCACTTATTTGTTGAATAATATTTGGGTCGGTGACAAATAGGTTTGCTTATACACATTCATAGACAGGTTCTTACATAAATGTAAGTTTGACCTAGTACATACCTAGAATTGAAATCACAGTGGCAGATAATGAGTATATGTTTAACTTTCTGAAAAACTGCCAAAGCGTTTTTCCAGAATGGTTGTAACATTTGCATCCCATCAGGAATATATGAGTTCTAGTTGTTTCACATCCAAGCCAGCATTGGTATAATTGCCAGGTTTTTTTGCTTTTGTCTGTAACTGTCCTGATAGATATGTGACAGTACCTTACCGTGGTTTCAATTTGCGTTTCCCTAATGATGAATGATGTGCATTTTTAAAAAAAGATTTTATTTATTTATTTGACAGAGAGAGACACACAAGAGAGAGGGAAAATAAGCAGGGGGAGTCAGAGAGGGAGAAGCACTCCCTCCTAGAGGGAGAGGCTTCTGGCTGAGGAGGTAGCCCAATGCAGGGCTTGATCCCTGGGATCATAACCTGAGCCAAAGGCAGACGCTTAACTGACTGAGCCACCCAGGAGCCCTGATATTGTGCATCTTTATTTGCCTTCTGTATATCCCCTTTGCAAATGTCTGTTCAAATCTTTTGCCTATTTTTAACAAGGTTGTTTGCTTCATTACTATTGAGATTTGATCATTTTCTCATTGTTGTTGTTAATAATTTTATGTATTTCCCTCCAGTATATTACTACACAAAGTTTAGGTATATGGGAATAATTAAATACATTCTGGACATGGGATGTTGGTCATATATATGGTTGCAAATTTTTTCTCCCTGTCTACATGTTGTCTTTTTATTCTTCTAACAATGTCTTTCGTAGAGAATTTTTTTTTTAATTTTGATAAAGTACAATGTATAATTTCTAAATGAACTTGTTTGTCTGTTTATTTATTTACATATGGAGGTCCAATTAACCAAATTTTATGTTTAAGAAGACAGTCCTTTGGCAATTTAATTGCCTTTCATATTTGTCAAAAATCAATTGGCCATATTTTGAGAGTGAGGGGGTCAGTTCTTGCACTCTATTTCACTGATTTATGTGACTATAACTTCAGCAGTATCACTCTATCATCATTACTGTAATTGTACAGTAATTGTAAAAATCAAACAGTGTGAGTTCCATCTTTGTGATTTCCTCTACCCCCCAAATGTTTTGCCTGTCCCAGGTCTTTTGTCTTTCCCTATACAATTTAGAATCAGTTTGTACATTAAAAAATTTTTTTTCTGGGATTTTATGCAGAACTGCATTAGATCTGTGGATTAAATTTAGAGAGAGTTAACATAACTATATCAAGTCTTTCAAGCCATTAATGTAATATTTATCTCCACTTACTTATGGCATCAGCAATGTTGTTAATCAAGGTTTGTAATTTTCAACATACAAATCCTGGACCTGGGGCTTTAGATTGATACCTAAACATTTTATTCCTTCAAAGTTTTTATAAATGAATTTTTTTTTCTAATTTGGGTTTCCAGTTTGCTTTTTAAAGCTCTCATGAAATTTTCTGTACAGACAATAGCATAATTATGTACAAGAGTGGTAAAAAGGACATCTTTGCCTTAATTCTAATTTTGGGAAGAAATAATTCAGTTTTTTTTTATCATTTGAAATGTTATCAAGTACAGATTTCCTATGGATGATCTCTGTCATGTGGAGGAAGTTTCCTTCAATTCTTAATTTGCTGAGTGTTTTTATCATATATGTGGATTGAATTTTGTCAAATGCTTTTTGAGCATCAGTTGATCTGATCATGTGGCTTTTTCTCCTTTACTCTGCAATGCAGTAGATTACATTGATTGGTTTCCAAGGTTTGAACTAGCCTTGCATTCCCAGAATAAATCCACTTGGCCATGGTTGTGTCATCCTTTTTATATATTACTGGTTTTGATTTACTAGTATTTTATTAAAGATGTATATGTCTATATTCATGAAGAAAATTTATCTGTAGGTTTTTTGTTTGTTTGCTTGCTTTTTTGTTTTTGTACTGTTTGTCTCTGGTCTTGGTGTTAGAGTAATTCTCATCTCATAAAATGATTTGGGGAGTATTTCCATCTCTATTTCTTGAAAGAAATTGTGTGGGCTTGTTTTTTTTTTTTTTTGTTTTGTTTTGTTTTGTTTTTGTTTTTGTTTTTGTTTTTGTTTTTGTTTTCTCTTTAAATGTTTGGTAGAATTCACCAATGAAACTATCTAGGTCTAGGGATTTCTTTTTTTCCAAAGGCTTTTAATAATAAACTCAATTTCTTGAATAGAATAGAACTATTCATGTTATCTATTTCTTCTGGGTGAATTTTAGTAATTTATTATTTTTAAAGAATTGGTGTAGATCATCTAAGTGGTCAGATTTATTTGCATAGAATTATTTGCAGTATTTTCTTATTATCATTCAATGCCTAAATGCTCTCCAGTGATATCCCTCTTTACTGTTTGATATTGATGATCTATATCTTTTTTTTTAATGTTTAGTGTGGCTAAAGATTTATTAACTTTACTGATCTTTTAAAACTGCCCTTTGGTCTATTTTATATAAATTTTATTGATTTCCTTATTATTTCCTTCTTCCCACTGGCTCCAGATGTATAATGTTCTCTTTTTTTATAGGATTCTTTAATTAGAAGCCTAAATTGTTGATTTGAAGCATTTTTTCTTTTCTGATAAAAGCATTTGATGCTATATATTTTCATCTAAACAGTACTTGGCTCTATCCCATAAATTTTTTTTAATTAAATTTATTTATTTTCAGCATAACAGTATTCATTATTTTTTCACCACACCCAGTGGTCCATGCAATCCGTGTCCTCTATAATACCCACCACCTGGTACCCCAGCCTCCCACCCCCCCACCACTTCAAACCCCTCAGATTGCTTTTCAGAGTTTATAGTCTCTCATGATTCATCTCCCCTTCCAATTTCCCCCAACTCCCTTCACCTCTTTAACTCCCCATGTCCTCCATGCTATTTGTTATGCTCCATAAATAAGTGAAACCATATGATAATTGACTCTCTCTGCTTGACTTATTTCACTCAGCATAATCTCTTCCAGTCCCGTCCATGTTGCTACAAAAGTTGGGTATTTATCCTTTCTGATGGAGGCATAATACTCCATAGTGTATATGGACCACATCTTCCTTATCCATTCGTCTGTTGAAGGGCATCTTGGTTCTTTCCATAGTTTGGCGACTGTGGCCATTGCTGCTATAAACATTGGGGTACAGATGGCCCTTCTTTTCACTACAACTGTATCTTTGGGGTAAATACCCAGGAGTGCAATGGCAGGGTCATAGGGAAGTTCTATTTTTAATTTCTTGAGAAACCTCCACACTGTTCTCCAAAGAGGCTGCACCAACCTGCATTCCCACCAACAGTGTAAGAGGGTTCCCCTTTCTCCACATCCCCTCCAACACATGTTTCCTGTCTTGTTAATTTTGGCCATTCTAACTGGTGTAAGGTGATATCTCAATGTGGTTTTAATTTGAATCTCCCTGAGGACTAGTGATGATGAACATTTTTTCATGTGTCTGATAGCCATTTGTATGTATTCATTGGAGAAGTGTCTGTTCATATCTTCTGCCCATTTTTTGATATGATTGCCTGTTTTGTGTGTGTTGAGTTTGAGGAGTTCATTATAAATCCTGGATATCAACCTTTTGTCTGTACTGTCATTTGCAAATATCTTCTCCCATTCTGTGGGTTGCCTCTTTGTTTTTTTGACTGTTTCCTTTGCTGTGCAGAAGCTTTTGATTTTGATGAAGTCCCAAAAGTTTATTTTTGCTTTTGTTTCCTTTGCCTTTGGAGACTTATCTTGAAAGAAGTTGCTATGGCTGATATGGAAGAGATTACTGCCTATGTTCTCCTCTAGGATTCTGATGGATTCCTGTCTCACGTTGAGGTCTTTTATCCATTTTGAGTTTATCTTTGTGTGCAGTGTAAGAGAATGGTCAAGTTTCATTCTTCTACATATAGCTGTCCGGTTTTCCCAGCACCATTTATTGAAGAGACTGTCTTTTTCCACTGTATATTTTTTCCTGTTTTGTCGAAGATTAATTGACCATAGAGTTGAGGGTCCATATCTGGGCTCTCTACTCTGTTCTACTTGTCAATGTGTCTGTTTTTATGCCAGTACCATGCTGTCTTGGTGACAGCTTTGTAATAAAGCTTGAAATCAGGTAACATGATACCCCCAGTTTTATTTTTGTTTTTCAACATTTCCTTAGCGATTCGGGGTCTCTTCTGATTCCATACAAATTTCTGGATTATTTGCTCCAGCTCTTTGAAGAATACCGGTGGAATTTTGATAGGAATGGCATTAAAAGTATAAATTGCTCTAGACAGTATAGACATTTTAACAATGTTTATTCTTCCGATCCAAGAGCATGGAATGGTCTTCCATCTTTTTTTTTCTTCTTCAATTTCCTCCATGGGTGTTCTGTAGTTCCTCAAATACAGATCCTTTACCTCTTTGTTTAGGTTTATTCCCAGGTATCTTATGGTTCTTGGTGCTATAGTAAATGGAATCGATTCTCTAATTTCCCTTTCTGTATTTTCATTGTTAGTGTATAAGAAAGCCACTGATTTCTGCACATTGACTTTGTATCCTGCCACATTGCTGAATTGCTGTATGAGTACTAGTAGTTTGGGGGTGGAGTCTTTTGGGTTTTCCATATAAAGAATCATGTCATCTGCGAAGAGAGAGAGTTTGACTTCTTCATTGCCAATTTGGATACCTTTTATTTCTCTTTGTTGTCTGATTGCTGTTGCTAGGACTTCTAATACTATGTTGAACAAGAGTGGTGAAAGTGGACATCCTTGTCTTGTTCCTGATCTCAATGGGAAGGTTGCAAGCTTTTTCCCATTGAGGATGATATTTGCTGTGGGTCTTTCATAGATAGATTTGATGAAGTTCAGGAATGTTCCCTCTATCCCTATACTTTGAAGCGTTTTAATCAGGAACGGATGCTGGATTTTGTCAAATGCTTTTTCTGCATCCATGAGAGGACCATGTGGTTCTTCTCTCTTCTCATATTAATTTGTTGTATCACATTGATTGATTTGCAAATGTTGAACCATCCTTGTAGCCCAGGGATGAATCCCACCTGGTCATGGTGGATAATCTTTTTAATGTGGTGTTAGATCCTGTTTGCTAGGATCTTGTTGAGAATCTTAGCATCCATATTCATCAGTGACACTGGTCTGAAATTCTCCCTTTTGGTAGGGTCTTTGCCTGGTTTGGGGATCAGGGTAATGCTGGTTTCATAGAGTCTGGAAGTTTTCCTTCTGCTTCAATTTTTTGAAACAGCTTCAGGAGAATAGGTGTTATTTCTTCTTTGATGGGAATCCATCAGGTCCTGGGCTCTTGTTTTTGGGGACTATCCCATAAATTTTGATATGCTGTATTTTCATTTTCAGTCAGTTTAAAATATTTTCTTTTTCCTTGAGACTTCTTCTTTTGAAACGTAGATTATTTTGATAAGCATTTTAAATATGTTTATGTGTTTCAAATTTGGGAAGTTGTCGTGCCTGTTTGCGCTTTCACCTCTCTTGCTGGAACTGCAATGATACAAACAACAGAACTTTGGTATTGTCCAACAGGTCACCAAGACTTTCTTCACTCTTATTAATTTTTCTCTCTGTTTTAGATTGGATCGTTTTTATTGATCTATCTTCAAGTTTATTGAGTCCATCTAGAGAATTTTCTTTTCTTTATTGTATTTTTCTGTTCTAGAATTTTCATTTGGTTCTTCTTTATCTCATCTATTGTTTGTGGAGACAGTCTTTTTGTTAATTTAAGAATGTTTGTTTTTACTTCCTGGAGCAGGTTTGTAATAGATGCTTTAAAGCCTCTTTTTTAATAACATATATCTTGTCATTGCTGGATTGTTATCTGTTAGTTGTCTTTTCTCTTGTGAGTTGAGATTTTCTTTATTCTTTGTATGCCAAACAATATAATTGTTTACTAAACATTTTGACAATTACAGTAGTCTGGATCTTGTTTTATTCCTATAATGAACATTGTTGTGCTTTTGATTTGATTTGTTTTGTTGTAGCACACATTTGGCCTCATTACACTCATGATATAAGTTCTGATCTGACTTTTATGGGCTTGGTTCCATTGTCAGTTCAGTTTTTTAAAAGTACTTGCATTGTTATTCTTGTCAGACCCTGATGCATACAACCAGTAGTCAACCTGAGACATGGGTAGAGAACTACTCTGTTCCTCAGTTCAAAGGCTTTGGTGGGCTGTTCCCTCATGAACAACTCAGAGATGAACTTGTGTGCTCAAATGCAAGAATATGAGATCATTTTCTGCATTTTCTGCATCATTTTTACTGCATTCTCCTCAATACTTTCTCGTTTCCTAGGTATTTCCTTACCTGTTCTCTAGCCAGGCACCAGGGCCTTAATTTCCTTGCTCCATCATGTATTCCAGAGCCTATATCTGCATCCAGGTCCAAGTGGGAAGTTGGCAGACAGAAAGAAAAGGCGGGGGAGGAGGGGGTGGTGATGGTTGATCTATGCTCTGGGACGACAGTTCCTCTCATCAAAGAGAATATTTGTCTTTCCTCTGAATTTTAGATACCTGTCTGACATTTCCTTATAAAGAAAAATAAAAATAGCAACAACAAAAAAATGTTAAATAGATGATCCCTGCTCTGCACCAGCTACTTTCTTCTCACCTACGTTACCTTTAAGAGCTGTTTTTTGGTTCCTCGGGCCAAAGGTGAGTACTGATTTTGAATTTTTTTCTGTCCGCACCTATTGTACATACACTTCTCAGTTTCAGGATGCTTCTGAGATCATGTGGAGTGATGTTAGATTCTCACCAGCTCAGTGGAATTTTGAATTCCTGGTTCCTTCACCAACTGACCTGTTATCATTTACCTTGCAAGTCCTCAGATGGCTATTCCATTAAGTTTATCTAGGATGGATAGTTGTATTCAACAGGAGAGATTGCAAGGGATCTATTTACTCCAGTTTCTCCAGAACTGGAATCCCCAAATTCAATCATTTTAAAGGTATGTTAAAGAGAAGGCAACGTGATGACAGAAGCAGAGTCAGTGACAGAATGTGACAATGGTACACTGTTGGCTTTGACGGCGTAAGAACAGATCACAGGCAAACACTTGGGAGATCTTTAGAAGCCAGCAATGGCAAGAAAAGAGATCCTCTTCTAGAACCTTTAGAAGGATTCAGTCCTGTTGACTTTAGTGTCAGGAAACTGATTTTGTGCTTTTGATTTTTAGAACTGATTGTACAAGTAGAGCACATTCATGAGGGTATGGGACCGAGAGGTTGAAGAATAATAAATGTGAAGACCAATAAACACATGCCAGTCAAAGAACAAATATGAAGCAGAATGCTAGAGTGGAATACATAGGCACATGGGTATTGAAGTCCCCCAGAATAATGACAAAACTTGGAGTGAGGAAGAGAACCAAGAGTACAGTTGGAGTCAATGTTTTGGTTAAATAAGGTGCAATGAAGGATGGTCAACTCAAGCAGCAGGACTTCAGAAGAGAAGGAATTTGTATTTACTTTATTTTATTTACTTTATTTATTTTATTTATAGGAATTTTTAGAAGAAAAAGTAATTATTTGGAAGTTTCATTGGGACCCAACAAACAGGTCCCTGACCCCGTTTCCTGGTCTCAAATGCACAGGGAAATGGGCTTGGAGGTGAATGTGAAAGTGCACAAGGAACTTGTGGAAGCCAGATGCACGTGGACGAAGAAGGAAAGGAAGCGTTTTATAGTTTTGTTACTTGGAGTTCTCTGAGGAGACAACAGCTACCGGAGCCATCCAGGGAAGCACAGGGGTTAGTCAGGAGGCAGAGAAAGAGAGGGGACTGTGGGCAAGAGCCTTCATTGTGGATTTTGTGGGAATGAATGGGTGAGGCAGCCTAAGGAGGGTTGGGAATGACAACTGGAGTGATTGGAGTTGGCTCTGAAGCATAAAGGTTGCCCCTGGTTCTCATACAGAGCTCTGGGGTGCTGAAGGTGGGGTTATTGTGGCCCAACATGTGACATCCTGGCATGGGAAGTGGTTAGGGTGTGGATTAAATAGGTTAATCAAGAAGGGGAACTAACCAGCTCCTAACCACAGCCTTAAAACTGGGTCAAAGCAGCATTTTACAAAGCTATTGCAGTACTGTAATACTTTCTAGGCACTAATCCCATCTTTAATAAATCAATAGAAACTTGTTATAATAACTCAAAAGGCTTGGCCAAACTACTCTTCTATATTTTCTAAGAAAGAGAACTTTTATATTTCAGTTTCTTATTTTATAGTACTTCGGTAACAGGTATGTTTTCCATCATTATGTACATCATGAACAAAATGTCACGTTTCTTTATCTTTTTGAATAAAATCATATCCAGTTCTGAGAACTCTCTCTTAGGCATGTAAGTTTTTGCTTGTTTTTCTTTTCTCCTGGCCCCCATGGTCTGATAGAAAGTGGAGGCACTCACCTTTTTCACTGCAGTTCCTAAGGCCGAGATCCTTAATGCATAGGGCCCAGGCATCTCTGCCCACACGCTGCTGTGAATGGGAGCTTGGTCTATCAGCAGGAGCATGAAGGCCAATCACAGAACCCACCACTCCTCTCCCTTTCCAGCCTCTGGGAAGCCAGCTTTCTCCCAGGCTGTTACCAGCGTCTTCCCCTAGAAGCGTCAGCCTCCACAACCCTACAGATAATCCAACAGTATTATTTCAGTCATATCTATAAATCAATGTTAGAGGATTTTCATACTTGTATTTGAACTTTTTTTATTCCTATGATTCAGAATTACAAAAAGTTGTGAATTTTCCCCAGGGATGAAGGAACTCTAAACATAATTAGACATGGAAGATGGAAGGGGAAACTTGTACTTTTTTATACATCCTAGGAGGAAAGGGAACTTTTTTCCATTCATTTGCAAATAAGTCCACAGCAAGAAAAAGAAATGAGTAATGTTTTATTAAAGAAAATATTAAAATGAGAGCAGATTTCCTCAGCACAAACACTGAGATGGGGTTGTAAAGTTTACCTGGGATTTACAAAAGTTATTGCCTGGGTGCAGTTTAGTCTGGGGGAAAAAAACTGGTGCAACTTTGAACAATGCACTATTGGTGTAACCATAAAACATCTTCAAAAATCAACCAAACAAACAAACACAAAAAGGCCAAATTAATTTCTCTGAAGCAGTAGAGGAACATTTGGTAATCTCAATTATTGTGTTAAGTGTTTATATATATGGTACTAAATCAAAATCACGAAATAATTTACTTAGCTCAGATCACCATAAAACATTGTGCTAATTTTTTTCAGGAGTCCATTTGCTTTCATGTTTGCCAACAGGTCGAAGAACTTTCTTTAAACATAGAGAAGAAATACTCTAACTAGCGCTTTACTTGTACAAACAGTCAAAAATACACGTGTTGATAATTTTCTAAAAGCTTGAAATAATTTACTTTTGAGGAGGTACCTATTTTCCTTCTACTTTAGTGACCTCATTTATGTTAACTGCATTCAAAGATACATGGCCTTATTGTTAGATATTGCCCTGACCAATTTCAGCCTTGTCAGCGTCTGTGTAGTCATGTTTAAAATATGTTAGATCTGCAGTAATGAGGTTTCTCTGGATATCTACTTAAAGCATATTTTTATTTTTGCTTTTTTGTTTGTTGGCTTTTGCTTATATCAGCTTGCAATCTCAGCATTTGTGAAATATTTTCTTTTTCCAATTAGGGAATTTAACTTTACATGCAAATCGTAATATGATGTTGAATGTCTAAGTTGCTTATAAATTATATCCAATGAGGCACACTTAAATTTAAATATTTAATGTGATGCAAGTTACAAAAGAAAGCCATTGTTTAATCTTATAGAGTTAATCACTCTCCTTTGTGCACATATTTCCAAAACTTTCCTAAGTGTGGGTTTTAGAGCTCTAAAAAGGTGGAAAATCATTGTTCACCAAATTATATAAAAATATTTATCTAGTAATTTAGTACTTATCTAGTTAGCTCAGATCCAGAGGAACTTAGTACTCCCTCAAGAACGGTTTGTGGTTAGAATTCTGGAAGAGTAAGAGCTGGTGAATATGTATGCTTTGTTAAAGAAGATTTAATTGTTTCATTTGCTTTAAAGACATGCCCAGGATTGAATAGGGAGGGCACACAAAAGCATCTTCAGGGCATTTTGGCGTCTGAGGGGGGTGGCGAATATAGCTCATGTGGATGAAACAGTACAATTGTTACCTCAAATAATCTGGAAACAATCAGATCACCCCAGTCACTATTTGAGGACAAGAATAATGAGCTGGGAGCCTTTTGGGAGAAATGCGTGCCGCTGAAGTTCTGCTCACAGAATGAGTTTTTCACATCAACAACAAGAGGTTTCACCATCAAACCTCTGAGCTGGAAGACTGATTTCCTGAGTGCATTTTTAAAGAATGCCCATTGGAGATATTTGCTATACAATATATAATAATCTGACATTCTTTGAAGCAGCCAACAGCAGAGAAGGATCAGAAAGATACAAACTTTAAGACATTGCTCATTCCAACTCACTTTGAACTTTAAAGCCTCTTTTTTAGCAATAGCAGGGTCTACAATGGGAGATCAAACTTGGAAATCACAGCTTGAAATGCCCATCTAGATGAAATCATGCAGAAAATGAAACAGATCTGGCAGAACAAGACTGTGGTCAGGGAAACAAGACAATGTCAGAGAAAAGGGCAACAAGTAGATAATCAGGACCCATTTCTCTTCTTTCCCCCAGCTCTCTCTTCTTTCCACAGCCCAGCCTCACGTCCTAGAGCAGGAATCCTAAGAGTAGATGAAAATAAGGCATGTGCAGACCCAAGCTGAAATGGTCAGAGGATTCCATGGGGATCCTGTTGGTTGGGCGAATTTGGTGTGGCTGAACACATGTGTGGCAGGGGGTTAAGGAGGGAGGCAACTCTGGGATAATCAAGACCTGCCAGATGTGCATCTACTATATCTTTCCAGGTCAATGATCTGGCATCTTGCAACATCAAGCCAAGTGGGGGCTAGAGAGATATTGGCCCTCCTCTCTGACTCAGAACCATCTATGTGCATCTTTCCCTTCTCTCCTAGATGATAAATTTGTTGAGAGAAGAGGGGATCTTAGACTTCTTTATACTATCCCCAGCACCCTGTGTTCCTGTGGCACCTAATATATGAATTTTTGTTTATTATTATTATTATTATTATTAGTGTGTTTGTTGCTGTTCACTGACTAGCTTTTAATGTTAGATGAGAACTTTGGTTTTGTTTTGTTCTTAGTTTAACTGGTACTGGTGGAGTTCCAAGTGTCCTTTTTTTCTAGGTCACTGACAACATTCTAACCAAGGGAAAATTTCCTCCCCCTGCCCTGTCTAGCTATATTTTGAGTTAATACTTCATTGGCAAAAATCATTAAGAATGACTCACTTCTCTAGTTTTCCTTTTCCAAGGCAGCTGCTGCGGCCAAGCTGTTGCAACTGTTGTGGAGGGCGCTTTCATAGGCTTTAGAGAAGTGGAGTAAAAACTAATTTTTTGTGACCTATAATTTTATAATTTGCATTTAGGAAACACAACCCATTTTCTTACTTCCTGTCTCTTATGTCTCTTTCCTTTATTCTGACTAAATAATTTTCTGGATTAGATTTGCCTTAAAGCTGAACTGACAACTAAAGAGAAAAAGGTAGTAGACCCACTTGGAAATAAATACACAGGTTCCTGGAGCATGAAAATTGGGGGGAATCTTCGTTTGACCCTTGAGGACATAATCTTAGTGAGTTTTAGTGACTTGTCCAAAGTCACATAATGTCTACCACTGATTATCACGGGATTCAAAATTCTTAAATTGCAGTCCACTGTATTTTCCGGTCAGTGACAACTGCTAGTTCCTGCCCTCAAATAAATAAGAAATATACACATGTCGTATGTATTACAATAACATAAGGCAGCTCTAAGAACTGTTGTGTTATAGAATACAATTTTAATGTAGTTAAAGCATTTTGATGTTAAAAAAAAAACTTTTTTCATATTCCCATCTCTTATGTCTCATGATGACCCCATGACATTTGTCTTTTCATTATTCTCAGACTGAGGCTCAGGAAGGGGAAAAGGTTAATAAGGGGTGAATCTGAGACTCAAAATGAAAGCCTTTTAGTTTTAGTTTTTTATACCTTTTTCTAGGAAAGACGCCCAGAGTCCTAGTTGCCTCTGGTGGACACAGAATTATTTACTTTTATTAATATCCTTGGAAAGTCTATCACCATATACTTTCCCCTAAGGAGACTGAGTTGCTTTCTCTTCAGGCTTTGTAGCTAGACTGTGCTTCTAGAATTATTTAACTGAATAAGGTGGCAACAGCCCTTGCCTTCAATCCAAACTATAGCTTGCCTTAACTCCACGTTTATCTTATCCTAAATTGGTCTGTGAATTCAACACTGTAAGTTAAATTTGTATACATAGCTATCTACTTTCTTTTCTGATCAGAGCTAAAAAAAAATAATGCAAACCAACAGAACAATGAGATTAAAAATTAATAGAATTCTGTTTCAGCATTCCACACTGAGTGGCTACTCATTTAATACATTTAATGAACATCGACTGTTTTAGTGTGATAGAACTCTCACCCTGGGAGAAGACACTCATAACATATTTGGGGATCATTAAATAGTCATGCATACATAATCATAATAAAATGTGATCAGCTGAAATTTGGTATTGAATATTCCTAAATTTCCTTTTAAAGTCAAAATTCAAGTTATCAGGAAGTGTACCACTGGAGTCCTTCTGGTTTGAGAACATTGACTAAAATACTAGCATCTCCTCTAAACATTTCTTGAGTGCCTCATAGGTGTCAGGCTCTATGAGTGGTCCTGGGGAGTCTCACAAGAGTTTCTGCATAGGCCCATCTATTCAGGTTAAAAAAATAATAATAATAAAAAGGCCTAACAGCTTCCTTTGAGAAACTTAAGATCTTTCAAGAAAAAGAGATACCCAAAGGCAATTACAGTGCATTATGGTTAGTGATCTGATAGAAATATAGAGAGAATTCCAAAGGAACCCAAAGAAGGAGCATAGCATCCAACAAGAACGAAGCTGGAGGTGGATCTGTGGAAAGGAAGAGCCACAGTCAGAGGTTTGGAGGACGGCTGGTCATTCCAGCAGAGGCGCCATCTTGGATGAAGACCAAAGGAAAAAGACAGGCCCCGAGAAGACAAAGCATATTTCATAGAGGACAGAGTACAATATGCAAGGAGGCAAATGGCAAAAATTAAGCAGAACTAGAGCTGCCTGTATCATAGCCAGAAATTTGGAAGTTATGCTGAGGTCTACAGTCCATAGCAAACTTTAGAAAAATTGTACTGACAAATCAATATTGTCCTCACCAAAGTGGAGAAGCCGACTTAGAAGCAGGCAAGTCTGGAAGCGAAGAGGCCCATTGAAGAAAATAATTCATAACCTGAAAAAGATGTGGGGATGATCTGGCCAAAATAGTGGTAGTCTGAGAAAGGAGACAAGTGAACAGACTTTTGATATTGAGAAGGCAGAATTGAGAAGAGTTTTTGGCTAATTGGGTGGCAGGGGTATTGTCAAAGCAGGAAACTGGAGTGTGGTTTATGAGTCCAACTCAGATAAAGGAGGGATGACTGCGACCCTCCATTGGAGGAGGAACACAGTAGGAAGGAAAGCTGACCATTTCAGAAGCTATGAGAGAGCCACAAGGAGAGGCCAGGATCATGAGTGTGCAAAGACTGGTATTACTTGGATTACTTTCAAATATCCTGAGAAAAGGCAATAAGAAATTGAATGTGTATGGGTTGCCACCTAGAATTTTTTTTGTAGGATTCTATCCAGACCATTGTTGCCCAGCGTGGTATGGACTTGAATGTAGATACCTGGAATCACGCATATAGAATTATTTCTAACATAGTAGTGGAGGGTAGAAAGTTAGCATGCTTGCTTTGATAAGAAACATTGCCCAAAACATAAGCCTATACTTTCAAGAATATGGGCAAAGTTCCTTTTGTAATCCAAATAAGGAATTCAAAGGAAATCAAATAAGTCACTTGTGGGAAACCAGTGCAAGTACAGACCTACAGATTTAACAGCTCCTCGTTCCTACTCAGAGGCCACACTGCCCTCAGGGTTTTCCCATCACCTCCATTGAACAAGATTATCTCCTCTGAAATCCTTGAATACTGTGTAACATTCTTAAAACCTTGATCACGGATTATTTTGTGTTGTAGTAGTTCTTGTGTTTGTGACTTGCATATGCCTTACCTTTCCTGGTGGCCTGCATGCTCCTCTATAATTTCTATGCAGAACTCACTGGACCTCCATATTTGATCACATAATAGATGTACAATTAACTAAAGGATTTGCTAAATTAATTTTTTTAATGGTGCTTTAGTTTTTGGGTACTCCTACTGGGAAATGCCATCAGTACTTCAAATAGCTCCTTTAAAAGCTAATCGTTTTAATGAAAATGTCAATCAATTAATCTTTATGGCTACTGGAGGCCATTGCTACTATATCTTAATGAATTTGAGTGATCAGATGTTCTTCTTTAAGAAAATCTTCCCAATGAAAGAGACCCAATTATTTCAATAGAAGTAATAGACAATGTCCTGGTATAAGGAACAGACTTAAAAACCCAATTATGGTTTAACTATGAGATAGTAGGTTACATGATTTGTAAAACGGATATGTTTCAATGGGCATGGTTTTTTACATTCTGTGTGTGTGTGTGTGTGTGTGCATGCCTGTGCCTCTGTTTATATCATTGAACTGTATTTTATTTTAATTTGAAATATATTATTTGAAATTATTTGAAATATATTATGAGGTATCATATGTATGGTGCTGTGGGAAGGCTGGTAGGGATTTTGGCAAGAATGCTTTCCTTGCCGAAGGAAGAGGTTGTGATTTTTTTTTAATTGTGCTATACCCTAAGACCAAAGATATAAAGGAAATAAAGTAAAGTTAATTTATTAAAATAACATAAATCTAAATAAATAAATAACATAAATCTAAATCTAAAATAACATAAATTCTGCTTATCTAGTGTTTTCCTGAAATGGTCAAATATGCAGGATGGGATAATGACAACATGAAAAACGAACATATATTATAAGGGTTAATGACAGAAAATTTGAGAAAAATTCACTGTATCAGTCTATCACCAAATATTTACCAATTGCCTGCTCCAATTTTTATACTTTATACCATGTGGGCTTCTAGGAAGAAGTGTAAAAAATTCCTACCTTCCACAATCTGCAGCATTTTTAGCATATTGATGCTGTTAGAAAGCATTCAATTAAATTTAAATAATGTAAGAGAAAGAGGTAGAAGGAAGCTAATATTAATTGAGCAAATGTTTGTGTTAAGCAAAAATGACCATTTGTTTCCATATACATGGTAACTTCATTTTACAGCTGAGGAAACTAAAACTTAGAATTATTAGATAAGGACTGAGCCTGGGTGGCTCAGTTGTTTAGCGTCTGTCTTCAGCTCAGGTCATGATCCCAGGGTCCTGTGATCAAGCCCCACATCAGGCTCCCTGCTCAGCCGGCAGCCTGCTTCTCCTTCTCCCACTCCTCCTGCTTGTGTTCCCTCTCTTGCTCTCTTTCTGTCTTTCTGTCTCTTTCTGTCTTTCTGCTCTCTCCCTCTCTGACTGTCAAAAAATAAAATCTTAAAAAAAAAGAAAAGAAAAGCATTATTAGATAAGTTGCTCAGCGTCCCAAAATTATCTAATTGACTAAAGCTTAGTATTACTTGTGCATTTAATGTTACATATTGTAAAATGTGTTTCTTTGGAAATACTGCAGTTTCCTATTATCAAATTATATAAACATTTTTATTTAAAGTGCTCCTGGTCAGCTTTGACATTAACTTTATCACCTTCATTAGAGCTACACATTTAATCATTGGTTACTTTAAGTTTCCCAGACTTACCATCTTCACAGGCCTCTCATATGTTTGAGATAGAACACTTTTCTGTATCTACGTATTTTGATTTTGAAACAATCTCAAATTATTGCAAGCACAGTACAATACCTTTTGTTTTCTTGAGTCATTTGATAGAATGTTGTTGATTTAATATATGAATACCACCGGGAAACTTTCTTGTATATTTCCTATGAAGAAATCAGGAGTCAGCAAACTGGCTCACTGGCCAAGTCCTATCTAGTGCCCGTTCTGTAAAGTTTTACGGGGAGGGGGCACACTTATTTGTTTACATATTGTGTATGCTGGCTTCCCTTACACAATGACAGAATTGAATAGTTATGATAGACATCATGTGGGCCCTAAAGCCCAAAACATAGGCTTTTCCTATTTTTATGGGAAAAGTTTGTCAGCCCTTATCCTACATAACCATAACACACCATCAAAACTAGACAGCTATAGGCTATAGGACTACCATGTAATCCTCAGAACCCAATCAAGTGTCTAGAAATGCTCCAGAAATGTCCTATAAGGATTCATTCAGAATGTTGTGTCCTATTTTGCTGCCACATCCCTTTAGTCACATTCAGCATGAGATGGCTCCATGAAAGCTTGCCCTTGACTTCCATGTCCTTGGCCCTTTTCAAAATTACAGGCCAGTAATTGTGTAGAATGTAGAATGGCCGTCAATTTGGATCTTTCTGATGTTTCCTTGTGATAAGATTCAGGTAATGTATCCTTTTGGCAGGTCTCTCATTGCTAAGCAAACCTGCCTGGTCCTTCTCATCACATCCTCCCACGGACACACAGTGGGGATTTGTTCCCTTCGATCTCTTGATTAATGTGATGTCCAATAGGTTGTCCCACCACGGCATTATTTTTCTCTTTTGTATTTACTAAGTATTGGCTAGTACTTACCTTTTGGCAAGTCTACACTTACATTCTCAGGGAGTATGTATGTGTGATTATGTGTGTGTGTGTGTCCAGGATTTGATGCAGGGAGAGGGGCTCAGTCCTTGCTTACTCTACTCTGTCAAAAGGTCTTTGTACTCTACGTGAAAATGATCTTGCAGGCTAGATCCCCTTTAAGATTTTTTTTTTCCTGATCCCCTTTAAGATCAACGAAGTTACAATTCACTCATGGTGCCATGTTAGACCCTGAGACAGGTGGCGCACAGAAACGTAAGGACTAAAATATCAAACCACAACCTCATTTAGTGAATCCTTTACATTTCTTTAAGTGTATGTTCTGTGAGTCTTTCTTAGTCACGTGACACCTAGGAGATGCAGTCTATGAGACAATGTTTTGAGAACATGCTTGCCTGTCTCCAGAGGGCTCTGAAGAAACTCCTAGAGTTTTCTGTGCATTGTTACCTGTAGCAGACCCCCTAGTCCTACCACCATCTCTCATCTATAATAGTTGCTCCAGAAATATTCATCCAATGAATGAATGAATAAATGAATAAATGGGCATATTTCAAGATGCCTTATAAGCTAGCATACTACTTTTTGGAAAAGTACTTCTGACTATTTCTTTGGAAAATATACGTTGTACACAAATCTGAAGGTTATTGAAAACCCCTACATAATTAAAAATATTGACTTCTAGAAATATAAATCAATAGCCCAACTTTCATTTGGACTGTCTGCTGTGCTTCAAATAAAATCAAACAAGTTGTTTAACATCCTACAGAAAAGGGGGATGCCTGGGTGGCTCAGTCATTAAGTAGCTGCCTTCGGCTCAGGTCATGATCCCAGGGTCCTGGGATTGAGCCCCAAGTTGGGCTCCCTGCTCAGCAGAGAGCTTGGTCTCCCTCTCCTACTCCTCCTGCCCGTGTCTCTCTCTGTCAAATACATAAATAAAAATTAAAAAAAAACAAAACAAAACAAAAAACCACTGACTAAAACTTCTTTAAAAAATCAATTCATTA
Source organism: Mustela nivalis (assembly GCF_964662115.1). Classification (NCBI taxonomy): domain Eukaryota; kingdom Metazoa; phylum Chordata; class Mammalia; order Carnivora; family Mustelidae; genus Mustela; species Mustela nivalis. The sequence goes on from NC_139033.1 coordinate 51,972,431, forward strand.
TCTTGGGTCTGGGCAGAAGCACTCTTAGAGATTTCAGACAGGTAGGAAGGCGAATAAAAATAGGTGCACCTTTAGCTATATACCTTGAGACACTGAAAGCCTAGTAAATATACAATATTCCTTTGTAAGTTCTTTACTGAAGCTCACACACAAGAAGTTATGCCTAAATTTTTATATCCTTTTCCCCATATCTCGCAGATATTTTAAATTTATTCTTCCTTCCCAGATTCTGCCCCAAATCAAAAATATTCAGGGAAAACCAATGCACCGGCATTTTTTCTAACTTCTGCTGTGTTTCATTCATTGGTGAGCTAAACTAGAATGAATTCCAAAGACTCGGAAAGGATTAGGTTAAGATACAATCTTGAAAATACTTAATAAACATAGGGAACTGGAACACATAACATCTAGCCAGGAATCCAACTGACTTCTGCTCAAAGTGGCCCCCTACGATAAGCCTACAGGCTTGCCGTGTATGAATCCACAGATTTGATTATATTATCCCTCCATTTCCTTAGCCACAGGGGTAGAGATTTTGCCGGCATGTCTCAATGCCAATCCAAACAATGATATGACTTACCACTTACAGCCATGGTGCATATTCTTCGTCAGAAGGCTTTATGAACAGAAACTCATTAATCAAGCAGTCATCCTGAGAGGCAGACTGGAGGCAGTAGCTGAGCTTGGAAGGTGTCGGGAAACTGCCAGGTACAGAATCGTGCATTCACGGACTCGTCCATCAGCGGCTGGATGTCAGTCGGGCTTCCTAAACCACTTCTCTGATACTTCAGTTCTAGTTTCTGCACCTCTAAATATTTTATAGTCTGTGTATATCAGCTCCAAGACAGAGCCTAACCTAGGCCCTCAGATATCTTTTCGAAATCCATCTTCAGCATATATTATGTCTATGGCTTTGGGCAACTTATTTAAATGTCTGAGCCTTCATGTTTTCATCGTAAAACTGTGATCTTTGTTATCAAGATTTGTTGAGCAGATTTTAGAACATGGCATAAGCAAAGGACATAGCAAGGTTAAATTACACTGCTTTCCATTAATTCTTTGAGAAAAAAGCATGTTGTGCCTGCTTCCCCCAAACGGGATCATCTGATGTTGTTTTGGTCACGTCATCAGCCTCGTCCTCATATTTCTTTTACTGAGTGTGAATTTTGGCCACACGATCCCATGCACATGTGTCTGTATTTACATACAGTTCATCTCCTGTAGGCTGTGGGTGTATGTCAAGTTAATAAATGTAGCATATAAATACATAAAGTTAGAAGTGATTCATTAACTTTAAACGAATAATATTTACTTTAACTCTCTGAATGAATATTGTTCTCATTTTACAGCTGAGGAAACCAAATCTGGATGAAATTAAGAAACATGAGTACTGTCAAGTGACTAGACAATACCTAAGCTGAATTCTAACCAGCCTATTTCACTCTGGTGTTTACCTGCTGCCTTCTAATTTAAGGCACCATTTGCAGCAGAATGTCTATAAAGAGGAGAGACTAAGGATTATGAGCCAATCAGATCATTTGAGTCATATTAGCTGCTAATTTCACTTAGAAGTAAGGACTAGGTTCTCATTCTGCAGCCAATGGGCTGGACAAACTTGGACATGTAATTTGATTTCTCAGTTGTCCAATCTCTAAAATGTGGGAGTATGAGAGATAATCTTAAAAACCTTTCCTATTATATAAAACATTGATAATTAATATATATCTGAAAATATACTAGAAATTGGAGGTGCAATTTAGGAACGAGAATTGTACTCAAAATTTTGCATGCAGGAATATTTTGTTTCACTTCTTATTTATGCATATAAGAACATATTCCAAGACATTATATATTTCAAGATGCTTTCCATATAATAAAAGTGCCTGATTTATGTGTACAGATCCTTGTAGTAAGCAACTGTTCTCCATCGAAATGTTGCATGTGAATATTCTTGATCACTCAGTGAGGAAAATGAGCAAGTTCAATACCCCTCTTTGAAAATGAGAATATATGGTCTTCAAGGCTTTGAATGAGCTCATATTTGTGAATGTGTGTGTTTCTCCCTTAGAACTCAGTCACTGCTGTAGTGGGTTGAATAGTGAATCCACAAAATTTATATCCACTTTCAAGTTCATAATGTGACCTTATTTGGAAATAGTCTTTACAGGTGTATAATCAGTTTAGTTAAGAAGAGGTTCCACTGGGTAAGGGTGGGCCCTTAAATGTAATAACTACTCCCTCAAGCGAAGAGGGGAAAAGACACAGACACAGCTGGGTAGTGGTAGAGATGACGGTAAGAACTGTGGGTGGCAGGTCCTTGCTGTCCAGCATACTGGTGGCGAGTCCTGAGAGCAGGTAAGCTGCAACAAGAGAGGGTTGGATTTAGAGAGTCCTGCTCCAAGTTGAGATTTCAGAAGAGTGAACTTATTGGTGATGGTTTTGACAAAGGGATTATATGATTGAGGTGAAGTGGAAGACAAGGTCATTTGAAGTACAGAGGAAGAACAAAACAAGAAACCAAACACTTTATGTATGTTTCCAAGACAGTCCCTGAATGTGCCTGGGTGTGTCGTCTCCCCCTCATCCTGGAAAGATAGACACGGTGTCCTAGCCACCTTCATATTACTAGCGCTTGTCAGCATCCTGGTACTGAAAAACACAGGAAAAGCTCGCTGCAGGACTGAGTTATTGGAATTCTTAAATTACCTATGATCTATTTTCTATTTCTGATTAAACTGATTTCTAAAGGAGTTTTTACTCCAAGTAATCAGTGCTATGGCCGTGTATTAACACTCATGATAAAACTGGAAATAGACGAGAACAATATACCCCCCCACACACATGTGCACATGCTCACACACACACACACACACACACATACACACTTAACCAGTGATTCTGTATTTTGGAAAAGCACAGTATAATGACACATAAATGACCCAAAGAGAATTCAAGCAGGGGAAGACGCAATGTGTCAGTCTGTGACCCAACGCATAGGGATTGCGCTGTCAGCGGGAGCTCTCGTGGCAGAAAAAGAGGTTGAAAGCCACTTTCTCCATAAGTAGTATGTTTATGTATTATTCACAGTAGCAAATAATTGCAAAATGTCAACATTTCATTTTCCTCTTAAGAGCTTCTTTTGATTAGTGACCTAATTAACCATTAAGAAGAAAAGGTTTTTTAAGTGTAAATATGAAAAGAGGGAGTGTTTCCTAGCAGCAATTTGTGATCTTAAAATGTCACAGGCAGGCACATCACCGAGGTGCTACCAGCCAGCACTTTTCAAAATGTGACTCTGTGTCAGGAGCGTGTGGCGTGGATGTGTTTGGTTTTTTTGTTTGTTTTTTGTTGTTTTTTTTTTTTTTTTGGATTTTTTTTTTTGTCTTTATTCTGAAACAAGCAATGCAAATAGAGATATGGTTGCCCGAGAGATTTCCTTCCCTTTTTGAAAACCCTTCAACATATTCTCTGACAGCCTCAGAAAGGTTGTTTTTAATCTATTTAATTTGAGGCTGTATTCTCCGCAGATAATGACACATTTTCTCTTTCACTCCGTGAGTATAGATTGAAAAAAAAAAAAAAAAAGCAGAACTGCCACACACACACACACACACACTCACACTTACCTACATAAACAAGGAATGCACAACTAAACACAATACATAGACATACATATAATAAACACAATACAACACATGCAAAGATGCACCCTACCCATAACACATATGAACACACACACACAAAATGCACAGATTTGATGCTCTCACATACATCGTGACATGCATACTTCCACATCTTCATACAAACATAAGACCCAAATGCATATAATCACATGGCATATTTATATATGAATTTTAAAGGCATCTCCTTAAGACCTTATTTCACATGTCAAGGTGTGACATCTCCTGGGAGATCTCAGTTGGAAACATTTCTGAAACAGCCGTTTCTCACAGTTGACAGTAACCTGACCTTTCCTTCCAGCTGCCCACAGGGACCAGGGATGAGCAAGATGCATAAAATGAGAAAACACAAACAAACAACAACCTTAGCCGTGTAACTTTCTTCTAAAAAGGACCAAGTCAGTTTTAAGTGTAGTCTACCTGATTTCTACCCCATAATGGAATCATGAAGTTATGTTAGTAGAAACAAAAATATAAGAACTTCTCTTTGGGGGTGATGATCAAAATCAAAGTCTAGAAAATATGCCATATTATCCAAATTAATATAAATTATTTTATAAATTTTATTACAGCAAAAAAATGCATGGAATTTTAGCCATGTTTAAGCCCCATCAACCTTTCTCCCAGTGTTTTATGCACACACACACACACACACACACACACACACACACATTCACACACAGTCTCTGTAAATAAATCTTCCAAGGCAATTGAGGTTTCTTTCCCCCCTTTTTCTTTTCCCTTCGGAACTACCAAGCATAAATAGCATGTGCTAATAATTTTTGGTGAATAAGTGAATCTGTCTTTAAGAATAAGAATTCAAGAGTGAATTAAAGCGTCGATTAGTATGTATAATATATGATTCATTTAGCAACTACTAAGATCCTACTACACCAGGCACTGCACAGGGCCTTATTAGGTGGCCAAATGAGAAAATGCTTGCTTTCCAGGAGCCCCCACACTAACGTGAGAGACCCAAGTTCCAGTAAATTGAGGTCAGTGCTAGGATGAGGAACTCTGCACAGGCAAGTACTAGAAAACAAAGGGAAATAAAAGGGAACAAGGGGAGCAAGGGGAACCTGCCTCAGCTCCCTCCTCACTCCTTGAACACAACGTTATTTCTAGAAACAGGATCTCCAAGGCCTATGAACCAAGGCAAAGACAGTCACACAGAGGGAAAGTAATCAGAAATATGTACGGCCAGTGACGTCACAATGCCTATAGAATATTGTAAACACACACGTAGCTGCGAATTTCCACAGGAAATACAAATTGCTTATGAAGACTTTTCAGATCTCAGTTTGGATATTATCACAATCTTCCAGTTGAATTCTGAAAAGCCACGCTGACTATGTTGGGATGAATAATGCTCCCCTATTTCTTTTTCCTATTTGTGTCCCTTCCTTAGACCTCTGGCTTTTAAGGGTTCCAGATGCTGAAAGCTTTTTGCACGTCTATGTGGATATGTGCTGCATGTGCCTCTGCATATGGCTACATATGTTTGTATGTAGGTGCATGTGAGTATACATACACATATGTATGTGTGTAGGCATATCTTTCAGCTCTTTGTTCATGATCAGTTGGCTCCAATATGCACCACTGATTGTCTTAGAAGGGATCATTCCAGAAGTCACTGCATTTGCTCCAGCCCGAACACTGGCACTTGCGCAGGTCAAATAAAGTAGCTTGTGCCATGGCTTCTCTGTGGGAAAGATGATCTCTAGAAACATCAGGAGAAGATGTCTGTATGAAGTGGAATATATACGCATCCAAAGAGAGTGAAGCCATGCATTCTAGTTTGGAGCAGGCAACCCATCCCCATTATCGTGAAAACAGCCATTCTGTCCCATACTTTTAGCAATTGATCAATTTTGGGGGGGTCTTGTGCCATTTCTTTACTTTTTGGCTTAAAGCTATATATGACCCCTTAGCCCATGGACTCTCTAACCCTGTGGATGAGGGTAGTATTGCCAAATTCTCTACTAATGAGGTGAAGACCAACGCTGTCTTTGAGAATGGAGATTCCCATGGACACCTGGCCAGTCTCATCATTTCATTTCATATCTGTATTCTCTCAGAAAGATTTGGTAATCCATGATTCAAACGTGACATTACTAGTAGCACTACTGGTAAGAGAAGTGTAACACAAGATGTTAAGGATTCAGGGAAAACATCTGTTGGGGGTGGGGAGGGGAACAAAGCCAAAAAAAAAAAAAAAAATGTCAGCTATACATATTAGAAGTTCCTGGATTCAGTCTGTTAAAGAAAAAGGAAACTTATCTTTAATCGTTTGTAAAAGGAAAGAATTAAAAGAAACAAGGTTTTGGGTCCAATAGCCTCCTATCTCCCCCATCCACAGGGCTCTATTAGAAGCCGGTGACAGCCCCTGTGTGGACAAGATAACGTCACTATCCAGAAAGGACCAGCAATGGGCTGATTTTTCACTCATGCTTCAGACTCCTGTAACCAGACGATGGCTAAGCAGGCTGTGCAGAAGGAAGATTGGCAAATCACGAAAGCAGAGACTGATTTTCTCCTTTATTGCCTAAAAGCAGATGAAATTATCCTTACATAACAAGCAGTCAGTAATTCTGTACCAATTGCCTGAGCTTCAATCAGTCTCTCCTCATGGTTATGGTTATCTTTTCATCTGATTTCCAATCTAAATCTCTTTTGGTTATTGAGCAAAGCCAGGTGATTCCTTAGCACCCTGCCTGTAGCAAGTGAGGGAAGATGCTCTTTTCATCCTACCAGCAGTGGCTAAAGTATCTCTTATTCTTTTTTATTTTTTTTTTTAAGATTTATTCATTTATTTGAGAGAAAGAGAGAGCAGGTAGGGGGCAGAGGGACAGGGAGAGAGAGAATCTTCAACAGACTCCACAGAGCCAGATGTGTGGCCGAATCTCATGGCCCGGAGACTATGACCTGAGCAGAAATCAAGACTCAGAATTCTCAATTGACTGAGCCACCCAGGCACCCCAGTATCTCTTATTTTTATATTCTATTAGTTCCTGCAGAGTGTATGACCATTCCTAGGTTACTTTTTGCAAAATTCATCTCCCCAAAGATCATGAAGTACAAATCATTTCAGTTGATCATTAAACTCACCAACTGTTAATTTAAAACTTATGGAAGTGAGACATTTGAAACTGGTTCCTGTGGACACAGAGTCCCCTAGAAAACTTATTCTTGGAGCAAAATATCTATCTTTCTGGAATGATTCTGCTTGTATTCTGTTTTGAAGACAGAGGGGGAAGTGTTGATTCTTAATCATGCCTTCTCCTCTCCTGAGAGTTGGTCCAAGAGGTCAAAGTTGATGAAAGACTGACACACAGAATTTCATTTTGTAAGGGGGTGCAACTCTCACCTGGTTTGGGCAGTGCAGCCACTGCCCTTTATGCTTTCGCTACAGAATTTACCCCTCATCTGTCCACTGCACTTCACCTCGGCTGACGCTCAATTTAGGTGCCGTCACCTCTCATCTGAGCATCAAGACACTTCCAACTGGTATCTCTGCTGTTACTCTTGCCAACTTCAGTGCTTTCTCCATAGCAGCAGTTACTTTGAATTATGTCATGTTCATGCCTGGGCCTCACCAATGATTTCTTATTTTCCTTAGAATGAAATCCAGCTCTGTGTCCCATGTACTAGTGGCCTCCGAGGCCTCAAGATGAACAACTTCCTGCCCTTTCTATTATGTTTTCCTCTCCCTGACTTTGTTAAATTTTTTTTTTCCAACAGAACTCTTCCATTCTATTTTTGAGCCTTGCACTTACTATTCCCTCTGCCTGAACTTAACCTTTCTGGCTCCTCTGTATCTCAGTATTAGTTCAAACACCCTCTCTTCAGGGAAGCCACCTCTGATGCACCATTTAAGGGTCACTACCTATGACATAAACCTATGCACTGTCTTTATAGCACTCAGTGCTGCTTGGAATTTTAAGCACACAGACAATGGGGTTACCCAACGGTATCGTCTCTGTAAATAGTTCGTGAAATCTGGTCTGAACTTCTATCATGGAATTATAACTTTATTAGTAGAACTACTAATCTTTGATATGCAGTCTACATCTAAAGTTGTTCCAATCACATAATTTCATGGTTGAACATTGAGTTATTTGGAAAGATTTTAAGATACAATGTTTTCCAGTAAAAAATTCTAGTATGCTGTCAAACCACGTGGCCTGCACTAGGCAAAGAATAACATGATTGTGAGCATAGAATGGACCGGGTTCTTAGCAATATGCCATAAAACTTGCCACTCCACTGATATGTGACCTTTATAGCTTGTAGCTTTTAAAATCATATTCTTACCCAGTGCTGCATGTCACTCTCATTAAAATAACAATTAACCCTATACACTGCTGAGTGGCGTTAGTATCTTTTACAAGAAAAGCACATGATTTCATTTCATGCAAAATGAATATAAAAGGTCATGCAAATAACTCAACTGTTTTCTTTCTATAAGTCACCATATGAGCTGGAAGGAAACCAGCACAACTTAATTCACAGGAACATAAGCCAACACCTTCATAAGGAAGATAAAAGTGAAAAAAATAGAAGCAGGAGAATCTTACCTGTAGAGTAGCATGTAAAAGATGCAAAATTGGGTACCAGAAGCCACATGTGATATATAGATGGATGGAGATTCCAATCCATGTATAGCTGAAAATTCAAACATTCTCTGACTGGATGCATTTATTCTGCTGCTCTATTAAACTCAGACTTGCAGCCCTGGGTCATTTGCATTTGCATTAATGACTTTAAATTAATGCAATAGCTTCATTACTGCATATAGCCATTATTTGATTATCCAATTCACAAATAGGTGTTCTGTTTTCAACAGTGATAATAAAACCATTTGAATTTGAAGATGTTGGAGTTAAGCTAACAAGTTCAACAACTATTAAGAAGTCTTATGAATGGGATAAAAGGAAACATTTTATTTATAAATAGTTGACAGAGAACTCCATTGTGTAATCTCCTTATCATAAAAATGCAAACACAGGAAGATAGTTGCATATTTCAAACTTATAATTTCTTTGGAAATATGTACTAGATAGCATGATTAAAAACCCAAGTCTTTGTTGATCCTGGTTCAAATTCAGAAGCTATCTTCTTTTCCAAGTGGAGAAAACACGGACAACGTCCTCCAATACCATTAGAAGATTTCTAGTGGAAAGAGTCCCTAATACTCCTGTAGGAAGCATATGTTGTGGAAGTCAGCCACACAATTTGACACTTGATAAAAGTTGCGCAAAGGAGTATCATTTGTCAGAGCACAGTTTGATAGATGAAATTAAAATATGAATAAAAGTGTATGTTGTAAGAAAGACCTCAGGATCCATATAGTGAAATTTCCCAGCTAACGTGGAGTCCTTGTATGGCACAGATAAATATGGTCATTTAGTTCCGTTATCATATTTCTAGTTATGATATCACCATTATATAGCTTTGAGTAATAGAAGTTCTTTCCATTGCAAATAGAAGTCCAGGAGATCCCTGTAGCACATTCTTTTACTCTCTTTGACTTACTCACCACTTATGTTCCTCTTCTATATACAACCCTCAAAACATTTTGAGATACCTGTTTTCTAGTAAACACCTCAACCATTCCTCAGAAGACAGAGTTTCTAGTTGCTTAATTATAAAGCCAGTTTCTAGTACAATGTCTTGCCTGGATTCCTTTTTGATGGATTTGGTTTATAACTAAAATGTGATATCTGGAATTAAGTGCAGTTCTTTAACCATGGTCTATTACTCTTCTGATTTCAAGGTGCCATAATTCTATTAATGTAACTCAAATTTTGTTAGTCTTTAAATAGCCACATACCTCATCATTGGCTCATATTATCTTGCAGTCAAAATGTCTCGTATTATTTTTCTAACTATCTCATCTAAATCTTGCAAATTGTCTCACCAGAATGTGGTAATTTTACTTGAGGTGAAGTCCAAAGGAATCAAAATGTGTTTTGCTTATCCATGCTGCCTGGTAGGGTCCCCCCTCTTATTTTCTAGACTTTACATTCAATGGGTGTTCAGTTCCCTGACGGTGTTTTTCTGATTTACTCTCTTTTATGTACCTAAAATATTTCCTCTATCTCTCCCAGTCTTACCAAACTTGCAAAGCTCATATGATCTGTTTCCAGAATGTCATATTTTCTAATAAGGCCATTCCACAGTGCCCTTACTCTTTCCCCTGAATTTTCAGAGTAAAAACAGTCAATTCCCTTTGAGATTAATCACACATAATTCTACACTACAATGGAGGTTTTCACAAATATGTACCCTGGCAGCCCAACTAGAACACACACTGTTCAAAGGAAGAGATCTACTTTGAATTTTCCTTAACATGCTTCAATGAAGAATCAAGTAAGCAAAAGCCACTCAAAGAATGCTTGATAAATAGTAAGAAAAAAAAAATTTGTTTATCACTATGGCTAGGAAAAAACTAGACTTGGGTCTTCATCTTGAAGGGGTCATAGATTTGTCAAGATTCTTCTTTCAGGCTGATTTGATCTTTGCCTTGAGAGCTGAGCTGCAGAAGGCATTACATAGAGAGAGTGGTTCTAATCATTATTTCTGGATTATCTACTCTACCCATTTTCAAAAATATAATGTTGCTTATTAGGCACTATTTAGATTTCCCCCCTTGTTATCTTATGCCATTTTAACAGGTTTTGATGTAAGAAGACATTTGCATAATATTCTCCTGGCTGGACTCTAGGTATATTGTCTTCTCTTTCCCAATCTCTGCACAATGCAGTAAGTAGGATCTGTTCTAACAAGCACAAAAAAAATAATTAAATCTTAGTATGTGTTTTGTAGATATAGGTTTTAATGTCTAAACCACGAGAGACTCAAAGGTGACATCAAAACAGGGTCTGTACCTCTTATTAAGTATTGGTTAAATGGCTGTTAGTCATGATGGCTGTTAAGTTTGGGTTTACAAACTACTCCCTACAGTATTCATGGTCAATTCATTAAATTCTTTATGACATTACCAGTGATAATACTGGTAACCCGTAGACGTGTTTGAATGGACTCAAACATCGTAATGACCACACTTGCATGTGTAATTCCAATCAGAAGTGTGGCAGTCTAGTTCTGGGCACATATTTCCCATAACTTTTCCCTAAACTACATCATCATTCGTTCTTTCAAAAGAGGTTAGGGCCTGTATTAAAATAAGTTATACTTCCAACAGTCCTAAGAGGCAGCCACATACTGGTTCTGGCTTGGTTGTGACTTTATTTAGATTACACCTGTTGGGTGGCAGAAGGAGTAGAAAACATTCTCTGGTCTCTTTTACTTATATATTGGTTTGGGGTGATAACGTTGTATTTTGATTTATTTTGAGCTTCAGCATTTCAACTAATTAAGACCAAAATAGTCAAACATTGTTATTGGCTCTGCATTTGAGAGCAGTTTCTAGAAAACCTGGCTTGGATCCAAGGCAACTCTCCCTCTCCCTGGGGTGGGGTTTTAGCAGCACCGTTTTCTACTGCAACTCGGGTGCAAACTGATAATCTCAGCAAGTTCACAAGGTTTCACATTCTATTAGAGAAGGAGAACAAAGGAACAACAGAATTAGAGACAAAAGATGGGACCAAATGTCAAGAAGAAGGTTCATTAAAAACTGAAGACAAACCTGTGAAACCTGCACCTGAAAAATGTTTACATCTTCATAGGAAAGGGCCCGTTCTGGATTCAGTGACTGATTTGTGGGGGGTCACAGTGACACAGGGAAATGGTATCCTTTGTTCACCGAAGCTGCTACCCAAAGAACCCAATTTTAAATCTCTTTCGTTTTGAAATACATTTTTCTTCTCTCTTTCTCTGAACAGTCATCGAGAGGCTTAATTAATGAATTAGTATTTGCAGAAATCTTTGATATTCCAAGATGAAAGGTTTTGCGTCAGGGTACAGCATCGGCACCAGCAGTAAAATGTCCTCTTGATGACAGAATGCATGAAGTGTTGAACTGGAATGCATTTGACAGCTGCGATTAGAGAGGTTTGATCCTGTTTTCCTCCTCTGTTTTTATCATGTACATTATTCCCAAGGATACGAGGCTAATAGGAAAGGTAAATTCTCATTGGCCAGACATTGTTGATATATATACACACATACACATTCCCCAGTGGTTAAGGCAGGTGGAAAGTTTATGGGCAGCCTCTTTCTGGGGCAATAAAAGCTTCTTTTATTTCAAATTCTCTTTTTACACCAGTTGCTATTACTCTGAAAAGCTCCTGGCATTTGGAAGGCAATAAGCAGGGCATAAAATCCATTCTTTCCTGAACAGGTCCCATTCCTAGGACTGCTTTTAAACTAACTAGTTTACAGCAAAGAAACAGACAGCTGGGTCTCCTGCAAAGGCTCTCAGGGAAAGCAGGGACCAGAGACCTGCTAAGTACCTGAGTGCAGTACATGGTCGGTGGGTAAGCTAACAAATAGATCTAGAACTATTTTCTTACACAGCTGAAATTCCTTGGATCTAAAATATAACTAAGTTGACAGAAATGATGCCAGTTGCGGGGAGAGGAAATGACTTTTAAATTCCCATTTTCTGCAGAATACCTCTTTCTTGGTTTGGGTTCACTGAAAGTCTTTTGAGAAAATACCCTCTCAAGTTGGGGTAGGGATGTGGAAGAATATAGAATTGGGGTAGATATCTGTTGCCTTCCCAGGACCATAAATTCCACACTGAATTTATTAAATCGTTTTAAGATAATTTTAAATCATCTTAAAATGATTTAAAATGATAAATCATTTTATCATTTACCTGGCAAAATGTGGGTCTACATGGCATCTTTGTAGTGTAAAAATCAAACCAGAATATACCTCATTGTATGTCTAAATGTCTGTCAGGCGCCAGCGCCTGTCAGCCAGCAGCCGATTTTCTCCCTTCTTCCTTAGGAGGAATGGTCATCCTTCTCTGTGAGAGGCTGGACTGGCCAAGATGACCTCACTGATTTGGGCCTGACATGAAATGAAATTCTAGGCACAGGAGATACATGTGGGCATCAGTTGCTGGGATTCTGGAGAGAATCTTATGAATGTTCAGAATAAGCCCCTGATAGATCTAGTCTTGTGGTAACAAGACCAATTTCCAGAACCACAGTGAAAAATATCTAAGGATAAAGGCAACTCCTAGTTCAGAAATAACTTGGAAACAGGGCCTGAATTTGGACCAGTTGCCTTAAGTTGTATCTTAAATTGGGTCCTGTTCATGCCTTCCAAATGGTAACAGTGCAAAACTCCCTACTGAACACAATGGCAGAATTATAAACACCTGACAAATAAAAGATGTAAAACTTCTCAATTAGTAAATACTTCAGTGGAAAAAAAAATTATAAAAAATGTGTGAAGTAAGTTGCTCCACAAGGAGGATTTTAGCCCTCACACTCTTCTATAGGCTTTTGTGCAATAGTAATAGCATTTGCCTGTCATTACTAGGTGCGCAAGTATGATTGGATAGCATCCAACTCCATTTTTCTGGGCAAAGGAACAGAGAAACATGTTCCAGAGAGCTAGAGGGGAACCTGGTAGAGAATCTCAGGAGAGCGGATTAAATGCAAGGACTATTTGTATTTTCAAGAGGGTTTTACTTCACCTTTCAAAAGGGCATTAATAAAAGAATTGTCAGGAGATAAAATTGACTGTTACCATTTGGAAGATAGAGCCACTTGGGGAGCCAGACATGAGGCCAAGAACATGGCTGAAGTGTCATGGACCAAGGGAGAGAAAGGCTCTCTCACCGGGAGTTGGTGATTGGCGCAAGACTATGGTTTCCTGATGCTTTCTGCTGCCATCTGTAATCTGAAAATGGAGGGTGGGTTGATTTTCTTTCTGTTAACTTAAATTGCTTCCTGTGATGTTGCTTTGGATAATTGCAAGGATGGTTATGCTATAGATAATTTCTGCATAAATGAAATGGCAGTTTACTAGCTTTAAAATACATATCCAAATCCTCACAAGCTTTATTCAAATCCACAACACAAACAAGGTCTCTGTGGGCAAAAGCATAGAGAGGCAATTCCTTTATGAGCACCGCGTAGACACTGGCTGTGGCTGTGTGGCCCACAGCCGACATTGTTCAACTCAAGAAATTTTAGTTTGGGGCTGTACTTCAAAGTAATGAATATCTAGGAAGGTTTGCAGTTAATCCTCTACTGTTGTTAATTTGGAAATAGATGAAGGCTGGGTCCCATCCTGGGATAACCTGTTGATGGAATAGAATCTTAGAAATTCTCCAAGTCCCACATTTTGGGCTTCCACTCTCCTTCTTCACTAGATTTCCAGAAATGGAACTGTCCATAGGTGAAGGTAAAAGGGTAGCTGGTTTGAAAGTCCTTGGGTGCATGGTTTGCTTTGAGGGGAGAGAGGTTGCCGTTCGGGAAATAGTGCTTGCCTCCCACAGTTGCAGTCACACTAATGTCATTTGGTCAGACGAGAATAAACGAAGGGGTGTTTGCTACCCATGAGGTCATGTGTAAAGCAAAATGGTAGTTCTTCCAATTTATTATGCTTGGGAAATTTGCAAATTCTGACGGAGGGTATTTATGTATTTCAGATGAAACCTCTGGTCAAAGACATTATTCATTTACTGATTTATTAATACATCAAAATCCTGAAGCTGGCAAATCTCTTTCTTGTCCACTGACCAAAGGGTGTCTTTTTTTTTTTTTGGTCTTTTTAGTTCTCAGTTCTTGTCCCCCTATTTCAGGCGTTTGCCTGACCCTTTTTTCCTCTCTCTAGCCATTTCCCACCCTTGCTGTCTTTTCTCTAATTTCTTATTCACATTCAGATTTCTGAAGCTGATAAGCGCTCAGGCTGTGCTTCTGTCCTGGAGAGTTCCCACTGTAAAGGAGGGGACATTTAGGTTTAGGAATCTGGAGAGTAATTTAAGAGGGATAGTCTCCCCTCTGGATCACATTCAAGAGTGCTTAGCAAACTTTGCGTAAAATGTGCTTTTTCAATTCAGGGCCGGTTTATCTGTTTGGGGTTCATAGCTTCTATGCCCTGTCGCATTATCAATGCATTCTGACCATGCTCAGCTAAGAAAGTAAATTTGCCTCACAGTGTGACGATGGGGAAATAGGAGCCCTCAAGATGATTGTTTCGAAAGTTAGCAACCCCCTGCCAAACTCCTTGAGACTTCCCTCAAATGTTTAAATTTGAAATGTTATGATGATCTGCATATTTTGGGTTCACAGGACAGACAGAAGCTGGAGACTCTACGGGGGCTACGGTCTGTATTCACAGTGAAGTCACCTACTTGTCTCCTCTTAGACACGTCTGGCTAACTCAACCATTGGCTTTGGTTTTCCCCAAGTACAATAATTACCAACTCACTGAATCCTCTGTCTCTTACCAAATTTCCGATTTCTTCTTGTAAGTCTACATAGTCTTATAGCAAACTCTGTGCTTCCAACATTAGTGATTATCAAAAGTTTTAGTTAATAGGTTTGTAATAGTTAAGTAAACAAATAAAGGTTTGCATCACTATAATGTGCATTGCAAAACTAATTTGTCTTTGTATAGTTTGCAGTCTGCAATAGGACATAGGTTATCTCATATTTAGAAACCAGATTTTCCTTATTTCTGAACCAATCTCTCTCATTTATAAAAGTAATATTCAAGATTTAACTAAATTTAAATAATTGCCATAAACCTACTCTTATTTTTATTTTCTGGAATCGCTCTTCATTAAAACTCGGCGTTAAGTAGACGTAATAAACTTAAATGAAGGCTTCTGACAAGACCAGTCAAATGAAATCAATTAAATTTTAACTTCTATAATAGACTTCAACATTTGAGCTTGGAATTTCTTGACATGAAGCCAAGGTTCATTCTGGTTTTAACAGAACTGGTCTCCTTATCACTGTTTTAATAAAGATATTTTTAAAAAAGATTTTTTAAATTTATTTATTTGACAGACGGAGATCACAAGTAGGCAGAGAAGCAGGCAGAGAGAGAGAGGGAAGGAAGCAGGCTCCCTGCTGAGCAGAGAGCCCGATGGTAGGCTCCTCGGACCCTGGGATCATGACCTGAGCTGAAGGCAGAGCCTTTAACCCACTGAGCCACCCAGGCGCCTTTAATAAAGATATTTTTACAAAATCTTAAAACAGGCCATTGGCCAGAATGCTATCCCTCATTATCAGCAATCACTATGGATTTTAGGATGAGATTTATGACTCGTGTATGTGTGGGAACAGTCGTACCTTTCATCTACTATTCCTATTTTGTTTAGGATCTTATGGGAACTAGAAATAATAGTTATATTCCTTATGATATTTATAATAATTGTCATTTATCTAGAACTAATCATCTCCTGGACAGTTGATAATATGCCCCTGTTGCACTGTGGAGGAATAGAAGACACTCTAAAGTGTCTATTTTACAGTTATGTAAACCTGGATACAGGACAGGTCATTTACTCAAGATCCCTTCAAAATGTTAGGGACTTCTTGGCATGCTATCAAATGCAGAAGGGGCCAGAGTAAACACGCTCCTCTGCACAGTCCATCATGCTAGTGTAGTATTTTGCATTTATCATTTATCTCCAAATATATTAGGGATATATTCAGTAAGTAGAAACCTCGAGACAGAAGCTGGGGAAATAAAAATACATATTTTATTCCTCAATAGAGATTGTTGACAATGGCATATAAAAATAAACAAAAACGACCAAACGAATACAGAGGAACGCAATCCAAACCTGCAGTGGCTGCTCCCTGAAAAGTCAAAGAATACTTCCTTAAGAATGTGATCCTTGTTTATGCACCACACCCAGTGCTCCATGCAATACGTGCCCTCCATAATACCCACCACCAGGCATAAACAATGAATGCTGGAACACTGAAAAGAAATAAAATAAAATAAAATGGAAAAACAGAACAAATCAAAACAAAAAACTAACAGCACGTAGCAAAAAAATAAATAAATAAATGAAGAATGCGATCCTTGTGTTTAGTGCTCCCCCAGGGCATGGGGCTGATAATAGAGGAGAGAGGGGAGGCCAGAGTGTAGAGCACGCCTGGAGGAAGGAAAAAGGGATCTGCAGGACTGTGGAAGGGTAGAGCAGCTAGAAATGAGATCTGAAAATGGGCAGAGAATAAGTCATTTGGGGGCCTGGCTGATCATGCTAAAGTGGTGTAAGGTTCATTTTAGTGGAACAGAGATAACCTGACCGATTGCAAAGAGAGGATCTCCTGGGGAGGTACTAAGAAATGATGAGGTTGGATGCAAGAGGTAATATGGTCCTGTGTTAGAAGAATTTGTGAGGCACACAGGAGGAGGTGATTTTGACATAATTAACAGGGACCTAAAGAATGACAGGAGAGTTTAGGTGACCTAATTTAATGTTCAAACCTTTGACACTTTTGATAATGCATGGAAGAGGTACCCCAGTAATTATGCCAGTATGATAGCCAACAACCAGGACTGTCCTGGGCCACCAAGGACATGTGTTCATCCAGAGGATAGGGTCACACCTGTCCATCCTTGCTGGTGACAAAACCTAGATGTTAGAAGAAAGCATCCTTAGCAGCACTGTTCAGGAAAACAAGAAATACAACAGCTTAGGACACTAATACTCACAAGAACTCTTGCATTTTAAAAGACTCTGTTGGAAGAGCTGTAGTACTTTAACTCCAGCTAATCACTTTCTAATATTTGCAGGCGCTCCAACCCAGATTCATTACATTAGAACTCTGAGGGCTAGAGCCTGTGCATTAATTAAAAAAAAAAAAATCCACAGATGTTTCTGCTGTAGAACCAGCATTAGAAACCACTGAATTAGAATACAGCCTTCTTGGGACGCCTGGGTGGCTCAGTTGGTTGGACGACTGCCTTCGGCTCAGGTCATGATCCGTGAGTCCCGGCATCGAGTCCCGCATCAGGCTCCCAACTCCATGGGGAGTCTGCTTCTCTCTCTGACCTTCTCCTCATTCATGCTCTCTCTCACTGTCTCTCTCTCAAGTAAATAAATAAAATCTTAAAAAAAAAAAAAGAATACAGCCTTCTTGGGAGAATTGTTCATGTCCTAAATTTCTTTGAATCAGTTCAAGTTCTTAACACACCGCTTTAGACTTGGTAGATTCTCAACATTATTCAGTCATTTGGGGGCAAGCAAGGGACTGAGTCCCTTTGAAGGGCTAAGTAGAACTCATTTGTACTGGCATATTAATTGTGTGTATGCAAATGCATGATGTTAGGATATTTGAAAGAAAATTCTCTTAAGTGGTTAAACAGACCTTTATATAATCTTGTTTACAGGATTAATTTATTTAGCAAACTCTTTTTCATAGATAGCACAAGGGCAAACTTCAGTCCCACTACCTTCTGAATCATCACAGTGTCCATATTTGTGGGGGTCCAAATTAATGAGTTTTTACAGAGCAGATTGTTGAGCTGTCAAGCCTGCAACACTGACAGTGGTAATGCAGGGCTTTTTAATCGCAGAGAATAAATGAAGTTTTCCTAGATGGTAGCTGATCTACAAGATATTTGTATTTCATACTGCTAATAAATGTTCATTAAAACATGTTTCATTATTAATTATACAGACTAGCATTCAGTGCTCCAGTAAATTGTATCCCCATTATAATAAACGTATTTAATTACAGAAGTTCAGTAGTAAAGCTTATTTTTGTAAAGCCATTTTATTAGGTGTGTCATATGGTTTAAAAACCGCAGAGGCAGACCTCACAACGCATGAAGATTGTTTAAACATGTCAGAGTGGAGATTACTATATTACTAGGTGACAACTGATCTCAAATTTACAATTACCACTTTTATTTTACTATATCTTGCATTAGTCTTAGAACATGATGAACTGACCACTGGTATTGAATACAAGATGGGCATCACCCATTTTGGATCTCTTGCGCCGACACATTATCCACAGTTACCTGTGGCTTTATATTGGCCACACATTATTAAGGAGCAGTGTCATCCCTGCCCAGAATGGGAATTACACTGGGGTGTCTGGGTGCTTCTACATTGTTTTGAGAAATGGACTCTTCTTTTTAAATATTTTTTAAATTTTTTTATAAACATAGAATGTATTATTAGTCCCAGGGGTACAGGTCCGTGAATCGCGAGGTTTACAGACTTCACAGCACTCACCATAGCACATACGCTCCCCAGTGTCTATAACCCCACCACCTTCTCCCTCCCTTCTCCCCCCAGCAACCCTCAGTTTGTTTTGTGAGATTAAGAATCTCTTATGGTTTGTCTCCTTCCCGATCCCATCTTGTTTCATTTTTTCTTTTCCTACCCCCCAACCCCCCCCACGTTGCACCTCCACTTCCTCATATCAGGGAGATCATATGATAGTTGTCTTTCTCCGATTGACTTATTTCGCTAAGCGTAATATCCTCTAGTTCCATCCACGTCATCTCAAATGGCAAGATTTCATTTCTTTTGATGGCTGCATAGTATTCCATTGTATATATATACCACATCTTCTTTATCTAGGTTTTTTCCATAGTTTGGCTATTGTGGACATTGCTGCTATAAAGAGAAATGGACTCTTGAAGTGGAAAGTATTCACCCCATTCACTTGAGTTTACTTACACATGACAATTTCATGCTGGGGGAGGGGAACCATGTTGAGCTCGAAGAAAATGAGCCCCCACAAGGCTGAAGCAATGGCCCTCAATTACACAGCAAAATTAGGCAAGCAGATGAGGACAAAAGAATCAAGGAGAGGCTGCAGTGTGTACTGGGCTGAGGAGCTTCAGAGAGCCAAGGAATTAAACCTTGTCTCTGCAAGCTACAATCCTATGCCAGTGGTCAAACTATTCCACCTCGAGATCCAGTTTTCTTACACATAGGTCGTCAAGTCCTATCTGCCTTGCTGGCCTGGTGTCTGTAAAAGACTCACTGTGGGGTCTGGCACCCAAGAACCTGAAATTGTGTTAATTCCCTCATTTGCCCCTAGAAACTGCATTTTTCACTTTGTGATCCCTTCTGCTTTCCACTGGCTCTCAGCTGCCGCTTCTCATTCTCTCTGAGATTGTGTTCTAGGTTTCTTATTGGTTCCTGCACGATAGTCTTCCGAGGGGTCCTGTTGGCCGTGTTTTGGCATATTAGGAAGAGCTGCCTGGGGAGATGGAGAATCCCCCACCTCTGGGGAGACTCTCAGCGTGACCTGAAGCCATGTCAGAGAATATTTAGAATAGAGGCTGATAAATAAGTGAAAACTTTGAATTTAGATGATTTCTTTTTTTTTTTTTTAAGATTTTACTTATTTATTTGACAGAGAGATCATGAGTCAGAAGAGGCAGACAGAGAGAGAGAGGGGGAAGCAGGCCTTCTGCTGAGCAGGGAGCCCCATGTGGGGCTCGAACCCAGGATCCTGAGATCATGACCCGAGCTGAAGGCAGAGGACTAACCCACTTAGATGATTTCTAACTTTCTTTCATAGTGGCCATTCTATGATAACATTTCCTTGGCATCTAGAGTTAAGAGGGAACATTTGATAAAATTTGGTCTGACCAACTAACTTACACAGAAGGATGCCTCCTTTGTCTTATAGTTCCTGTGGCTATACACAGGCCCTAAAACTGAACAAAATCTCCTTATTGTAGAACTGAGGGACCTTAGAGACCTGCAGAAGTGGAGTGACTCGTCCAGGTTCCTACAAACTTACTGTCAGCACGTGGAATCGATCATTGTTGCATGCTTATTTTTTTGAGCAAGCCTGAGGTTGGAATACCTATTGGTCCTACAGGCACATACTGAATATTTAATTGCGATTGTTTAAGGCTGGTCTTATCCAGATCTCAGTGCTTCATTCTTTGCATCATCTCACACGTGAGAATTCACAGAGTATGAGTGTGCACGTGGGCATTTGATAGGTTTTTGGACTTTCCTGGGAAGTGACATCTTTCTTACTTTTTTTTAGGTCAAGTTTTTCCACACTTGGTTTCAGCTTGTGGAGAAATTAAAATGTGGTTTCTCTCTCTCTGAGCATGATATAAGTAAAGCAACATAAAAACAAAGAGAGTGTCTTCTTTTGATAAAGCTACCTCACCCTTGCCAAAATGCTGTCTTGAGTTTCTATACCATAAACAAAGGTATATTTTACCATAAACTTTGAGATTCCTCCCTGCCCCCCCCCTTTTTTCCTGGTTTGGCTGCAGGGAGGAGTCACTTCCATTCGTAATCTGTGGCTGTGAGTGGCTTGCTTCAGACACAGTAGAGATAATTAGCAAGGATAAGTATCCAACAAGAGGATTAGGCATTCATATGAGTAAGAATAACATCTGCAGTGACATGATAAAAATGATACAGACCATTAAATTGCATACATCAGGGCATAAACTGATCACCAGCTGAGGTCAGAAAGAAATCTCCCCTCCTGGTATAATATTGTAGAATTAAGCAAATTTGGGGGTTTTATGCTGTATTTTAGAACATCCGTTACCATCTAGCCTCAAAAACAAACTCCTAGTCCTTGATCATCTTCTTTTCAGCATTTCCAGTGACCTGAAACACTCAAGGTTTACACTCAAATCCATGCTGTCCTTACTACCACAGACATCCTAACACGCACCCCCAAGGGCTTCATGCTTCTGTCACTCCTGTGAATAGCGGCATGGTGCTTTCCTCTCTCTTGTGCTTGTCCTCTTTATGGTCAATAACATTCATTAAGGAGATGGATGGTCAAAATTTGATGTGTAAGCTGGGGATTAGAGTTGGTGTAAGTTTCAAAACTGAAACACAGATTTGCTTTTAATCCTTCCCTCATTCATAAGGTCTCCAATACAATTACTAAAATATGAATGTATTAATCATTTAATGATGGCCCACTATGTGGCACACATTGTTCTAGGTGCCAAAAATTTAGCAGTGGATAAAAAAAATAAATTGTTTGCTTTGAAAAGAAAACAGACAATTACAGGACAAAAGAAAGACAGACACTTAGAAAACGTGAACAGCACTAGAGTCAACTAGATCAGCAGATTTCCACAGAATAACCTCACCCAACAATAGCAGAATATATTCTTCTCAAAGCACATGTACACACCCTCCAAGACAGTCCATATGCCAAGTCTGAAAGTAAACCTCAGTATATTTAAAAGGATAGAACTAATACAAAAAAAATCTCTGACCACAATGGAATAAAATTAGAAATTAATAACAGAAAGAAACTGGAAAGCTTGCAAATATTTAGGAATTCAATAACACATTCCTTAAAGACTAATAGTCAAAGGAAAAACCAAATACATTGTGATCACCAAAACAGTATGGTACTGGCACAAAAACAGACACATAGTCCAGTGGAACAGAATACTAACAGACACATGAAAAAATGTTCATCATCATTAGCCATCAGGGAGAGTCAGATCAAAACCACATTGAAATACCACCTTACACCAGTCAGAATGGCCAAAATCAACAAAACAGTAAACAACAAGTGTTGGAGAGGATGTGGAGAAAGGGGAACCCTCTTCTACTGTTGGTGGGAATGCAAGTTAGTGCAGCCACTTTGGAAAACAGTGTGGAGATTCCTTAAGAAATTAAAAATAGAGCTTCCCTATAACCCTGCAACTGCACTACTAGGTATTTACCCCAAAGATACAGATGAAGTGAAAAGAAGGGCCATCTGTACCCCAATGTTCATAGCAGCAATGGCCATAGTCACCAAACTATGGAAAGAGCCAAGATGCCCTTCAACAGACAAATGGACAAAATAGATATGGTCCATATATTCAATGGAGTATTATGCCTCCATCAGAAAGGGTGGATACGCAACTGTTGTATCAACATGGATGGGACTGGAGGAGATTATGTTCAGTGAAATAAGTCAAGCAGAGAAAGTCAATTATCATATGGTTTCACTTACTTGTGGAACATAAGGAATAACATGGAGGACATTAGGAGGTGGAGAGAAGTGAGCTGGGGGAAATCAGGGGAGGAGACAAACAATGAGAGACTGTGGACTCTGAGAATCAAACTGAGGGTTTTGGAGGGGATAGGAATGGGGGGTTGGGTAAGCCTGGTGATAGGTATTAAGGAGGGCACATATTGCATGGAGCACTGGGTGCGGTGAATAAAATGAATTTTGGAACACTGAAAAAAATTTTTTTAATTAAAAAAGAAGAAAATATTTTTAAATGAATGAAAATGAAGACAAAATACCAACACTTATGGGATACAGTCAAAGCAGCTCACACAAGAAAATTTGTAGCTGTGGGTGCCTATGTTAAAAAAGAAGGAAGACCTCAAATAAATAATGTATCTTTCTACCTTAAGACACTGGAAAAATTAGAGTGATATAAATCTAAAGTAAGCAAATAGAAGGAAATAGTCAAAATTAGAGTGGTATTAATGAAATAGGGAATAGAAAACAACAGAACAAAGTCAACTAAACCAAAAGCTGGTTCTTTGAAAAGATTAACAAAATTGGCAAACCCTTAACTGATTGATCAAACAAAAATGAGACTCATGTTATTAGAATCAGAAGTGAAAAGAGATACATTACTACTAGCGTTACAGAAATAGAAAGTCTTATAAAGGAATGTAAACAATTATATGTCAGCAAGTTAGGTAATATAGTTGAAATGGACAAATTCCTAGAAAGACACAAACTAATGAAACTGACTCAAGGACAAATCGACAATTTGGATAGACCAATCACAAGTAGAGATGAATTATACTATCCACAAAGGAAAGCTCGGGCCCAGGTGACTTCACAGATGAATTCTTCCTAACATTTAAGAAGGATTAATAATAGTTCCTCAAAAACTTTTCCAAAAAGTAAGAGAAACATTTCCCAATTCTTTATGTGAAGAGATTTTAAACGTGATACAAAACTAGAGAGAGACATTAAAAAATTAAAAATTAAAAAAAAAAACACCAATCCCATATCTCTTAGAATGT
Source organism: Mustela nivalis (assembly GCF_964662115.1). Lineage (NCBI taxonomy): Eukaryota > Metazoa > Chordata > Mammalia > Carnivora > Mustelidae > Mustela > Mustela nivalis. The sequence continues at coordinate 51,996,011 of NC_139033.1, forward strand.
GGACTGCAAAAATTTTTTTAACAAAATACTAGCAAACTGATACCAGTAAAACACTAAGACAATTATACACCATATCCAAATGGGATTTATCCCAGGAATGCAAGGTCAGTTTAACATCTGAAAATGCCTTAATGTAATACATCATATCCACAAAACAATTTTAAAAACCATGATATTTCTCCCCAAAAGTGGAAAGTATCACTGACATAATTCAGTAACTTTTTATGATAAAAATATGCCATGAACTAGGGAAAAATAGGAACACCTTCAAACTGATAAGGAGATTTAAAAAAAAATCCAGCTGACGTCCTACTCAATGAGAGAGAGAGAATGAGATGGAGAGAGGCAGAAGGGGCAGAGGGAAAGGGAGGGAGAAAATCTTAAGAAGGCTCCATGCCTGAGGTGGAATCCAACATGGGGTTCAATCTCACATCCCTGAGATTATGACCTGAGCCCAAATCAGGAGTCAGATGCTTAACTGACTGAGCCACCCAGGGACCCCCGAATGCTTTCTTCTTAAGACTGGAACCATAATAAGGGTATTTGCTCTTGTCACTTCTATTTTACACCATGTTAGAGAGCCTCACTATGGCAACTGCACAAGAAATATAAGTAAAAATCATCCAGATTGTCAAGGAAAAATTACTGAAGACCTAAATGCAAGAGCCAAACTATAAAACTCTGAGAAGATAAAATACCAAAACAGGCAATGCTATCTAGAGAAAGGAGATTCGTGGTTGTTTGGGGCCAGAGAGGGGAGAATGGGGGGATGGGATGAAAATAGCTAAAGGTACACTGCATCCTTTGGGCATGATGAACATGTTCTATAATTGACTGTGGTGATGGCTGTACATATCCATGAATATACTAAAAACTATAGAATTGTACACTTTAAGTGGATAAATTGAATGGTATATAAAATATATCTCAATAAATTCTTCTTCTGATTTTAAAAGCAACACATTAATAAACATATCAGATGGGGTTGAGTTTTAAAAAGAGCTGGTGATGGAGATGAGTGCCATTGTACATATGGGGCACAGGGATGACTTTCTCTTAGGAGCTTGCAATGAATGAAGCCTCGTTTTTAATATATGTTGATATTGTACTCATAAATACAAGATAGTCTCTTCTCATTCCTGTTGATACAGTAAGTGGCTCTTCTGAAGAATCCATAAAAGTGAGAGAAAAAAAGAATTAGGTACTCCTCTAATAGTTAAAGATTATCCATAGTATTTAGTATAATAAAAATAGAACTCGGATTTATATTGTCAGTTCACCTCCTGCATTTCTTTCTTACGGTCTTTCTTCTCCTTTTTCTCATTTTGCTTCTCCGCTCCTCCTTTGTATACTACTTCCCTACTCTTTTTCTCTTTATCCACTTCTTTCCTATGATCTTTTATCCCTCTTTTTTTTTCCTATTTCACTTTAGTGTCTTCATTTTCAGAGTCAAAAAGAAGTGAACATCAAAATAGGACATGCATCCAGGTACCATAAGCCAAGAGTCCCCTAATTAACTTACTTGTATGTGTTTTTTATTCCAGAAAAAGTAATGTAGTGACTTAAATTATCTAGAAAGGTTCTTACTTGCTTCCTCATTACATAAAATGCATTCATAGTTGAGAATCCAGGATTTCCTAACTCAGCACAAATTGACATTTTATGCTGGATGATTTTGTGTTGAACAGAGCTGTTCTGCACATTCTAGGATTTTAAGAGCAACCCTGTCCTCTGTGCACTAGACGTCAACAGCATGACTATTCCCCAAGTTTAACAATCAATGATATGCCCAGATATTGCCAAATATCTCCAGGAGGCAAAATCACCTCCTGTTGAGAATTACCATAAACTAGGCCTCTGAAGAAAGCTCTTTTCTTGATTGGTTCACATTCTTTCTTTGGTATGTCCTTTCTCTCTCCTAAAAGAAAAGTAGGTTTTAGAAAGGACATACTTAAAGCTGAGAGAGGACCAGGAGGGTGGTTTAGTTTTCATTTTATACTTTTTACAGAGTGCAGATCTAATGGCCCACTGAACAGGAATGGAAATTTTAACTTCAACAAATTTTAATTATAACTCATATGTGATACTTATGTTCTGTCATCTTTGGCTTCCTGCAAATTCAACAGGATGCATTTCCCCCCCTTTACTTCTTAGCCCCAATATATATTTTTGAAAGATCAACACATTAAGTACTTTCCTATTGGATTATAGAGATAGCTGAAATTCAACATTTGAAAGAATTAATGCAAATCTGAACAGAGTCTAGCAATAAGCAATTTTGCTTGCATGTCTACTAGACCAGGAGCAGTGGCTTATCTAAAAATAAACTGTGATGCAGCTCAGTCTCTCCAGGACTTTATTCATTGTCTGGCGATCAGTACATCTGCTTTTCCACCTCCTCTATTCCCATCATGAGGGTAATGAGCACTTCTTGTGTACCTGTTGTGTATAAGACACTACACTGGGCACCAAAATTTTTAGTAAAAGATGATAGAGGACAGATTCAGAACAAGCACAAGGCAGAAGGAGAAGACAGAAGACAGGCACCACCTACCCTAGTCTAAAGATTGGAAGAGACCCCAAAGATCAGCTCTCACCTGCACTTTGTCATGTTATTTTTGGATCATTTCTTTATAAAACAACCCTGAGCATTGTCGATCAAGAAGATGAGGCTATAAAGCAACCATTTATTTGGGGCCTTAGAGATTGTAATCAAACAAATCAAAAGTCAACCAAAATCATCAAAATCAAAACCAAAATCAAAACCATACTGGAAATCACAAGCAGAGAGTGTAAGCTTCTACAAGGTTATTTAGGTAAGTTGTTTTGGAAGAATGATGATTGGTGCTGGCAGAGTTCAACTGACTATCTGATACAGGATTGGCTGTTTAGCTAACACGCGTTGCATTATCTCTATTTCTGCACATAGATTGCCCTTCAAAGATCATGTCAAGTCTCTAAATGTGGAGTGAGTGTTCAAATTCAAACGCAAGACCGCGGATACCAACCAACAGCCAATGACCCGCGCTCCTTAATCCAGCAAGAAAATTAAATCATCCTTGGAAAGGGTGAAACCCACCTCTATAAAAAGTCAGTATGGGGGGGCGCCTGGGTGGCTCGGTGGGTTAAGCCGCTGCCTTTGGCTCAGGTCATGATCCCAGGGTCCTGGGATTGAGTCCCACATGATCCCAGGGTCCTAGGATTGAGTCCCACATCTCCGCTCAGCGGAGAGCCTGCTTTTCTCTCTCTCTCTCTCTCTCTCTCTCTCTCTGCCTGCCTCTCTGCCTACTTGTGATCTCTCTTTGTCAAATAAATAAATAAAATCTTAAAAAAAAAAAAAAGTCAGTATGGGGACTTGGCCACCCACCAGCAGAACATAAACCAGAGTTTCCAGAGAGGCAAATCACTGGTCTTTCTAGAAGCCCCAAAGATGTCCAGCCAAATCCTCCCAGAACTGGGCTAATGTCCGACCCTGAACATCAGCGACATTTGTGTAAGGACTAGCTATTCCTGAGTGCAACTGTGCGGCTAGGCAAGCAAAATATGCCCTTTGGGGTTGGAGTAGGAAAAGATCAAATGAGTAATATTTCAAACATTTTTTTCTTTTGAATTAAAATGCACGGTTTAAGCCATATTTCAATTATCAGCTTGACATTACTCTTTAAGCAAATGACTAGAGTTAACAAGAGAGCTACTACATTTTGAATACATTGATTTTCTGCTTGGTCTAAACTCTAAATAGCCGATTAGAAAGCTGTGAATCAGACAGACTCAGTGTACCTAATACATCCTGCAATATATTACAAACTGGAAACATTCGGATCTTTGAAGGTGAAATGAATTAAAAGCACATGATTGTTACAACTTCAATATATAAATAGTAACGACATACTAGCTCTTATCTGGCAATTTAAAAAATAGTCCACATTTTGTTATGCACGTCAACCTAATGCATAAAACTACTGAGCTTAAAGGTATAAAGAAACACAGATTTATTTTTCAAAAATGACTGTGAAATGAAATGAATACTTAATTGAACAGTTTCCAGTTACAGAATATGCTGATGTTGCCCTCCATTATTTTCATAAGCAGCAGGATATTTCCGCCGCTGTGTCTCTCACTTCTATCTTGGCATGACACTCTGGTTGTCCACATTTAGCCTGAGCCCCCATTTTATCGATCACAGGAATATCTCATCAGCTTAAATAGTATTCTTTGAATTAAGAATTAGTTGTCTTTGCTTAGCTCTACTCCCAGCACTGACAGTGTGACCTTGGGAAATGGCTTCACCTCTCAGTATCCCGAGTTTGTCTATCTATAAAATTATATTAATGAAATGATAGCACACACTATGTCATTGAGAAGGGTAAAAGGTGATTATAACAGCACAAGCTTGTTGTTGCAATTATAATGTTAGGGAAAGAATCCATGTAATGTTTCTAAGCCCTCCTTACAAACACTAAAAAGTATATTTCACTATATTTGGGGTTCTGAAATTTAAACATTATAATAGAATTGAGAAAGTGGAAGGAGACTTTATCTATTTGAGGTGATTATTTAGCATATAAATTGCATTTATTGATGCAAAGCACCACCCAGTAATTTTTCCAAGATGTTTTCCTCATACAAATCCAGGTATCAGATGGTCTTTGAGCCAAGAAAACTCAAGCATGGACGATTTTAAGCCTAGCACAGTGGACAGCAGCATACAAACATGGGAGCAAATCTAGAAGGAATATTTGCACCTTCAGCTGCCTTGGAGGGAAAGACAATGTAAGTCTTGTGTAGACTCTGACTTTACCTTTACCTCTACCTTTACCTTTACTGACTTTTACCCTGCTCCTGGCAAACCTTCCACTGCCTGTCAAATTTAATAGCTTTATGCCACCGTCTTATTTCTAGAAGGGACAGGGGAGTTTTTTCTCCCATCCAATTTCCCAGGCAGGCCCAAGATCTCCTACTGTATTGTCCCCTCTCCATACTTCAATACAACTCAGGGCTCCAGTTCCAGGAATCCAAAATTGTGTTGAGGTTTTATTGATAAAAACAAAACAAAGTGGTGATACATGGCCCGTCTCATGGTTCATTTGCAATAGATCTATTTGAAATAGATCAACAACTTACCAACAAGATTTCAGAATCGGGGCGGGGCGGGGGGGAGAACAGGGTGGGGAAGAGAGGCTCACTGGATAATTCCCTGTCACTTAAAATCCTTCTACCTACGCAGTCATGAATTGAGGTCAGCTATGATATTGTGTCACTGGAAAAGTGAGTCGAAGCTCAGCCCAGTCCACTTGGCCAGGCTCCACTTCAGGAATTAGCCATGTTTTGCTTGGTTGTGTTATATTTAATGCCTTTTGTTTCAAAGATACAGAAAGTTTGGAGAATATAGCAATGAAAGCGACCAAATGAAGGAAAATATTTTCTTTGAGGGCATCGTATAATCAGGTTTTTCAGTCTGTAAAAATCAAAGCTGAATAGACTCAAAGTCTACAAGTCTATAAAATTGAAAAGAATAGAGAGAGGATTGAGATAGACTTATTCATCAAATTCCAGAACAAAGGGCCCCCTTTGAAGCTTGAAAAAGGAGGATTTAGGATAAATGGAAAGAACTATTTTTTAACACAGTGGGGGATAAACTTACGGAACTCATTATCCCAACTACTGCTATTCATTAAAAATATAAATAGATACAGAGACAAAGATTCTTTTCTGAATAAAGATCAGTAATGGGTTACTAAGGAATGTTCAGGTTTAGTTCAATGGTTGGGAACTTCTGCCTTATTTTCATCCATACCTGGTTTTAAGTTCTAGCACAGTCCTTATGGAGAGATGACTTAACCTTCAAAGTCCCAGTTTGCATTGTGCCATAGAGATAATAACGGCACTTACGTTTTAGGGTTGTTAGAATGAAGAAATGAGGTGAAGCATGCTAATCTCAAGGTAGCATGTGATGATGACGAAGATAAAGGAAATGAAGAAGAGGACGTTGAAGACAAAGAGGAAGACAAAGCAGAGAAGGAAGAAGAAGGAGGAGGAGGAGGAAGGAGAAGGGGAGAGGGAGCAAGTGGGGAAGAAGAAGAACGATGATAAAATCTTTCCAGGTTGATGTATTGCCCACCTCAGCTAAATACGTCTGACATTTGCAGGAGAGTCCCACCCAACACGGAGTTCCGTTGTTCAGAATGCAAATAGGGTCCCATTTCTTAAATGAAGCACGAATTTAGACCATAGATCTGCATTGAGAAGAACTATTCCAGGCTTAATTCCCTTAATTATAAGTTACTAAGGTCTATTGACATATAAACACAAACAAATGCGTACATGTACACACAGACACGTGTGGACACACAAACACAATTCAGCTCTGATCCAACGAGTGTTTAATTTAGTAAGAAATATAGTTTTCTAAGTTGATTTGACAAAAAAACTGAGTAATTTTTGTTTATAAATATAGGCTAATTTTAGGAAAACACTAAGCCCAGAAGTGTTTTCCTCTTTGAATTCTGTTTTTACCCTCCTCCTGAAAATCCAGAAAACAGTGAGTGGGAAAAAGTAATTCCATATTGAACACTTGAAAATAGGTCTCTGTGCACACCCAACTTGTATCTGTACCCCTATGTTCTCTATAGCATTACTCTCAATGGCAAAGATAAAGTGACCTAAGTGTCAGCCAACAGGAGAATGGATGAAGAAAATGTGGTATGTGCAATATCATTAGCCATGGGAAAAAGAAAATCTTGCCACTTGCAACAACTTGGTTGAGCACTAAAGGCATTATGCTAAGTCAAATAAGTCAGCTAGAGAAAAACAAATACTGCATGATATCAGCTATATGTGGAGTCCAAAAAAGACTGAACCTGGAGAACCAGAGAGTAGAATGATGGTTACCAGGGGCTGGGGTGTGGGGGGAATGGAGAGATATTGGTCAACGGGTATACACAGCTTATTACAAGAGTAAGAAGTGCAGCATGGTGATTACTAATAACACTGATTCATATATTTGAACGTTGCTAAGATAATAGGTCTTAAATGTTCTCACCATAAGAAAAGGAAATGCTAATTATGTGATGAGACAGAGGTGTTAGTTAAGACTATAGTGGTAATCATTTTGCAAATATATAAATGCAGGAAATCAACACATTGTACACTTTAAACTAACACAGTGTTATATGTCAATTCTATCTTGGTAAAGCTGGGGAGGAAAAATGGAATTTGAGCCAAACACTTCCCTTCATTCCCTTTAGCCCTTCCTAAGAACGGTCTGAAATGAAGTATATACTATCTCCAATGTCTCCTCACTGATCATGTTTTGCCATCCACAGATTTCTTTTCCTTTTTAATTTTATAAGTTCTTATTTTTTTCCTCATCTAGCACACAGTCCTCTTCTGAAAATATACTTATTTTCCCTTTCACGCACTACAGAACCAATTCTAAATGCCACCATTCTTTCCTAACATTCATCAAAAAGACTCATGTGAGAAGCCAGCCCTGTGCATGTGTGCATACATGTGTACACACACACACACACACACACACACACACACACACACGCAGTCTCTCTTCTCCGGAACACACATCTCTACCTCAATGTTGTGGTGCCTTCACACTTCAGGCAGAGGTCCGGATGCTCAGTCTGCATAGCTCTTATCTGTCCTGCACAGGAGGAGGCAAAGGGGTCTGGGGGCAATGAAGAGAGAATATTTGTTGCAGTTCAAAGCAAGCCGTGTTGGTTTTTTTTCCCCCCTTTCTCTCTCTCTCTTTTTTTCTCCTTCCAAGATAAATAGAAGTAGAAAGGACAAGCAGTTTTGATTAGCATTTAAAATGTTGTCAATTTTTAATGAAAGCGTAACCTCAAACCATCAACTTCACACAAACTGGAGACAAGGTTGCAAACCGAATGCTAATATATTTGGCACACTTTCTCACACTTGTCCTTCCGTGAACTTTTCTTGTTGCTAATTTGTTATGTCAGCCCATATTAGTAGGTTTCAAAAGTCCAAACTGGCAAGTGTGGTGACCCAAAGAGAACCAGTCTTCGGAAGATCTTTAAATCGCACAGGAGTTGGGCAGTTTATTAGCTGTGTACCTCCAGTCCTACAGACATGACTGTACTCGCTTGGAGGAGTTGCCAAGTTTCAGGAGTAATCTTCAGTGTCTTTCCAACTCTGTTTCTGAATGTGACATTTTTATTCATGAAATAAATGCTTGCCAGTCAGTCAATAACATTCATTGCATGCAAACGATATATTTGTTCTACCCTTTATTGATAAAGCCCAAAATAGCTAAAGCATGCAGGATACAATGATTTCCCTCAGGGAACTTACATTTTTAATAGCAAAACAAAAAAACAAATATGAAAAGGACATAAGAACACTGAGAAAAATATACAAATAAGTATGAAAAAAAATCACAAGCACACATCTGAAGGGAATTAATAATGGCGTTTGTTAAGGTCCATATATAACGGAATGCATACTGCAATGGCTCTCTCAGAACGACCAGGGGCTTCATGAGCTAGTACACACAGCCTATGCTCTCCCAACATTAATTTACTTAGAGAAAGCCTGGTAATAAAACATATATCAGGTTATCTCTGATAGCAGCACAAAATGGAGGGGAAACTATGAGCCACATTACACACACACACACAAAACACGAGATATTTGACCTTTGAGAGCTTTGCTTGGATCTTATTTAAAAGTCAAGAAGGCAACCAAACTAGTTTCCACTTTAGAAGGATTAAAAAAATATATTTATTATTTAGGTCACCTCAGGTTTACTGTTCTCTCTCCCTCTATTTCATTCTCGTTCTGCCTATGAATTCATACTTTGTACGAACTGGAGTGCTATCTTAGGGTCCACTTAGAGCAAGCTGTATGTGCATTCTATAGAACAGGTAGATTTAGTCAGAAAGGTCGTCAAACCCAAGATGTAACTCATTCCAGTATTTTCCTAGGGAAGGTCACATTTCCAGGTTTTCACTGGGAATGGGGATCGAGTAATACTACTTTCCTCGGGTGCCTCGCGCACTACTTTCTCTTGTTGATTCTAAGCAGACCTACAGGTACTAGTTCAGCTGATATAATACATGCTCATTTGTTTTGTGTTGGTAGATTTTAAAAGGGATATGTGGCTATTTCTGGGCAAATAGGCACATACTCCCTCCCTGAGTTGCTATTCTTTTCAAATGCTTTCACAGTCTTTTGGGGACTCTTCTAATACCCTGGAGGAAGTTTTTCCATTGTTGTCACAGGAGAGTTTTCTATTAGTGACTCATGTTAAAATGAAAACATCTTGTCAAAAAATAGAACTTAATGAGCTCTGCATTTTATTATGAATTGAAAGATGCAAATCAGTAGAAAAGAAATCAAAGGTGGAGGCTCTTAACATTATAAGGCGCCCCTAGCACACTTTAAAAATAACAATCTCTTAAAAGTATACAGTCACGAAGGCAATCTAGATAAGCTTACAATAAAAATAAGCACATTTATATTGTCATTTCCTGGCTTCCATATTTAACTCTAAAGTGTTAATGTTGTATTGTGCCTAGGTTGATTTAGGCAGAAACACACATATACACACACACACACGCACACACACACACATCTTTATTAAAAAGAGGAATTGCACAAGAAGATTTGATGGAAGAATTAAAACTAAAGGTCATGAAATTTGATCATCTCCATATTTAAGGTTACTCTAAGTACTCTGCAAATAACAAGGTGCTTTAATGCCGTGCCTGCACTTTCGTCTCATTTAATATGAAACCCGTGAAAGATTGTTCCTGAAGTCATTATCTTCAACTGTTGAGAGCATAGATCATGACTAAGTGACTGAAGTGGCGTGGGAACTCTCAATGGGATCCTGTTCAGGATCTGATCTATGTCTCTTGGTATCCATCAAACTCAAATGATGTGCAAAAGAAAAGAAAGGCAGAACTTCCATTTTTTTTTTTTTAAGTTTCTGTCCTGCTTGTGAAATGCAGGACCAAGGGAAGTGGGGAAATTGATGCTCAAGAAAATTAAAATAAAATTTTAAAAAGTCACGTGGGAGAATTTTTCAGTATTCCTGTGAGAAAACGACATCTGGCTTCTTCAGAAAGACGCACACTGCAAAATTTTGAAACAGTAAAAGGTTTTACGAATCACACCTTACTTGTTTCCTTCCTGTCTGCAGAAGTTGATTAATCTATTTAACGAGTTTGTTCTGAATACCTGACAGTCTTCTACACAGAGACAGGAGAGTCTGTCATAAAATAATCTTGACTTTAAGGAAAGAGGTAGCTGATTTGAGTGATCAGGGAAGGCATCCTGGACGAGGAGGCATCTCAAGGTGAAAGAATCATATCAGTAAATCCACAAAAGGGGAAATGAGGAGGCTTGGTTCTAATACGTAGAGATTATCATCTAGGAGAAAATGGTGTGCGTCTGAAAAAAGCTGGGGCTGCCTTAGCTTGATGAAGGTGTAGCAACACAGACTCAGGTCAATGGGAAACCCATTGAATGTGCTGAGGAAGAGAATGACAGCAACCAAAATAGTTTGGAAGAATGACTATACGAGAAGCAAAATACATGATTAAACTGGGATAGGGGGAAAAAGAGAGCAGGGAAGTTCAATAAAATAATGTAATGTCTGCTGTGGCAGGTTTTAGAAAGACAAAAAGGAGAGCATTAAAAAAAAAAAAAATCAAAGGAAGACTTCCTAGACAAGGGAGGGATGTTATGGGTAGAAGGGAAAGGTCTCGGTCAGTGTTATTGCAGGTTCAAATATGGGTAATTGTGAGAATGAGAGATACTTATTTATGTCTCTGAAGAGAGACAGGAGTCTTTGAGTTAAATTTCAGGCATTTTCAGTTTGCTTTGAGCATACCATCTGAGTGGAAATGGGCAACAGCTACTTGGAAAGTCAAGCTTGGATGTTAAATCTAAGATTTCCACCCGAGATTTAGAATACTGTCTCTCCAATAAAGAAGGCAATGGGGTCGAGATATTGTTACTGGACAGAGAGCCAGTTCTGAACCCAGGTACTGCTACTCAGAAATCAGTACTTAGGAGACAAGTAAGGGTGAGAAAGGAAAGTTGCTTTATTCAGGCAGCCAGCAACCTGGGAAGACGGTGGACTAACATTTCAAAGACCATATTCCCCATCCAGGTGAAGCTGGAAAGTTGGAGAGGGCTAAGAGAGGGAAAAGACAGGGGCTATATGCAGGAGAAGCTGGCGCTCAGGCAGTTAGTTGTCCACAGGAAACTTACCAGACTTGCTGGTATCAGGGAAGGGTTGTTTTTGAATGTGGTCAGGCCTTATCTTCTGGGAGGGTTTGGTCCTTCACTCCCCAAGGCCAGTGGTCTGCAAATCTTAAGGAAAGTAAGTTAGTTCTGGTATAGACCAAGGGAGTTAGGTCAGCAAACCAGGAGTTCCGGTGGCAGGCTTGAAGCAAGTTAACTCTTAAGACCAGTCGGAGTTCTGTTACAGTATTACCACAAAAGAATAAAAACAAAAGACCTGAGAGAGCAGGTTGTGGTGGGGTGAGCTGTGCATCCAAAGATAACCACGCCCTAGTCCTTGGAATTCATGAAGGTCACCTTCTCAGCAATCTATATCTGTAGATGGGATTCAGTTCAGGCTCCTGTGGAGGGGAGATTATCCTATTGGGCACTAAATGACAGCCCAAGTGCCCTTGTAAGAGAGTAGCAGAAGGAGATTTGCCTACAGAAGAAGGGAAGCTACCTGACAAGGAAAGCCAAGAATGGAGTGATTGCCGCCACAGGGGCCTGGCAAGGCTGGCGGCCTCTAGAACACGGAAGAATCAAAGAACAAGATTCGATCTCCAGAGCCTCCAGATAGAACCAGCTCTGCCCATACCTCGAATTCAGCCCAGTGAAAACTGATTTGGGGTTTTTGGCTGTAAGGGAGTAGATAGTAAATGTCTCTTGTTTTAAACCAAGTCTGCAGTACATGTCTACACCAGCAATAGGAACCTAGTACCCAGAGCGTATATATAATATACCTTAGGAGGAGAAGAAAGAGTAAGAGGCGAATTCGGGTGCTCAGTGAGTCTCAGAAATTAAGGAAGGAAGGAGTTTCAAAAGGATGCTTACTGAAAAGTACACCAACTCTGTGTCTCTCCGATTGGAGGTCTGAGAGATGGATGGGTGAAGGACGTCCCAGGGAAGGATTTTAAACTGTCTTGGTTTCCTTATGCAGTTTCACACAGGTTTGAGCTTTGCAATATACGGTCTCAAGGCCAGCTCTCTTCTGTTCTCTGTTGAAGAGAAAATATTTTCCTATGTATCTCGTCGGGCTGTAAGCTTTTTGTATGCATATTTGGAGGCAGCATATAATACAGTGGTGCTCTCGCTGGAAGATTTCCATACGAGTCCTGCCCGCCAGTGAGCTAGCAGGCTGAATTACTTGGGTAAGCTACTACCTTCGGAGTCCCTTTTTTTGAAGTTCTAAGAAATTAGAAAGGCAAACATTTTTATACCTAACAGAATAATAATTTCTTTCCAAGCCTCTATATTTCACAAAATGGCGGTTTAGATGCATTTGAGTGTGTCCGTGTGCGTCTGTGTGTATGGTTCAGTAATGATAGGACACTAGATGGATTTACATAAATTCAGGTTCATACATCTGTGTGTGAAATTGTCCTGGCTCCCCACCTGATCTGACCTTGGGACTAAAGAATGTTTACATCAGTGATGAGTCTATCAGTTCTTGATGAATCACAATGCTTGCTTATGTTTAATCATTGCTGATAGTAACAGCTGACAGCAAGACCTGAGGAGAAAAAGGGGAAAAACCTAAAGCAACTGAATTCAATTTAACAGAAGAGAAAAAAAATATATTTTTTTAACAAATGACTGTTTTTGCATATGGATGGAGTGAACTGAAGGTTATTCTGTATATTTATATAAAGTATATGAAATTACAGAGGATGCATTTATTTCCTTTTGAAAATAAACCCTGAAAATGTTTCCTGATAAGCCCTTTAATTTAAGATACCAGAATGGATTATCCTTTGACTTTTTAGCATGAGAATTGCTTGTCCTAGCATTCATAAGGAGTGAGAAATTCTCATAGGTCAAAAAATGATTTTGATCCGATAGAAGACAGAGCAAGGAGGGCAATGATGTCATTAATGGTCTTAATCATCAAGGGTGCATAAGAACAAGCAGATTTGGGCTGAGCAGAATGCACTTCCCTCAACAGACCAGCCACTGGCCGAAGGGGCAGGTGCTGAGCTCGGCCGGACCAACACTTGGATTTCATGGCAAGAGAAACCTTCCATTGCTGTGTATACAACCAGGAAATTATTTTCTTTGCCAACACAAAACCGAACAAAGGAACACGTCATTACCAGGCAGAACACACAAACATTTTCTTCTCCATAAATGTCTTTAAGGTGCTATAGATTTGTCTGCAAACCAGTCCGAAGGGTCACAGTTGAGGATGTTTTCAAAGGAACGCAACTGTGTTGATGCACTAGCTTTTGTGTAACCATGGCAACAACAAGCTTCTTCTCTAGTGTCTTAATTTGGGAAAGGGCAAGAAATCTAGCATGGGACCTGATGCAGACTCTTGCTTCAAGCTAGAACAGGAAGAGGAAGCTATGGGTGTGGTACGGAATTTATCCTTTTCATACCACACGTTGCAAGGGAGGACCTTGGGCAGCTTTTGCATTTTTCTCCAGTCTTTGTCACGCACTAGCACTCAGAACGATGGATTCGGTTCTAAGTAATGCTTGAAAAGAATTCTAAGTCATGTTTCAATGGCCTCCTGTGCTTCTATGCTGGCTTAAATCTGCTAGAACTTGGAATTACACATCCAGGCCCAGGCACAAAAGCCAAGGTCCCTGATGATGCTCTTAGGCCCATGTCTCCCTCCTTTATACATCATCTCTGCAGTGTCCCTCTCCTCCAAGTAAACATGTCCTAGATATCCTTCGTGACAACCAGACTTAGGTTCTGATTTCCTGGGAACCCTAAGAACTTGTAAATCCTATGTCATTAATACCTCACTCTATTTTGGCCTCGGGTATAGCACTGGTTTTAGCTCTGTTCCACACCTGCTTAGACCTACCCCCTTCTTAAGCTACCCCTCCTAACTAGGAATTGAGCATATCCCTCTTCAGCACCCACAGAGAAATATCTGGCAAGGCATGAGTGTAGCTTGATGGTGACTCTCTTCCCGTCTCCTAAATGTTGGCTGTTGTTGGTTTTGCTGTGCTGAGTGTGTGTTCTGGAAACAAGGTCTGAGAGTTTTACCTGCCATGGGTACAGCTGGGAATAAAGCTGTTCTTGCCTGGAAGCCAGGTCAGGCCAGTGGCCTGGTTAATGGGCTTTCTGAAGATTTCAGTTTCCGCCTGTCTCCTCAGACCACTGGGGCTTAGGCGCCCTAATACCTTTTTCCCCAGAGAATACAGAAAGTACATCAAAGCTCAGTATTGCTTTTGTTTGTGCCTATACTATGAACCACACACTGACTGCACTGAAGTGGGAGGCTTTGGTCTGTGGAAAGCAAAGAAAAATGGTGGCTGTTTGGGCCAGGGACAGCCTAGAAGGTAGGAAGAGGCTGCTCACTCTTTTCTCTTCATTTGTATCACAATAACTTCATTCAAGGAATGCTGACTTGGGAGGGAGGAACACAGAGGCTAAAAACACCATGAGCTTTGGGAAGCCGGGCTGGATCTGGAGCTAGACTCGGTGGTGGTGGAGAGGACAAAGGCACCACTGGACTAGATGTCCACTCCAGCAAAGTAGCTGCCCCTTTAGGGGCTGGAATAAGTGGTTTCTGGGGGAAGTTCAGCCCTAAATGCAATTAATCCATATGTACTCATCTGAAATATTTCTGCATCACACCAACGTTCTCTTGGTAACCATTTTATCTGAAGTGGAATATTTCCAAGAGCTGATTATAAGCATGTGAAAGAAGTCTTCGTTGCTATTTTTTCAAACTTCAATCAGTTCACAGGGATGATTATATTCAACTATTGAGGGAAGGGTTGACGTAATCTATCCAAACGTGCTCCTGAGTCATCGCTGAAAATGTTTGTATCCACGGTCTGCTGTATCTCGCTTTGCTGCTTCTTTCCCTTTTAATTAGCAATCTTCCCCTCTTGTGTGTGTGTGTGGTTTTTTTTTTTCTTCCTATCCATTTAAGGTTTCTAGCCGAGAAAAGATTCCTACAAACAGTAACCACTATCTGAATGGTGAAATCAACAGCACAGCAAACGTGGTCTTTAATGAGGTGAGACCTGTTGCCTCTTCAGTCTCATGAGAAATATTCGCTCACGTACCTATTTTTAAATGTTAAGAACGATGGTGTGCAAAAAGCATACTGACTCCACCTTTTACAGATCGGAAAGACTCTTGCAATTCTCTGCCCAGATTTTTTTTTTTTTTTGCAAGAATCACTTTCATAGCTATTATCTCTTTCTATTACTTAGTTGTTCTTGCTCCTTTATTTGGACTCTTTGCCATGCAAATATTATTTAAGCCTTACTCAGCTTATGTGGTAGTTTTAAAACATTTTAATGTTCTATTTGACATTCTCGCTGGTCCCATTTCTTGGGCTGAAAAGGTATTAATTCCCACCTCAATATATATGTATATACATTCTTGCCAGTCAAGGGTATAAAAAGATATTTTCTGTGCATTATTAGAGAAGTTATTGTAAGTAGAAGATAGAAGGAGAGAGGGAAAGGAGGGAGATAAACAGACTAAAGGAGAAAATGAGAAGAATATAAAGCAAAAGAAAATGGAAGTAAGAGAATTTTAAAATATGGAAAGAAGAAAGATGGGAAAAGAACGAAGCAAAGTCAGTGACAGGGAGAAATAAACAGCCAAATCGAACAATAATCAAATAAATTATTAGAGAAAAGAGGGAAAGAATCAGATTAGGGACTGATGGTAAGTCACAATGAAAACAGAAAAAAGTACGCAACAGGTCACTTTAACTGAAATGCTCTGATTTTCTGACTATTAGACACATTTTTTCCCCTGGTTTTATCAAAAATGTTATTCCCCAAGTATTATTCTTATTAATGTTCTCTTCATTTCTGCAGGAGGCATAAAAATAACTGTGAGTGTGGGAACATAAGCCGTGTGGTTAGTGAGGCAGGGGTGATAATTAGAACATGCTGTACTATGCAGTAAACAAAGCTATTATGAACGAGAGAGTTCTTTATAGAGTGTTTAAAAAGAGGATGGAAATAATATACTTTCTCTTGACTGGCTTAAAAGCTCAGCTTGTTTTTACCCTGAGAAATTTAAAAAAAAAAAGGAAAAAATAAACCCCAAGAAATGGTTGGGGTTAATCAGCCAGTAGATTTAGAATCTTTAAATGCAACGACAAATATTATTGGTATAGATAGAGCGATAGATAGATATACATATACATATAGATAGGTAGATACTGTTTCATATTAATTTTTTCTTCTGGTTTTTGAACAATCTCCAAAATTTCATAAAGTTAAGTTACTGAATGGAAATCCTGCATGATACTTGAACCCATGTTTTAAGAGGTATTTTCTTTTTTCTTTTTCTCTTTCTTTCTTTCTTTCTTCTCTTCATTCCTTTTTTCTTTTTTTTAACTAATTTTTGGTAATTCTGATTTAGAGTTCTCAAAATGTGAAACATTATTAGTAGCCTCTGATCTTACTTTGGGCCTTACTCATCACACTTCCACTTACCTTAATTCAAATAATTTTTAGTCTGGAACTAAAACTATCTATTCTCCAGTAAGTATAATACTTCTTCTTCATCCATGAGGGAGGTGTTCCAAGATCCCCAGTAGATGCCTGAAACCATGGATAGTACTGAACCCTACGCATAGTTTTTTTCCTATATGTATATACTTACGATAAAGTTTAATTTATACATGATTCACAGTTAATCTTTAACTGTGTTACAATTATAACAATATACTATAATAAAAATTATGTGAACATGGTCTCTCTTTCAAAATATCTTATTGTACTGTACTCACCCTTCTTGTGATGATGTGTGATGATAAAATGCCTATCAATGGGATGAAAGTAGGTGAATGATGTAGGCATTGTGACCCAGCCTTAGGCTGCCATTGACTTTCTGATGATATGTTGGAAGGAAGATCATCTGCTTCCTGACCCAGCTGACGGTGGAAAGTGAAACCACTTTCACAAAGAGGACTGCGTTAAGTCCAATATGTCTATATTTGGAAAGACTTTTTTCCAAGCTATATCAAATTTATGAAATATCATGTGTTTCCTCTCTTCATAACCCACAAAACCTTCGTTATATTAAAAAGTCTTTGTTATACATTTGTCTCCTCATCTAGGTAGATTGACCAGGGGTCCCAATTTCTTTATTCAGAATACAAATTCTTTCAGCTATTGTGAAACACAATATTATTATTTGACATTCCAAAATGAGAAGAGAGTTATTTATTAAAGAACATTAATCTGAAATTGTGTGCACTGCTCAAATCTCTAGAATTCCTTTCCTTGTAAACATTGTGTTAATTACTTATTTGGGTTAGTTACTATGGTCTGAGGATAAGGGATATGTATACGTCTCTTCTATACCACAGACTCTGGAGAGCCGTTAAAACTGTATTAACTGATAAAACAAATTATAAACAAAGTGGGGAAATGCTTTGGCAACACAGGTAACACAGGCAAAGTTAGGAATGGCATCTTAAGAGAGGGTATAATTCACCTGGTATGTGAAAATGGGGAGTCAGATGTGGAAAGGGGAGACAAACTTGAAGTGACTTTTAGATAAAGAAATGAGCATAGTTGCCTTCAAATGCAGACTTTTCATTAAGGCTGACACTAGCAAAAATGAGTAGAGAAATTCTGCCTGACTTTATTTAAGTATGCAAGTGTCCAACACTACAGGTGGTTCTAGGGATAGGAAGAAAAGGGAATCATGGTCTTTGCATCTTATAGAGCTGATGGTCTATCAGGAGTGGTGGAGATGGATTTGTAAGCAACCGAGTTCCCTGGAAATTACTGGGCTACAGTGGAAGGAAGTACAGAAGAACATGGGCCCAAGGGATGGGCAACAGATCATTTAAGGAGGTGGCATTTTCACCCAGCGCAATGGTCTCTTGTCTCCCTGCTTCTGCTCTTGACCTCACAGTCTATTCTCCATGTGGCAGCTAAAATGATTGCTTTGAAAATGTAATGCGAATAATACCATCCATATGCTCCTGGATCCCACTGTGGTTTCGATCCCACTTTGAATACAATCCTGGTAGCCACACCCCTGCCATCTGGTGTCTGACAACTGTCCAACCTGTTCTCCTTGTCCCTTTTTCACTAACGGCCTTCCTGCTACTCCTTCAGCTCACCCAGCTTCTCCATGCCCTGGAGACATTGCTCCCCATTCCTACTGCAACACTCGCTCTCCTCTTCCTTTCTTTAGGCGTCTGTTCAACTATCTCCTGCTCAGGGAGGACTTCACTGACCACACTCCCTCTCTCTCCCCTTTTCTCTCTGTAACATTGCTTTTTTCCATATCATGTATCACCTTGAGATGTTATCTTATGTACTAATCTCCTTGCTTTGTTTGTTTTCACCCAAAGAATGGAAGTTCAATGAGGGCTGAATCTTTGTCAGTCTTATTCAATGAAATATCACAGTATCTAGAAGAGCATCTGTCCAAAAAAACAAAAGACTTTTGGTAATTTTTAAAAAATAAGTAAGTGAAAGTGAAAGAAGAGTGCTAAAAGAAATTTTAGTCATTGATTTTAAGTCATCAGAAACCAAAATTTTCACTCATTCTGAATCACTTTCCAAAAATTAAAGCTTTCCTCCATTACTCTTTCTGGCTTCAGGAGGGAGGATTTTTGAAGATATTTAAGCAAAGTCTGAGTGTTCATGTGTTAAGAGGAATTCCTCCTACAGAAAAAAATCCATGCTATTAGACATGGGGTTGGATTAAACGAGCTCAAAGTCCTTCCAACACTAATGGTTCATGATTCTGTAGACAAAAGTACCTAATCACAAGAGGCCTATGGTTTAATGCAGGGTTTTAAAACCTGTTTCAGAAAGTAATAGTTTCTTGGGATCTGCATCTTTGTGATAAATAAAAAGTTATGATTCAAATACATTTAAGAAATTTGAATGAAGTAAATCGAAATAAGCTTCTTGATGGAATGAATTTAACTATGAGAATGGGTATTGTTAATCTTCAAAGCAGGAATATCATTTGCTGCGTTAACCAGATTTATTTGAGTGTGAATATATGTGGTTGTAGAGCAACTTCCATACTTTGGGAAACATTTTTTCTGACAAGACAAATAAGTTGCTGGACTTAACAAATGTGGAAAGTACTTGAAATTTCCTCATACCTCTTTCTTCTGAGTTCTTTTCCACCCCACAGGGCCTTCCCATCTAAGGTAACTCAGAATTTCAAACTTCTCTGAACTTCCCCTGTCACAGAGAACAATCAAATATTTTATTCATTGTTTTCATTTTTAGAAATAATCTTAGGGGCGCCTGGGTGGCTCAGTGAGTTAAGCCGCTGCCTTCGGCTCAGGTCATGATCTCAGGGTCCTGGTATCGAGCCCCGCATCGGGCTCTCTGCTCAGCGGGGAGCCTGCTTCCTCCTCTCTCTCTCTCTCTGACTGCCTCTCTGCCTGCTTGTGGTCTCTCTCTGTCAAATAAATAAATAAAATCTTTAAAAAAAAAAAAAGAAAGAATCTTAAATATATTTTGGAGATTATTCCACATGAAGGGTTTTGTTTTGTTTTTGTTTTTTAGATTTTATTTATTTACCTGATAGACAAAGATCACTAGTAGGCAGAGAGGCAGGCAGAGAGAGATGGAAGAGGAAGCAGGCTCCCCGCCTAGCAGAGAGCCCGATGTGGGGCTCGATCCCAGGACCCTGGGATCATGACCTGAGCCGAAGGCAGAGGCTTTAACCCACTGAGCCACCCAGGAGCCCCCACATGAAGGGTTTAAACGGTGACAAAACCCAGGCATTTTCCTGTAACTTTTAAAAAATAACGTTCTGAGTGATGTATTCTCTAACGTAGAAATAAACAGCACACATGATAATCTTTCCTTTGCCAAGGAGAAAATTAAGACTCAGAGAGCTAAAATGGCTTGTTTTTGTCCCAGAACTACAAAAGATGGAACCAAACCTAGATATAAATATCTTTACCATTTTGTACAACACCATGACCTCCTAATGTCACACAGTCAAATACTGTGGTGTCCAAGTATGGGGTAGCATGTGCTGTTTGAAGATGCTCACACTGTCTCAGGGTGCTTTAAATAAGAGTGCATCCCAATGCATCTTTTAATAGCAGGCACCACTAAACTGGACCCCCTGCCTCAGCCCCAGAAGATTATCAGTGTAAGACAGTGAAAAGGTGAGCTCGGCTTGGGCAGAGAAAGGTAGTTCCAATCAATGGGAGAG
This sequence comes from Mustela nivalis, assembly GCF_964662115.1. Classification (NCBI taxonomy): domain Eukaryota; kingdom Metazoa; phylum Chordata; class Mammalia; order Carnivora; family Mustelidae; genus Mustela; species Mustela nivalis. The sequence goes on from NC_139033.1 coordinate 52,016,423, forward strand.
ATCACCATTCCACTGGCTTTCCTTCCCTTGCACTGAGTCTGACTGCTCTGCTTCTCCTCCATTACTCTCAGCAATGTCTGAAATAGAAGAATTGTTTTCAGTAGTAAAGACACAATGAAACTTGAGTTTGGGAGGCTTGCCAAACATCTCCTCTTTCTGAGCCTCACTGAGTTGTGTGTGTGTGTTTTTTTGTTTTGTTTTGTTTTTTTGTTACCAGCCATAGAGAAGGTCAGGAGAGAAAGGCATGATGATAAACTCACTTGTAAAATTGTTCTAACAAAGCATCTGTGAGCTACTGCTTGATCAAAATGACAGACATCAATCAGAATAATAACTTCAAATATGAGATTTTCAATTAGTGAGTGAACATAAATAAACGTGTCTGGAAAATCAGCATAAGGGATTTTAGACAGAGACAGCCCATACATAACAAGAGAGAGGCGGGCATCAGGGAAAAGGTGTACTGTTCAGTAAATGCAAAACAGGCCCCCGGAACCCAGGGTCAAAGAAGACCTGGAGGAATTGGCTTGCATATAAACAAAGACCTATGCACAGTTATCCTTGAGTGATGCTTCTGAACTCATGTATCGCTTGTTACAGTTCTGTAAAGAAGACCAGCTTCCATATTGAAAGGGGGCAGAATATACCGTCCTCTGCTGCTTACCAGGGCTTTACGAACTCCCAGACCAAATGTAGCAGAGTAGACAAATTCTCCAAATAGAAAGTGTAGCACACTTGAGGGGACACTGTTTAGGGATGGGTAAGGGGAAAGAGGAATGTTATAAAGGTTGAAGGATTTTCCAAAATGTTGAATTTAGCCTTTCAGCAAACTAAATAATCCAAAGTTTGGTCCATGGTGTCTGTCAGCGGAGTAAAAAGTGATTAACACAACCAAGACCTATTGAGCACGACAGGCTTACTTTTCAAGCATAAACAAGGAAGGAGAGAGAAGGAGATGCTTGGTTGGCGGTATGCCTCACAGACTATACAACTATTGTAATTATAACACCAACAATGACAACAAAATAAAACATTGAAAACTGTATGTATATTCCACCTTTCATCGGAGAGCCACAAAGGTCTTTTCAAACAATAACTCATTAGTCTTTACAATACCCCTGTGAACGAGTTGAGGATGTATATGTTATTAGCACTTTGCACTTCCATTGTACTTTCCCTCTAAGGAGATAGAAGTGGGGTGGATTGAGATTGTAAAGTAGAAACTACTTCAAATTGATGGATGGATTTAGAGGTGGGCTTTGTCATGGCTGTGAACGTGCTCTTTCAGCAGAAAAAAATTATATAGTACTATGGAAATGAAAGAAAGGGAAAGGAAATGACTAGGCATCTGCCTTAATGATCCTTCGAAGGCTCTTTTTTTCCCATCTCTATATCCAGTTGCTCTGACTTTAGCCACAGAACACTTAGCCCCCCTCAGGGAAGTGTCAGTCCAGTGTTCTATCTTAAAGAAATAGAAATCTGACTTTTAGGCACTCTTGTCCCATAACAAATCCAGTGTCCCCTTGTATTTCTCTACTTTCTGTTTGCAAGAATCAAATTGCAGTTCCAGAATCTTCTGCATTGCTCCAGTCAGTCTGGATGCCCAGGCTCCAGGGTTGACTTTCTTAGCTGGTAAAGCTGTATACAGACCTGGAAGAGTTCAGTTGTAACCATTGTAGACCTTCTGCTTCCAATCTAATAAAGATGCCCTTGTCTTAAACAATAGTGCATTGTTAGATGCTGAATTAAACAGTCCTTTTGGACATGGACTTCCTCAGGGAGTTTCTCGGTTCTTGTGATCTCAGGTCCTTGATAAAAGTGAAGAAGGGGCCCCTGGGAGGCTCAGTGGGTTAAAGCCTCTGTCTTTGGCTCAGGTCATGATCTCAGCATCCTGGGATGGAGCCCCGCATCTGGCTCTCTGCTCAGCGGGGAGCCTGCTTCCTCCTCTCTGCCTGCCTCTCTGCCTATTTGTGATCTCTGTCTGTCAGATGAATAGACAAAATCTTAAAAAAAAAAAAAAAAAAGTGAAGGAGAACTGTTCAGAATGATGCAGGTGAAGCTTCGTGTGGTTAGATAGTTGTATCTAATAATAAGCAACAACTCTTTAAATTTTGTGCTTTGGGGATGCAATGGAAGATATATAAAATAAGGGCCACAAAGCACATGTATAGTATATGTACAGTAACCAATGAATATAATTTTAAAAAATCACTAATAAACAATGATCTAGCTAATATCATAGACTAATCAGAAAAAGAATTCTTGAAAAGTGCTAGCAAATTCCTGTGTACCATGGGAGAGTCTTGTGTTGCTGTTTCTGACTTATGAAGCAGGGTCATTCTCTTATACTCCACAGATTTATGATTCTTTTTTATTATGTATCATGAAAATTTTAATAAATGGATAACTGTTCTGTTACCCGGATTTGTCAAAAGTGAAATTGTTTTGAAGACTATAATGCTGCAAATTCAATTGAAATAACCTTAACCACCTCCTAACCCATTTTGCTTTTTCCTTTCCCTCGGGTAACCAATATTTGTTAATCTGATGAGCATGTTCATATTTGCATTATTATACTTTATTACGCATGCTTATATCCACATGCGAAATATAGGATAGTGTTGTATTAAAAAACTTATGCAACAGGCATTACACCGTAGAAATGATTTTTTTTTTTTTAGCTGCCTTTTTAGTCACTATCATCCTTTTAAGAAAATTTTGATGGTGGGGATTTTTGTTCTATTTGTTTCAGATTCCCCTCTCTTTCTTCAATGCAAGCATTTATGATCTTCTAGTTCTTTCCCCTCCTCCCTCCCTCAATACAATGATCATCCTGAGGTCAGTATGTGTCATTTCCATCAATGTTTTTAGAATGTTATTATTTATGTGTTTCTCCACAGATAATAATATAATTTTTTTCATATTTACAAAATGTTGTCACGTTGAACATGTTTTTTCCAAACAATTTGTTGTGAAAAATTTCAAGCATACAGCAGACTGGAAGAAGTTTTCAGTCAAATACCTATGCAACTATTACCTAGACTTCACCATTAACATTTTACTACACTTGCTTTGTCATTCATCTTCCCACGTATTCATCTTTCTACCCACCCATTAATCCATATTAATTTTTAGATTCATTTCAAAATAAATCACAGAAATCCTTTACATGTTCTTTGCAATTGTATATTCACTCAAGGCTGTGTTTAGTTGATTCTTTTTAACTGTTAGAAGGTACTCCGTTGTAAGATTAACAATAGTTTGTCCATTTTCTCTAAATGATTGGGAATTGGGTGGATTACGATTTTGTACACACTGCCAAATTAGCTTTACCAACTTATACTCCTACATGCCAGTGCAAGACTTCCCATTTATCCACATGCATCCAAACACTTGCAATTATCAGGTTTTTAAATTTTATTGATACAATGGCTGTCAAACACCCCATTGTTTTAATAGACATTTTCCTGAGAAGTAGTGAGGTTCAGCGGGTTTCCATGTTAGACATTTGTTTTCGCTTTTTGTGGAACTGTTGGTTTATATCCTTTCCCATTTTTTTATGGCACAATTTTTTGTTCTTTTTTTCTGATTGACCTGTAGGTATAAATTATACATTGTGCATAGTAATCTATTGTCATGTATTTATTCACTGTCAATATTTTTCCTGATAATGTGGCTTTTCTTTTTATGTCTTTGAAATTTCTTTTACCATATGAAGCTTTACTTTTATACATTTACAGTTGTATTGTGTATCTTGTTTAAGAAGTTCTTGGGGCACCTGGGTGGCTCAGTGGGTTAAGCCACTGCCTTCGGCTCAGGTCATGATCTCAGGGTCCTGGGATCGAGTCCCGCATCGGGCTCTCTGCTCAGCAGGGAGCCTGCTTCCCTCTCTCTCTCTCTGCCTGCCTCTCCATCTACTTGTGATTTCTCTCTGTCAAATAAATAAATAAAATCTTAAAAAAAAAAGTTCTTGATATTTTTAGTATAATAAAGACATTTTCCTATATTTTCTTCTAAAAGTTCCCAAGTTCGTCTTTTTGCATCTAGCCTCTTTTCCACCTGAAACTAATCTCTGTCTTCTTTATAACTTAGGGCTCTATATTATCTATCTCATTTTCCCTGTGAACAGCTATTTTTCAAGCAATGTTTGTTACAGTGGCTCCCACTGGTTTTTAATACCTCTTTTGTCACTCATCAAGTTTTCACATATGAGTAGGTCTAAATTGGGTTTTCCATTTTGTTCAAGTAGAGTAATACGTCTGCACAGCTCCACCAGCACAGTGTTTTAATAAATCTTGTTAAATAGTAAGATAAATCCATAATTCTACCTCCTCTCTACCTTTCTTTTAGAGTATTTTTTGCCTTTTAACTTTCCAGATGGTTCATGGGTCAAGTTCTTTGAAACACTGTTACCATGTTGTCTGTAACTGTATTGGATGTATATGAAATTCTAGTTGAAAATCATCATGTTTATGCAATTTTCATACATCTCTAGTTGTATGACTTATTTTGTATTCTTCACAATTGTTTGTATCTTTTCCTTTAACTTCTTAGGTCTTTTATCACATCTTGTGTCGGATTTATACCTAAGTGCCTTTTCAGTTTTATTTTCATTTGTAATGGTGTTTTTGTTCTTAATTTTAGACTTATTACTGCTGATGTGGAAGATTGCAAAAAAATGTTAGATTTTAGAAGATAGAACTCTCATTAATTCTAGTAGGTTGTTTGTAGATCTCTTGCCCTTCACAGATAATAAAGCTTTACCATTAAATTGTAAGTCATCTGCTGTGCCACATCACCAGATATCTTTCATCAGGTTAAGGATATGCTCTTCTATACTTATTTTGCTATAATTTTTTGTTTATTGTCTGTAAGTACTTTATTATATTCAATTTTTTTTCTACTTAACAGTTCATCATATCATTGTCCTTCAATTTGTTGAAGAGAACAGTAGATGTTCTGACATTAAACCATCCTTGCAATACAGTATAAAGCTCAATTCATTTTTTTGTGGTGCCAAATATGGTTTCAAAGATTTTTTAAATTTTACATTTTTGTTCATAAGTGATATTGACCAATCATTCTATTTTCTTGCATTGTTTTCACTCAGTTTAATAAACGTTATCCTAGCCTTATAAAATTTTGTATTTTTCTTCCCTTTTCAAAGACAGGGATTACATATTCCTCTAATCTCTCTTCAAATGATGAGGAAAAGCAAATTATTGACTATTATCTCAGTTTCTGCAATATACATGGTTTCTGCAATACATTTGCAGTTTACATATTTCTGCCAGAATGTTCATTTACTTTGTATCTCCAAATTTATTGGCTTCGAATTGTTTGCAGTATTAACCTAGCTTATTTTAATCATTAATATTATTTCTACAGTTATATCTCTTTTTTGTTCAGAGTGTTGTTTAGCTCAGTTACTGTTATTTCTTCAACAGTCTCATCAGAGTCTTTCAAACTTTTTTTGTTAATCTACTTTAGAAAACTATTAATTTTATTAATTATTACACTTTTGTGTTGGTTTTGCTTTCTATTTCATTAGTACATGCTTTAATTGTTTTTATTTTTCTCCCTCTTACTTTGTGTTTGCATTAATTATGATATTTTTCTGGTGTTATCAGCTGAAAGTTTGCTTGTAATTTATCAGTCTATTTTTCTAACAGATGATTTTTTAAATTTTTTATACCAATGATTATTTTCTAAACAGATAATTTAGAGACACATATTTCATTTAAATTTTAATTTAAATAGCATTTTACCTCATAAAGTTTGATGTTTCATTGTTTATTTGCTAGTCACTTCTACATATTATTTTACTTATACTCAAGAACTAATATAATTATGTATACTTCAAAAAAAGTCCAGATTCTCCTTATTATTTAATTTTATATTGTTGATGCATTTATTGAAATGCTGTTAGGAAATATGGCTGATATGACATTGATTCTTTAAAATATATGGGTACGACTTTTTTTTCACTGGAACGTATGTTTTTAAAATGTAACTGTTCCTTTTATATTAAAAACAGTCTATTTTTGATCCATTCATCTGTTGATGGACATCTAGGTTCTTTCCATAGTTTGACTATTGTGGACATTGCTGTTATAAACATTCGGGTACACGTGCCCCTTTGGAGAAGATGTGGTATATATACACAATGGAATACTATGCAGCCATCAAAAGAAATGAAATCTTGCCATTTGCGACAACATGGATGGAACTAGAGCGTATCATGCTTAGCGAAATAAGTCAAGCAGAGAAAGACAACTATCATATGATCTCCCTGATATGAGGAAGTGGTGATGCAACATGGGGGCTTAAGTGGGTACAAAAAGAATAAATGAAAGAAAATGGGATTGGGAGGGAGACAAACCATAAGTGACTCTTAATCTCACAAATCAAACTGAGGGTTGCTGGGGGGAGGGGGTTTGGGAGAAGGGGGTGGGATTATGGACATTGGGGAGGGTATGTGCTTTGGTGAGTGCTGTGAAGTGTGTAAACCTGGTGATTCACAGGTTCACCCCTGGGGATAAAAATATATGTTTATAAAAAATAAAAAATTATAAAAAAAAAAGTCTATTTTTAAGCATAGAAGCTTATACTTAGTTACAAAAGAAGTAGAAATAGACATAGACTTAGTCAAATATATTCAAACTTCTTAATATATTTATTCTAATCATTTTGATCTCAACATTCTCTGTCTGCTTGGTCTGATACGTATTAAAATCTTCAGTATGACTTATTTTGATTTTCCTAGTTATGTTAGATTTTCAGAATATACAAGCTTATTGTTCTATATTGTTAGGGTTGTTCCTTTTATCGCTATACTACTCTTCATTAGATACTCTGTTGCATGATGTAATATCATATGAGTTTAATATTATTATATCATAAAGCATTTCTTTGTTTATTTTTGCCTTCCATATTATCTCTTTCTCTCTTTCTCTCATTTTTTAATCATGCTGTGTCACTTTGTTTGAATGTATCTTTTATAAGTAGCGTAATGGATTTTAAAAATACTAATTACATTTTCCATATTAATAAGGATTATACTTCTTACATTTGTTGATATATTTGATTTTAATTCTGCCATACTTAGTGTTTTCTGTTTGTGTTTCTTTTTCACCTTTTTATTCTCCTCCCAGTTTTTGTTTGATTATCAGAATTTTCTTTATTTATGTTGTTCATCTATTCTCTTCTGGTTTGGAAGTGCCACATTTTATTTCTGCTTTTTCAATTGTTTAATCATATATCTCTGCATGTATATCATAATCCTTTTTTAAAATATAAGTTATTCATTGATTTCTTTCAGAGTGTGACAAGGAAATTTTTTATTTTAATCATGGACTGAAAGTCTCCTCCCAAACATTCTTATTATTTATTATTCAGAATTTTAATGTTGCTTTTAAAAGACACAAAGTAGTCATTACTTATTTTTTACATCATAATTAAATGATTTACTAATATATCTTACCCATTTCAATATTTGTCATTTTCTCGGATCCTACTTCAACCCTTGCTAAAGTTTGTTCTTTACTTGAGCTTTCCATGAAGCTCTGTGGGTAGTTAGCTCAGCATGTATGTGAGAGAAAATATAGCTTCTTTGTTCACTCTTCCATTCTGCTGGGCATAAAATTCTAGACTGATGAGTTATTCACCAATCAGTTCAGTATTATGACCTGCATTCTTTAGTGACATCTCCCAGGGGCGATGACAAGGTCTTCTTTCAGTCCAATTGCTATCCCTTTGTAATACCTATCCCCCCTGCCCAAGTTTTTCTAAACTTTAGTATTTGTCATTTTTAGTGCAATCTGTCCAGGGGTGTGTTCTTTTTTGTATATCCCATATAAAAAACTTCGAGAGTGATGGGATCAGTTTGTGGAAATGGGAAGGATGAGTACAGAAAACATTCTTTGAAGCACATCAAGAATTTCAATCTATATACTTTAACTCTAAGTATGTATCCTGTAACTTGAGTGATAATGTTATGACTATATTACAATGACAAAATGGAGACGAGACCCTTCCCCCCACCAAAAAAAGATTTTTTTTTAAACTTTCATTTTTTTTAAACTTGAACTTAAAGGTTTTCAATTAAAAAAAAAATTAGCCACTATGCTTTGAATATTGCTTGTTCTCAATCTCTTTAGTCTTATCTTGGAGAACCCTTGTAAGTAACTGTGCTCCAAGGCCATCCCCTGCAGTAAACACTTGTATAGTATTAAAGGGATAGAGGGAAGGTAAGCATGGACTCACTTATCTGTACTGGAGTCTGTTTTTCTCTATTGTATTGTTTCCCTCATCCCCTAGTTAGGGCAACAAGGTTTATATAAAACGTGACTCTCATCCTTATGTCTTATAACATTATATCCCAAATACCTCAGATCACCAACCCTGCTATCTACCATGCTGCAGCCTTAGATCATCAGGACTATCATGATAATTTCCTAAATAACCTGGATGCCTCCAGCTTCATTATACTCCAATCCATCTTCCACAGTGCCACCAAAATGCCTGTCTAAAGTGTGAATCTATTCATATCACAGCTCTGCAAATTCTAGTGGCTTTTAATTACTTTCATGCACCTTAACAGGACCTACTTTAGCCTCTGGCCCCAACTTGTTTCTTCAGACTTCTCTCAGGCCATGATTTTCCACTTATCTCTCCCTTTGGTTCTCCTGATCTGTATTTGTTCCCTAATTGTCCTGTTCTTTCTCTCCTCTGTTCTTGTGCTCATATTGCTGCAGGGTTTACAACCCTGCCTAACCCTGACCATTTGGCTGGTCTTCACTCATTTCCCCAAACCAGCATCTCCTCCTCCTAACAATGTGCCTTAACCCCAATACCTAGGCTGAGATCTAGACTCCTTGTTTATGTTGGTAAATACAGACTCTTCAGCACTTAGTCCTCCATATTGTGATTATTTTGTTATCTCTTTCACTCATTCTAAAGTGAGCTCCTTGAGGGTAGGAGCCAGGTGCTTTTTCATCTCTGTATCAGAAGAATAACTACCTGGGAATTTTTGAGTGAGAAGACCCAACCAATATTTCCTAAACTCATAAATAAATAATTTGCTTGTTGAGTTTTAATAAATGATTTATACTGAGTTTTGTGGAATAAAGATGATTACTATTAATGAACTGGAGTCTCAAAGGTTTATTTTTTCTTTTTTATTAATTTTTTAATTTAAATTCAATTAAATAACATATAGTAGTATTAGTTTCAGAGGTGGAGTTCAGTGATTCATCAGTCTTATATAATACTCAGTGTTCATTACATCACATACCCTCCCCTGTGTCCATCCCCCAGTTACCCCCCACCCCTCTCCCCTCTAGAAACCCTCAGTTTGTTTCCTATGATTATGAGTCTCTTATGGTTTATCTCCCTCTCTGGTTTCATCTTGTTTTATTTTTTCCTCTCTTCCCCTATGATCCTCTGTTTTCTCTCTTAAATTCCACATATGAGTGAGATCATATGATAGTTCTTTCTCTGATTGACTTATTTCACTTAGCATAATATCCTTCCATTTCATCCACATTTTTGCAAATGGCAAGATTCCTTTTTTTGATATATGAGATATATATATATATATATTATATAAAAAGATGTGATATGAATATATCACATCTTTTTATCCATTCATCTGTTGGTGGACATCTAGGCTCTTTCCTAGGCTCTTTCCTCAGTTTGGCTCTTATGGACATTGCTGCTATAAATACCGGAGTGCAGGTGCCCCTTTGGATCACTACATTTGTATCTTTAGGGTAAATACCTAGTAGTGCTATTGCTGGGTTGTAGGGTAGTTCTATTTTCAACTTTTTGAGGAACCTCCATACTGTTTTCCAGAGTGGTTGCACCAGCTTGCATTCCCACCAACAGTGTAAGAGGTTTCCCCTTTCTTTAAATCTTTGCCAACAACTGTCACTTCCTGGCTTGTTAATTTTAGCCATTCTGACTGGTGTGAGGTGATATCTCATTGTGGTTTTGATTTGTATTTCCCTGATGCCGAGTGATGTGGAGCACTTTTCATATGTCTGTTGGTCATTTGTATGTGTTCTTTGGGAAAATGCCTGTTCATGTCAAAGACTTATTTTTAATACTACCATGTAATTTAAAAAGTAAAGAGTGAAGGGCACCTGGGTGGCTTAGTTGATTAGGTGTCAAACTCTTGATTTTAGCTCAGGTCATGATCTCAGGTTCGTGAGAACTAGCCCTACCTTGGGCTCTGTGCTGACCATGAGGCCTGCTTAAAATTCTCTCTCCAGGGGCCCCTGGATGGCTCAGTTGGTTAAGTGTCTATCTTCGGGCACAAGTCATGATCCCAGGGTCCCAGAATTGAGCCCTGTGTCAGGTCCCTAGCTCAGCAGGATTCTGCTTCTCCCTCTGTCTCTGCCCCTCACTTGTGCTCTCTCAAATATGTGAATAAAAATCGTAATAAAAAATTAAAAAAAAAAAACGATTCTCCCCCTCTCCCTCTGTTTCTCCCTTCCCCCACTCATTCCTCACTCACATGCATTCACTTTCTCTCTCTCTCTCAAAAAGAAAATATTAAAAAGTAAGGAGTGGATGCCTACCTGATGGATAGCAATTTGCTACCAATGATGGGCCATATAAAAGAAAATAATTTTGGTGAACATGGTGCTCACAGAGATATTAAAAAAAAAAAGTTTATTTTTATATAACACAAAGTATTATTTTGAGCCTTAAAATCAACAACGGTTTTGTGGAATTGTGATTCTAGAACTTAAAAGCCATTTTAATCTATCTACTCCCTTGAAGTAAATGCCTAATAAAATATCATGGCCACTGCCCTGCCTGCCCACCCATCTCTGTCATCCGTACCTTCATGCCCTCTATGCAGTAGGGCCACCCTTGGCCCTTTGGCTCATGTGTGCAATTCCTATTAATTTCAGAAAACGGCCGCCACCAAAGCAATAAGAGTGAATTTAATTTAAAAAGTGCAATCATGTTCTGCCTTGTGCAGAACTGGACTTGGAATTATTTGTGACTGTGATTTAGCATTATTTCTGGGGGGAGAGTCACCCTGTTTAATACTAATAGTCTTCCCAGGAAGTTTCATTAGAGTGAACTGCAATTTTTATTGCTCAGGATTTAACAAACTCCAATCTAAAGTCTCACTAGAGACCTCGCGCCTCTTCCCCCTTCATGAGCGCCTTTCTCCTGAAATTTCTCTGCTCAACACTCCTGACAACAACCTGTCTGCAGATGCACCAACAGCTGCTCCTGCTGAAAAATGGGCTTGTCTCTCTCACGGGGGCTATGATTTCTGGCATATGCATGCCTCCTACTGTCTCTTTGGTTTTAAAGCAATTTTCAGCACACCTGCTTGCTTGAACTTTACTGACAAGCCCTCTTAAGAGTTCACTGAAGAAAAAAATATTCGTTTCCTAGGTACTTCCCTGTAATTCTAAATTTCACTTTAAATCTCCCAGTAAAGTGTTTACCCCTATGGATGGAGAGACAATCTGTGTTGAGACAGCCCCGCTGCCTCGGGCAGGATCTCATCAGCTCTCATATCACAGTAGATAGAGAAAGGGATGATCCATTAAGGCAATAAGGCCAACTTGTTCCTACCTCCAAAATTGTTCCTTAGAGTGCATTTGCTCCTGCCGTGTCCAGTCTGGGCTTAACCATCACCTAAGAGATTATATCTCCCTCAAAAAAATTCTCCGACTGGTTGGCTCTACTCTTTGGGTTTCGATTCAACCAGCTTTCCAACTTGAGTGAATCTCATAGAAATACTGCTCAGTTTATTTTTACTCTACTTTCTAGCCTTACCTTAAAGAAGTTCTCCGGAAAGTTGTATTTTTGATTATGTCTCAGGAGCATTTACGTGCCACTGTCCTTAAGACTCACCATTTATCTATCCATGGGTTATGAAAAAGTGGATACCTCATCTGATGCTACACAGCTGCCCAACAATTTAAAGAGCTTCTTTTTCTTCCTTTATTTCATCAGCCTGGTCCTAAGATAATTGTCTCCATGCTCCAATATAGTCATACTATGACATGCTCAGTGTCAGAAAACACCTGTGATTATTGCTCCTGTGGAACTGGCAGGTGCTCTCAGTTGTGGCCAAGGTCATTGGATTAACTCATTTAAGCTCTGTGAGACCAGTGAATTGGAATAAATGAAACCACCTAAAGCAGGCTCAAGTCGGCTAAACATTCACCAGAATAATGAGAAACAGTGGTCTCAATGAATGGAAGATAGTTAACATTAATATCAAGAAAGTAATATGAGTATAGTCTATGGAGACATCTCAAAGCCAAGACCAGTAAGCATTCTATAAGTAGGTGATACATGGATATGGATGGACCTTTTGGACTTAGAATGCAGTCACGATGTCCCGAACAAAGTCATATAAAGATACAGGAGAAGAAGCAAGAACGTCCACATAGGAACCAAAGCCAGTGCTATTAATTCTTTGCATACGGAATTTGGTCAATGATATACATAGGCAATAATCATTCATTGCCTACATAAATACAAAGAGCTTTTTGTTTGCTGCATATCAAGTCTTTCTTCTAGCGAAATTCTCTGCTTTAAGACATTAAGAAATTGCCTTTCCTAGGGTGAGCAGAGGGGGAGTTGATATAATACTAGTCATACGACTACTGTGTATTATATTTACTTAAAATAAACCCTGGGCTTCACTACATATTAGCAATGAGTATTGTTATCCCCATTCCAGGTCTGATTAGACTCGGAATCAAGGTCAACAGAGCTAGTCAGTGTAGGGTCAGGATATGAACCCAGCTGATGTTTTTCTCATTAAATTCTACTGCTTCCAAGGTTTCCATCCCCAGCTAAAGCACAAAATATCTCAGTTACCAAAATCACATTGATTCTGGTTCCATTTCTCACTTTCTCTTCATCTCATTTTATTGTTTCTAAGCCTGTACAAGAAAGCAGCTGTCATGGGGATGGGAAGACCATGGCTCTGGAAGGAGCTATGCTGACACTCCAGCTCCGCTTCACGCTAGCTCTATGAACCTGCACACACAGATTAGCCTCTCTGAAACTCAGGTTTCTCATCTGTAATGTGGGAATACAAGTGCTTAAAATTGACCTGCTGGGAGGATCAAATACCTGGCAAACAATACGTGTGCAGGAAATATTAATTCCCTTCTCCTTCACTGTCAATTTTTCAGCTCCAGATTGGATACAGTCTTCCTGCTTTGACTTTCCCTCTCTCTTTTTACAAAATTCAATTCCATTCACTTAGCATCTGAACATAATTGACACTTAATGAATACATGTTGAGTGAATGAAAAATCTCTTTCATACTCAGATCAAATGTCCTCAGGACTTGGAAGCCCCAACCCCATCCTTGTTAAGATTGGTGACTGCCTTAAAGCCCCATAGCACCTGTCTATGCACCTTCCTTTGTGTTGGCATATTGTCTTGTATTTATTGGCTCTTGGGCTTTCTTGCTAAATGGTGAGGTTTTCAAGACCAGGAACCATGTTTTACTTTTCCTTGTAAACTTAGTACTTAACGTGTGTCTTGGAATATTTATTTGACAAATTATTGTTTGAAAGATTTAACTTGAATCATTAATATAAGTAGTTAACACTGATTAATCTTGTCCATAATATCTCTCAAAGTATTTGAATGCAATCAGGAGGTTAAAGAAATTCAAATTATAACATAGCCAGCATATATTAGTTTATTTATATTTATATCATAGTTTTATTTCATATTTATGCCACGGTTATATTTTACAATCCCACATTTAAAGATGGAGGTGGAGGGGCACCTGGCTGGCTCAGTTGGTTATGCATCTGCTTTCGGCTCAGCTCATAATCCCAGGGTCTTGGGATCGAGCCCTGCATTGGTCTCCCTGCTCAGCGAGGAGCCTGCTTCTCCCTCTTACTCTGCCACTGCCTCTGCTTGTGTTCTCTCTATCAAATAAATAAATATTTTTTTTTTTTTTTTTTTAAGATGAGGGTGGAAAAATGTTCAGTGTGGATTACCTTCAGAATTCTATGGTAGGTTGGTGTATAAAAACAAAGAATTTCGGGAGTGCCTGGATGGCTCATTCGATTAAGTGTCCAACTCTTGATCTCAACTTAGGTCTTAATTTCAGGGTGGTGAGTTCAAGCCCCACACTGGGCTCCACTCTAGGTATGGAGCCAACTTAAAAAAAAATCTTGAACAAAGAAGCAAACAAAATTTGGTAACATGGTAACAGTCGTGTGCACTCACACTCTCACACTGGATTTAGTTTCAAGGCAGTGGCTGTGAGGCCGCTGATTTGTTAGGTGAGTCCTGAAAGCATATGCATCTGTGTGTATCTTCTCAGAAGTCTTCAGAAAATGGCAAATTCTAACTTTTGAATAGGGATAGGGCTCAGCTACATGTTTTAAAATAGGGACTGCCAGTCTCATTTCATTAGTTCATAGAATTCTTTGAGTTATAAAAGCATTTCATAAATAGGAAACGTTCATTGCAATCTTATGGGTTTTGACCTCAACTCAAGCCTTTCCCCTCTTGCAAACCACCAGAACAGTGTTTCACTTCATTCTTAAGAAGTATGAAAGGGACCTTTTAAGGCTGCTGCTCTTCTCACTTTCCTAACTTGATCCCGTCATTCGACCCGTTGTGGGTAGAATGGCATAGAACGCACCTCAATCCCCCAGCCTCAGCTCTAAGGTGGCTGTCCACTAACCATACCCTCTGAGGCTGCTTGATGATTACATATCTTTGCCAGTTTTCACAGGCTTGTTTTCAGCTTTCAATTAATTATGAAAACTTCTCGAGTCGAATTTCACGTTGTAAACACAGCTCTGGCACTCTCAAATCCCCTGCCCCCTAGGAATGTAACTGATTTCTACACTTACTCAGAAACCCAGCCCTGCTGAAAGAGTATCCCATCTCTGAGAGGACAGAGCTTCTCTTTGGGCCGAACCAGATGGTGGGACCCAACAGAAGTCAAGTCTGACTTGGATTTCCCTTGGAAACCTTAGTCAGAATGGGGAGGCTACCCCATTAAGGGAGCTTGCAAACCATTTGGCTTTTCAAGGGTGACTCACCCCTAGGAAAACCCATTACTTTCCCAGAGCTCTGCTATATTCTCAATTTCTCCCTTTTTATGGCAAGTATAAAGTGGTGAGAACTCCCACACACTCTTCCTTCAGCCTCTGAAAATTGTTCAGCTCTGTTTAGGGCTTCCCCAGTGATAAAAAGCTTATTCTGCATATTTCCAGACAGCGAATGGATAGAACGCACCTAATGTGAGTGCCCAGTGCATTGACATTCATATTTAGTAGCCAACGGAAAGTCTTTCTGAGAGAGGGAGTCTGGTTTGTTCTGTAATGCCCTGAGACAGTCCTGTATCTCTTGCTGTGGCTCCTGATAGATCTTATAAAAGATCGTAAATTACTATCTGTTGAAATATATGAATTTAATGGATTCCATTAATGCACACCTGCACAGAAGAGATTTCAGGAGCCCAAAGATATGATCAGTCAAACAGCTTTAATAGTTATTAATTACAGAAGCAGACTATTTATCCCCTGCTTACATCGAAATCTGCAAGTAGTGTAATACACTTCAAGGCTTTCTGCATGGAAGAAGGAAATGGGCTTTGGTTGAAAGGATCAAACACTTATGTTAGCTAATGCATTTCCATGCTGGGATTTTTTTATTTATTTATGGGAGAAAGGTCACTACTTTTGTATGTGGATTTTAAGTAATTTAATGTCATGTAGAGTGTGTTTGTGTGTTTTTTAAAAGAATCATAAAAAAATACTTTGAGCAGCATTTAATATAGACTGCTTCCTTTTACATCTAAGTGCATGAAAATCAAAATGTTTAGATAAAAACCTAACCTAACCATTTAGGAAAGTCCAAGTCAAGTTCTCATATGCAGTCTTGGTAATACTTGGCTTGAAGTGGTTGGGCAGAGGGTATGCATGAGGTTTTCATAAACAGCTTTGACCCAGTTATCCATGCACTGCGGATGAAGATCTCACCATCTTTACCTGATAAGAATCATAATGATGACAGAAGTTAATTTTTGCCACATACTAGATGTCTCACAGCAACTCTATGAGGCAGATATTATTGTTATCTCTACTCTATAGATAATGAAATTAGGGCACAAGAAGATGAAGGGTCTTTCCTTTGATACCACACTAAGGGTTTGAATATGAGCTTCCTGTTGCTGACTTTCCATGCCCTTAAGCATTAGGAAATGTTGCCTCCCAGCTGTTAGAAAAGACTGTCATGTGTGACCTTATTTCTGTTCTGATAATGATGACTATACAAATTTTGTAACACCAGCTAGATAGACATACACGCCCTAAAGGAGGGTAAACCCTTTGTCAATACAGAATGAGTCTCTCAGTCTGCAAAATCTGATGATGGAATGAAGTGGGACAAGAACCGTATCTAATGACTACATTAACTAAGACAGTCTTTTCCGACTACACACCAGGAAATATGTCTGTAGTCTGGGAGACTGAGATTTGTCCTCAACACTTAATAACAGGCTCAGAGGTGGATCACTGCAGTGTATACTGCTGATTGCTGTGTCCCATATCTGGACAGTTGACTATGGCTTTGCTTCTACCTACACCTTTTGAAATTATTTTAAAATCATTTTTAAAAGATTTATTTATTTATATGGGGGAAGAGGGGCGGGGGCAGACAGAGAATCCTCAAGCAGACTCTCTGTGATCATGACCTGAGATGAAACCAAGAGTCAGACTCCTAACTGACTGAGTCACCCAGGTGCCCCTATTTCAAAATTATTTTTAATATGATTTATCCTCCTGGATGAGCTATGTTCTGTGAACAGCAAACTCTGTATCCTAGGTATCTTTCCATTTCCCAGAGGGCTTAGCACAGTGATATAGTTATAGTAATATTCTATATATATTTATACAAGCAACATTAGAGACTGATTTGGTACATAGGCCTTTGTTTTGCCATCTCTCTGAATAGCTTCCTATTTAAAAGTCTTAGTGTAGTTATATTTCTTTTTTTTTTTTTAAAGATTTATTTATTTGACAGAGAGAAATCACAAGTAGACAGAGAGGCAGCCAGAGAGAGAGAGAGAGAGGGAAGCAAGCTCCCTGCTGAGCAGAGAGCCCCATGCGGGACTCGATCCCAGGACCCTGAGATCATGACCTGAGCCGAAGGCAGCGGCTTAATCCACTGAGCCACCCAGGTGCCCCTGTAGTTCTATTTCTTCTATGAAACTTTAAAAAACAAGAGTAGCTCATCCTAGCCCCCTTTTTTGGAAACACACAAATTTATACTGTTGATTGCCCTTCTTGGGGATGAGTCCCCAAACTGGCAAGCATTTATTAAGCAATTACTAGGTGCCCAGCACTGTTCTAAAAACTTTCAATGTATCTGCATGTCTGATAATCACAAAAATCCTCTAAAGAGGTGTTATTATCAAACACATTTTACAGATGGGTTAATTAAGGCACAGAGAAATCAAATAAGTTACCCCGAGTTGTAAAGTTAGACATGGCAAAGCCAGGAACCATACCTGAGCTTTTTAATACAGACCATGAGCTCTTAACTACTGTTATCTTACCTCCCAGAAGCCAAACGACTTCTGCAATGGAGTAGGGAGGTCGATTGTAGGTGAGAACACTGGGAAAAGATACCACTTTGAAGTAGTCTAGCAGTGAAGAGATAGAATGGTGTAGGTAGCTGAAAGTGTGTTTTGTTTTTAAGATGAGGGGTTCTGAAGCATCTTTTAATGCTGGTAGGTCAGGAGCAGGGCAGAGGCTGGGGACGTAGGGAAGAGAGTGGGAATAACTCAGCAGAGTATGTTCCCTCACCTGGCTCATCCTGTCTTGGCCCCGGAGGCTATCCTCACTTAGGTGGACCATGGCAAGAGTCTCCTCACTGGTGTCCTACTGCCGACTCCCACTTCTTATTTCACCAACCAGCACAGTCCCTTTCTAAAATGAAAAGAGGCTCATGTCACTCCCTGCCTTAACATCTCCACCAGTGTTCTCATTTCTCACACGATAAAGTCTAACCTCCTCCTTCTGACTCCATACATCCTCCATGATCCGCCCTTGCACACGCTGTCAGGAAGCTGAACCTCTCCTCCTCTGACCCATTCTGCACTGAGTTACTTTTAGTTCCCCCACTGTCTTTTGTTAAGGAAGCTATTCTCTCTGTTGTCTACCCGTAAAATCGCTCATATTTTAAGAACCACATCAAACACCACCTCCTTCATAAAGTCTTTTCTTTCTCCCCAGGCAGAATTAAACATTCCCTTTTGTGTCTCCCTGTGCATGCTGCATATACTTCTATCATAACAACTATAATGTTTTATTGCTCTGATTTGTTTGCGTGACTGACTTTCCCTACTAAACGGAAAGGTGCTTGAGAACAAGGACAACTTGTTTAGCCTCAATATTCTCAGTGTAACTAGCACATAGTAGGTGTCCAGGAATTAGTTGTGAGTAAATCAATAAATGAATGCATATTCAAGGAAATGTAGAAAATATTGTGTTCAATGATATGGATAGAGAAAAATATGATGAAGACATTTTTTTTTTCTCCTCTAAAGAGCTGAAATAATGTACCTGGTTTATAAACAAATCATTCTTCTTTCAAGAACATCCCGGTAACTGTCTCAATAAGTGAAGGACATATATTAGAAAGGTATTACACTTGCTGTTGACATTTCATTTCCTGTCTTTTTTTATGTGCCCGTGCAGCTGCAATAACCTTGCTCTTACAATCCTGGTGATTGGGAAAACCATTTCTATGCATAAAGCTCCTACATGAACAAGTGTGGGATAGAGTAGGTGGCTGTAGGTGATGTAGTTGATGGCCATCACTGTGAAGACCCCAGCCTCACCATGCTTGGCTATGTATGTCCATAGAAATCACCGAATGAATTTCATATTGCAACACACAGTGTTCTATTTCTAGGAATGCATACTCTTTGTGCAAATGTGGTGGTGCATTTTGACATCCTTTCATTTGACCAGCAATTTAATCTACCAGTGGAGGAGGCCAAAATTGTATGACTAGCCATTTCATGGCTGTGAAAGCCAAAAAGGTGGTTAGTGATGGAATCAGAACAAGCGTCCCACAATTCTGGCTTCCCGTCCTGTTTTCTTCGATACGCAATACAACTTTCCAAATGGAAGCTATGTTGGATGGGAACACCACTGGCTAAATTATTTACATAGTAAATATCTCTTGGATTAACATGATAAAGAAAGATGTATTTTTTCTCAAATGCTCATACCTGAATTAGATGAGTATAGAATATTTCTGTATGACTGGCTACCATAAAAATTGTCATTATTTTCACCATTGACATCACTGTCATCATCAACTTTGCTGACAGTTTTATGCTGTTTCATACTTCCAGCAACACTTTCACTTATATCATGTTCACAAAAGCCCTGTGTGATAAATATTGCAGCTATCATACCCATTTTACACATGAAGAACTCCAGTCTCGGATTTGTTAATAACTTCAGCTGGTAAGTGACATGGCTTGGTATTGATATCAGATATTCCAGCCTAAATTGTATGCTCATTGAATACCTGCTATGCCTTCAGACTTTGCTATGAGAGTCTTATACTTTTTTTCTGGCATCCTCTCTATGGCATAAAGAGATCTCCATAAGGCTTAAATCATGGAACTGTAGCAATAACCTTTTGTTGAGCATCTATTACAGGCAAACGTATATGTTAGGCACCATAAGAAATATCAAGACAAAAAAAGACACAATTCTTGTACTAAGGACAGTTACGTGTTGGTGGAAAACTAAAAATGGAACAAAAAGAAAGATCCTCAAAATTAGAAATAAGGGCAATTACGACAGGAAAAAGAGAAGTGTATAGCATGGACTGTGGAAGTCAAAAAGAAGTAGCAAACCTTTATTCCTTGGTATCATGGAACTTTAGGAATGGATGAGACTGTACAACATTGATTAAGTTCCTCAAGGGTTTCAGATCTTCCTATGCCTCCCCACTGCCTATATTATAAAATCCCCCAAACTCAAAGCTTCCACCTCCTGGCTTCTCCACTGTCCCCAATTCCTCTTACACTATGAGAAGGCTCTAGATGCATAGGATTTCTTACATTTCCTTAATTAGAACACATAGAACACATATTTTTCATATTCAGTACCATTGCATACTCTGTTTGCGTACTCTTGTCTTTCTTAGAAGTCCCAGCCTGAGTGTGACCTTCTCAAAGACAACTTCCAGCGACCTCTAGGAGAATTAATGTTTCTCTCTTTAGGTGCTACTCTACATTGTCTCTCCCTCCAACATAAAATTTTTGGTCATCTGTTCATTTCCTCTCCTAGAATATAAGTTATCTGAGCTATTTGAAGTCAGAGACTAAAACTCCCTTGATTTTTATAAACACATCACTGAACCCAATACTGATCATATATGTATGTATGTTGAATGAATAATGGATAGATGCTGTCAATAGTAGAGGGTAACTATTTCATTAAACCAAACACATAGTTTCAAATATAGAAATTCCTTTTACATTAGCTCTGAGAGACAGTCATTTCTCCTTTACTTTAATCTCTGCCAATATACAAGTTGCTCCTGCTCCAAAGCAAATAATAAGCCCACATTGTTTTGTATTTTCTCTCTTACAGTCATATCCATGCCACCCTCTAAAATAAAATCAGCAATCATGCTCTTTCTAAGCTCTTCCTCATCTAGAATAAGCAGCCATTTCTCATTCAATTATTTCAGATATGACATGGCTACACACATTTTGGTTCCTCACTCTCTGGTCTAGGTGAACTTTGTCAGTGTTCCATTTCAAATGGATTTCCTGGGGTCTGCTTGCAACTCTCCTGAACACTTCGTAGAAACAAGGAGAAAAAAGTCAGAATTGGCCTGGAGCTCAGAGCCGCCTTAACATTGGGAAAGGCTCAGAGGAGTCTTCTAAAAGTGAGAAGGGTAGATTATTATATTGCATTATTAATATGCAATGGATATGCATTTATTCATGTATGGTTGGCTCTACCTTTTCAACATTAAATTACTTTCTACCTTATGAAAACTTAGTTCCAAATGCTTTTCTGAAGTGCAAATTGTCCAGGGAGAAAAGATGGTTCCGTTAGGTTGGTATTCAAGACCAGCCCTAGGAAAAATAGCAAAGCAGATGAAGATTTTTCTTGGTATCTTTCCATCCTAAATTAAAAAGAAAAGAACAAAAAAGAAAGAAAACTCACTTTGCTGAGGGATCAGGGACCTCATTTTACTTCGGTTGTGCATTATTCCTATGGTACCCAATATGCACCCCAACTATTACACACGCACCCCATGCTTCATTTTGGGGTAAGGATGGGATAGATATACGCCGCAGTAACAAATGACTCCAGGTCTCTGTGACTTAGCACATAACGATTTATTTCTTGCTCATGTAAATCTGACATAAGCCCAATAGCTCCACAAGGCAGCTATCTTCCAAGTGGTAACTTAGCAACCCAGGCCGCTTCCATCTTTTTTTTTCTGCCAACCCAACACACAGTGCCCACAGTCACACCAAAGGGGAAGAGAGGCTGCAGGGTTGCCTACCAACAATTAAATTCTTTTGCCTGCAAGGGAGATTTATTACTTTTCACTCACAGTCCCTTAACTAGAACCAGTCACCTGGCTGCATCTAATCATAAGGAGACAAGGAAGTGTCAGAGAATTCACAAATATTTGGTAAGAACTAACTACCCATGCCTCACTCTTGAGCTCTAGCCCCTGCTAACACAGAGCTGTGCAGGAAAGAAAACTGAAACAAATCCTATAAATCAAACGAAAACATGAATCTTATGGAAAGTTCACTTACTCAAAGTCAGACTTACAGAGCCTCCATTGTCTGAAACACTGAGGGGTGTTCTTGTGGAGGGAAGAGAAGCATCAAAGTGGTTTCTGGTGTGCCATTTCTCTTGGATTATACTGGCCGAAGCAAGATACCTTACTTGGCCCAAGTTAATAGGGGTCACAGAAGGCAGTCCTTCTCTTTTTTGGGAAGGAGAAATAGAGCATTTGAGAACAGCTCTAGGACTATACCGCCATACCCTGTGATGGCGAGGGGAAGGATGAAATGTCTGCAGGGTTACTGCAGGGTTTCTAGAGAAAGTAGCTGATGGACCATGGATGTTAGTTCTCTGTATGTTGGCAGTGTGGTGTCTTAGAAAGCACGGTGAGTTAGGTATATTCTACTTCTGCTAACTTTACCCAAGTCACTTATCTTCTTTCTGGATAAGTCATTTACTCTCTGGGTCTCATGTTCCTTCCTTATTAAAAGACAGAACAAACCTAGATGATGACTAAAGATCTTGTCATTTTTAAAATTCTGGATTGTATGGTTTTGTATTTTCTTACCATTTAGTTATCAATTTAGCTTTTTTTTTTTCTTCCTTCCTTCCTTCCTTCCTTCCCCACTTCTTTTTATTCTAAAAACACATCCTGAGGAGCATCTGGGTGGCTCAGGTCATGATCTCAGGGTCCTGGGATTGAGCCTTGCATTAGACTCTTCACTCAGTGGGGAGCCTACTTCCCCCTTTTTCTCTGCCTGCTGCTCTGCCTACTTGTAAGCTCTCTTACTCTGTCAAATAATTAAATAAAATCCTTAAAAATAAATAAATAAATAAAAACACATCCTGAATCTAACCATACATTGGCCACTGAGTGAGATACACTGAACGATTAAAAGCTGCTCAAGTTTCATGATGCTTACTGCTCAAAAAAAGGAAAAAAAAAAAAGAGGAAATGGCTATGCACATGAACAATCCCAGTGCTTACCACACAGTGGACATTTATACCATTCATCAGGGTTTCTGAGAGTAACAAATCTGCACTTAGCCAATTAGGAAAGAATCCACAGTGAAAATGCCAATATTTGAAAACAAGGTGGGGAGACACCAAAGCAAAGCAAGAAATAGTCTCCATCAGAGGCCACCAAGAAATGGACCAAGACCTGTTTTAGAGGGATGCCAGGCAGTAAGACTGAGAGGCTGGGTGGGCTCAGAGTACGGGGAGCCTGAGAATGTTAGTAGAGATGGATTAAGGACCCCCACCAGTTTTATAAAGTAAATACCATGATAAAGGATGGGGAACCACTAATGAAAATATTTAACGAAAGAAAATAATAAAAATGTTAAGAATGGAATGAATATGGGAAAACTGGAGTCATTTAGAGCAGAGATATATTTTAAGGGACTTACAGGCATTACACATTGGCTTGTGTATGTGTTTGTGTGTGTAATCTCATAAGGTGCTATGATGGCTACTTTTCCATGTCAACATGGCCAGGCTATGATGCCCCACCAGTCCACCAAACATTAGTCTAACTATTGCCGTGAAGGTATTTTGCAGATGTGATTACCATTTACATCAGTTGACTTTAAGTAAAGGTAATGACCCTTGATAAAGTGTGTGGACTTCATCCAATCAGTTGGATGCTTTAATAATAAAACACTGAGGTTTCCCGAAGAGGAAGGAATTCTGCCTCAAGATTATAAAATAGAAATGCTGCTGAGTTTCCAGCCTTTTGGCTGGCCCTACAGACTTCAACTTTGCTGGTCCCCATAACAGCATGAGTTCATTCCTTAATACCTTTCTCTCTCTCTCTTTCTCCTTCACCCTCACGGGTTCTGTTTTTGGTTTTGTTTTTGTTTTTTTCTGGAGAACCTTGACTGAAACAGTGGGAAGGGAGGAGCAAAGAGGGACCCTTGCATCCAGGGCCCTGAGAGCTAATCCTATTATGTCCTCACAGCCTCCCCTAAAACTGACAGAGAGGACTTAAATTGTTCTTGGTAAGTGATCAATTCCAGAAACATCATTTCTCACCAGAATCCCCCCTCTTCAGCACAGTACTCTGCTGCAGCAAATATTTACTTTGGTTTTCTTTCTTTGTCTTAAATTGCTCCTGGAATCTTTCACTATTTCAGTGCTAAAGTACAAAGCCTCCCCTTCCCCAACCCAGTTCTTGAAGACATTTGCCAACTGGCTTGGAGAAGAACAGTGGGTCCTGAAAGCGAGCCCCGGGACCGCCCCTGGAGCTCTCCCCAAGGGAGGTTTACGATGGTGCCCGAGGTGCTGGAGAGGGCTCTCCCTGCTCTTCCTACTGTCTGTCTGCAGTGGCTGCTGAGGCAGTGAGGGCCTCCTCCTCACAGGAGAGGAACACCCATCTGTCTAGGTGTAGCGCGGAACCACTTCTACTGTTTCCCATGAGTGCCCTCATCTCACTGTGCTCCGCATAAGTGATATGACTGACAACCGAGAAGCTCGCCCAATCCATTTCCACAGACACTTCAATTTGGACTACAGTATAATCATACCCCAGATCAGATTGAACAGTTTCCTGTCTCTCAAATAGTGAATATTCAGACACAAAATGATCAATTTAGCATATGTTCTTTGTCTGTCTTTGCCTTTGTTTGCAAACTTCTCAGAGGCAAATGTGTTAAGGAAATTTGTAGGAAAGGGTGCCTAGATCAGGAGATTAGAACCGTCTCCCTTTTTAAAAACAGATTCTTCATTCCACACGTCATACCAAGGCATTAACGAATTAAAACATTTTTGTTGTTCGAAATCTTAGGCAAGTTATGTCTAGGTGTTTTCTTAGGACCATGTTGCTTGGAGCTGGTCAGGTTCTGCTTCTACCCTGTTGTAAGATCTTAGTGTCTATGTCACCAAGCACCACAGTACCCAGAGCAGAGAGCAGTCTTACTCTGCTCTGCTGAATTAGTGACAACTTTTGGCGCAATGGAGAATGCTCTGTTTGGATGGAACGCTGAGAGAAAAGGTTTGAGTGAGGTGTGTCCGGAAACCCTCTTCTTTTATTGCCTGCCATAGAAGATTTACTTCCAGATTTCTTATCAGGAGCAAGTTTAATCTCCCTGTTTGTCAAAAAGCAACAATAACAATAATATTTTCTTGGTTAAAAAAAAAAAACGGGAGAAAAGAAGTCATATTTCTTTATGATTAGTTTATATCTTATTTAGATCCCCATCCAAGGATATAAAAGCCCCAAAGTCTGCAGCAGCCTTTTTAATAAGACGACCTTATTTTTAAGGCATTTCACAGTACCTAGAGGACAGAGTTAGCATAAAACATCAGTACAAGGGAATAGAGAAGTTTTGGAAAAGTCATCAGAACTGAAGTTGCCCATATGGTAATATGGCTCTTGGCATGGAGGACGTCGACAGTAAATGCTATGCCTTGCTGAATCACCAAGTTTGGCTCTGATCTTGTCTAGCATTCCCTCACACCCTCCTCTCCGTCTCCTCAAATCTTGCCTGTCCTTCAGTGGCCTGCTGATATCTCCTCTGAGCATTTCAGTGACTAAGCCCTTTATTCATGTAGCAGATTGTTGCGGGCTTAGTCTTAAATTCTGTCTTTTAGAAATCCAGACGGCCTTCCATTCTAGAGCATAGATATTTTCTCATTGTTTCTTGTGGGTCTCCATGGTACACGTTCTGCCTGGAGAGAAGGTGTGCTTCTCTGGATCCCTGAAACTTTATGGGGAAGACCATTATCCCTGCCTAGAGTTTTAATCCTGCCCCAGATTCCGGGGCCACTTGTGCTCTAGGAGAGCACTGGCCTACAAGGAATCAACACTGTTCCGTCCTCAGCATCTTTCCTAATCAATGACTCACTGAGTATCTACCCTGTTCCAGGCAGAAGTATAGAGCTGGAAATACAGAAATTGAAGGCACATAGACAAATTTCCCGTCCAGGAATGTCTAAATGGGCCGACAGAGAAGGAAAGGCATGATTTAAGGTACTATGGGAGTTGCTGGAGTACCAGGGGGTAGCCTGCAATCTCCATGGCAGTATGAGATTCAGAAATTGAGTCTGCTTGGAAAGTATTAATTTTTTTTTTTTTTTTTTTGCTTCTGAGCCCTAGCATAGCTGTGTCTTCATGCTGCCAGATACCACCAAAGCTCCCTGACAGTCAAGATCCATACCAACTCTTTGTCTCTTGTTCCTCTTTTTGGCTGCTTCTTGTTTTATCAGTTTGTATCACAAACTTGGTTTTCTATTAACTGATGTTTCTTGTACTCGATTTAAATTTTCCCAAGTAGAATGACCCTGTGGCTCACTCTCATGTTCCAATGTTCCTGTCAATTTCATGGCACATGCCTGCTGGGTCTTTTAATTTTTTAAAATCCATCAAGATTCCAGGGATCGTCCTGTTGCTGCGTGAGCCTGTAGTATGCCTTTGGCACTGGCATGTATTAAATACAATATTTTTTGATATCTATTATTTTACAAAGTGGAAAGATGACCAGAATTTGAATCCTATGCTGCTTATCTCCTTTTGCAATCCATTTTTATATATTAGAAAAGATGTGTAAAAAAAGAACACTTAAGGCAATCATATATTATTACTAACTGGGATATTAGCCTCCAAACCTCAAGTTAAACTTCTATCCTCTTGCACCAGGTAGGCCCTTGAGGACATCATTTGCTTCTTAACTAAACTAAATGTAGGCCTTGGGGGCTACTGAGTGCCCAGTCCAAAGAAACCCCCATTTCTTTGTTCCATTTGATACCAAAAGGGCAAGGGTAGCCTAATGTAAGAGATATCACAGGATTCACTGTAGCTCACCGATATCATGAGATAAAAGAAAAGGGGAAGAAAACTGTAGGGAAAAAAAATCCACAATGCACAAAGAATCAAATGAAAGGAGACCATGCTCCTCTCTGATTCTATTCATATCTTCCCATTAAAATGTTTACTTGAATATCGTTATTTGGACCCTTAAAGATTAATTTGTTAATGCATCTCAGATTCTTTCTTCTGCACAAGAAGGCTGTGTGTGTAAGTAGGTGAGGAGGGAGGGATCGGTCGATGGAGGGGAAAGGAAGAGAGAGTAAAGACACACTGTGCCCCATCCAAACACATTGAACCTTCCCCTCACGCTACTCACATCATACTGGCAGAGCTACTGATGCTTCTCCTGCTTAATGTGACTCCTTGGTTTCTAGAATAAAACCAAGAATCAGGACAATAGTCAGGACAACCTCTAATAATGAACACATTGTAAATACCTAAGATTTCCTACCCTCAAAATGTCCCTTCAATCAAGACCTATTTAAATCATTTACTCGTAAGTCAGAAAATACTGCCTTGTGTCCATGATTCCATCTTTTTACTTAGGGAAGATTGTGAATTATTATAGAAAACTTCAAACCAAAATAGTTCAAAATATTTAAATACTTAAAAGAGTAAAGCTTAGCTATCTGAACAACATACACAACTGAAGTGTTTTTTTGTTTTTTGTTTTTCGTTTTTTTTTTTTTTTTTTTTAAATAATGATTTAGGGGCACCTGGGTGGCTCAGTGGGTTAAAGCCTCTGCCTTCAGCTCAGGTCATGATCTCAGGGTCCTGGGATCGAACCCTGCATCGGGCTCTCTGCTCAGCAGGGAGCCTCCTTCCTCCTCTCTCTCTGCCTGTCTCTCTGCCTACTTGTGATCTCTGTCTGTCAAATAAATAAATAAAATCTTTAAAATAAAATAATGAATTAAACTTTTAAAATATTGTTTGTATTGTATACATTTTGTTGCTTTAATTATATTATAATGGTAATAAATATCTATTTGGATATGCTAAAATCTCAGCCACCAACCCATGAGGAAGAGTGAGTCTGAAGCCAAAACTACACAGGTCAGAAGATGCACAAATTGGCATGGCCTGGACGTTGAGAGCTTGTACTTAGGCCCCAAACCTGGCTCACTACTTTTTTGGGTAAATTATCCAAGCATGCCTAGTCGGATTTACTTATGTATAAAAAAATGGTAATGATTATAGTATCTAACTCATGGGTTATTATAAAATTAAGGGAAATAATGTACACAAAGTATTTAGAGCACTGCCTGGCACAGAGGCCGTATTTAATAAATATTAGCATTTCCATTGGATTAGCTCCTGAGGAGCTATCAGCATCCATTCTGATGCTCCAAGATGTGTCATTATCTCAGGCTTGATTTAGGCCGATATCCATATCTGAGGGTGTCCAGCCCTGCCTGCTGGGCCACATAGCAGGAGGTTCCAGGCAGAGGCCATAATGACAATCAGGTGGATGGCAGCACTGTGGTTCCAGATGGTCCTTTGGCAGAAGGTCACATCCATGGCTAGAAATAGAGGTGATGGGGTCCAACCCCCAGGGGATGGTAATGAAATTCTGAATAGGAATCCAAAGTGAACACAATGGTATTTAGGTGAAGGCTGTGCCTTGGTAAACAAACAGATGTCTGAGTTTCACTCCCCGTACACCAAGTACTGGGCCATTGGCAACTGTGTCTTCATGGTGATAATAAAACGATCTCCCCACTGTGTCTTCATGGTGATAATATAACGATCTCAATTTTGGGGGGCCAAGATTGGCTCAAAAAATGGATTGGGCTAGAACTGCAGTTTAAAATATCTGCAGGTGAGTGATTTGGGGAAAAGCCATTTTAGAACATACAATCGTATTTCAAACATTGTCTCATATCCTTCCCGGTTCAAAAATGTCAAGGTTGAGATACAGAATCCTATCCCCAAAGCATGAAATTTATAAGTGAAGGAGCCATGCATGAAAACTTCCTCTTCTCTTTCAGGGTGGTCAACTGCTTCTCCTTTTAGTAGTGGGGTCACCACAACTACAGTGTTATGTATAGTGAATATTCTAGTTTGAATGTAAAGCAGATGATGTATTGGACTACTTGTACCTAGCCAATATGGCTGCATAATAGTGCTCCATCAGTGATTATTGATGAATGTATAGATTACTTTAGTATAGTCTAATTACCTCATAAAACTGTGTCCACTTGTGCATGTAATAATTATTGCTTGAAGAGAATGGTGATATTTAAAATTTTTAAATGTAAAGATTGGGTTGTAATTGCAGGGTAATAGAAGTGAAGTATATTTATAATGAAAATACTCTCCAATACTTTTCTTTAAATTCTTTGATTTAGTCCCTATTTTATGGGTCTAAATGTATAAATTATTCTGTATGTCTCACTGAATTCTGATGACATTATGAAGAAAAAAAGTCATATATTTACCTTTCTCTTTGAGAACATAATAAATTAAATCCCAAAGTCAGTAAAATAGGTACATATTTAAGATTGTTTCAGATAAATGAATGTGTGATAGATCCATTGTAGACGCTTGTGATGGGCAGGGTTCTTGCTGTCATCTTCCTCTAGTTTAGGTAGAAAAAAATAGATTTTCTATTGACCTCCCAGAATTATACTGGCGGCACTTTACCTCTATCAAGGGCAGGTAGTTACTGAATCAGGAAGCCAGAGTCAACGCCACTTCTTCCCCATCAACTCTGTTTTGATGTACCTTAGCAAAATAGGTTCTCTGAACACTTACTTACCTTACATAATTTAATTTCAAATCAGTTTTGTAAAAAAACATCTGCTGGTGCAGAACCTAAAAACATTTTCGCTCCAGCTTCGTGGAAGCCAGAAAATACAGCCTTAGGTATTTTTTCTCTTTTTCTTTCTTTTTTTTTTTTTTACTATAATTCTATACTGGAAATTCAGAATTTGCCCTACTTGGAAACAATCAAACTATTGAGTGGTATTTTGCTGTCTCGGATGTTGAAAGCTACTGCAGATGTCAAGGGATTATATAGACATTAGGAATGTTTTATCATTATGTTTTATTTTATGCTCAACAGAACATCCTTTAAAAGTCCATTTCTGTCTTTATCACACATTGGACTAGATAGACTGTGTGTATGTAAATCTGCATGGAAATTTTCTATGAAAGAAAACCAGCTATCACAGTCTTCTTTTGTTACTGCATGTCTCCAACAGCGCCCTAAAAGAATCAGGAATCTGGATGAGACTCATCGACTTCCGAAACCATGTGGATTCTGATTATGTTACCATTACATAATTCACAAACTCAACTACAGAATCTTGCTTTTGATTATAGTCAAGGAAGTATAGTAAGCTGAAAAGAACATATATGTATGCCAAATCCTTTCTTATTTATATTACTTGTAATATAATAATATAATATAGTACTTGAAAATATTTCCATATGTATACACAAAGCCACATGGAAGCTCTTTAGTAATTTTGTTAATCTATCATTTGCAAATGATTCACACAATGTAACACAACACAAATACAATGCAATAAAAAAATAGAGCTTTAAAACTTGATGTTAATAAAAATTTAACATCTGTAGCCTGATTAGTCAATTCTTATTTATTATACCCACATGTCAAATACTATGTTTAGACGGATGCCCATACAAAATTATTTAGATCAGTGGCTGTCAGATAGGATGTCCAGGGTGTGGAGGCATGCTGGGGGATTGTGCCATGACATAATAATAATAATAATTATTATAATTATAATAATAATAATGGGATAACAGTAAAACAAGGGTGAGGTCAAGGAAATATAGGTAGTGAAGCTAAACATGGATGATATGCTAATAACAATATTGGTAGTAAACAAGAACAAATCTGTCTCTCTCTGTTTTATCAATCAGTGTGAGGTGAAAAACCAAACCATGTTACTTAGACAATTCATGTTAATAGAGCAGAGCTGATGGAATCCAGCATCAAAGAGGCTCTTCATGGGGTGCCTGGGTGGCTCAGTGGGTTAAGCCGCTGCCTTCGGCTCGGGTCATGATCTCAGGGTCCTGGGATCGAGTCCCGCATCGGGCTCTCTGCTCAGCAGGGAGCCTGCTTCCTTCTCTCTCTCTCTGCCTGCCTCTCAGTGTACTTGTAATTTCTCTCTGTCAAATAAATAAATAAAATCTTTAAAAAAAAATAAAAAAGAGGCTCTTCAGCACCACAGTGGTTGATCAGGAAAGATCTAATATGAAATGATGAGGTCCCCACACCATCAGCCAAATATGGGACTTCCAAGTTTCCAGATACGGTAGCCATCTGTGTGACTTTTCCATTGGCAGCAAATAGAAAAGTCCTCAGGTCTTTGGGAGGGTGGATATGAATGAAGATTAAAAAGTGGAAATAGGCTCCTTCCTCAAGGCTGGATCTGCCTGGAATGGAAGGAGGAGGGAGGGCAAACAGCAACAGCAGACACAGATCATAACTTCTCCTCCACGTGCTACCTGCCCTCTCTTTTTTCTCTTTGTATTCTTTCCAATACAAATCCAAAAATTCTAATGCAATGTCTATAGGAACACCTTGAGAAAATGCAAAATCTATCTGGGCAATATCCTTTACTTATCTGCCTTTATAGAGCCACGGTAAGAAGGAAGAGGAATCCTGATTCAGGTTCTCTAAATGAATATCCCACCGCTTCCCTTTATATATCCTACACCACTGCATCTGGCGCACATACGGAGCTGTAATTTTCCCTTTGCTCACAGGTTCCTGTGTTTCCCACTTATCCAAATCCCACCCAGCCTTCTTGACTCAGCTCACATCTCAGCCATTCTACTCTTCTTATCTAGCTCACATGCTTGAGCTCTACCTCTCTGCCAAATTCTTAGAGCATTTAAAGTCTGCAGCTTACAATTCAGTACTTAATATATCATCTATTCTTTGTTGTTGTTTCTTGTATCTTAATCCTCTTACTCTACTTAACAAAATTGCAAATGATACAAAGCTGTTTGAGATAGCTAATCACGGAAAATATAAATTACAAGAGGCAGGAGTAATGGGTGCAAGACACCATGCTAAAACTTGATAGAAAAAAATGAAGTCACCTTGGCCAATGACAACAGTAGGCCCTGAACTGCCAAGCATGATTAACTCAATTCTGTGCATTTTAGGTCCATTAAAAAAATAATAAAATTATAAAAATCCTGTAGGTAGGAGTGAAAATAGAGTTGCATGTATAGAATAGTAGTAACATACTAAAAACTGTCTCTGTATAACAAGGAACTAGCTCTTTCATTTACTCATTTATTTTTATGCATTCATTAAGCATTTATGATGACCTCAGAGGTCCCTCATATTGAGCTGAAAAAAAAAAAAAATGAGCTGCCTCTCTCCTCAAGGATCTCACACATCGCTATGCAAACTGAGGACTGGTGTATAGTATGGGGATACAGGCATGTTCAGAATGCCGGGCGAAAGCAAAAGCTCAATTTTAGTAGTCAACCGGCAAATTAGTGGATAAGGGGTCCATGCAAACTGAGACAGATTCCAGGATCCACATTGTTTGAAAAGAACAAGGGAGAAGGTGATCCCCCAATCTTTATATAGGCAGACCAGAAAAGGGATGCTGTTAACTTATCAATAACACATATTAAGAAAAGGATTAGGGGATTATGGTGTACTCTGAAAGGGGCCACAGAAAATTTAAAAATAAGGGGAATTGTAATGACAAAAGAACAAAAGAAAGAAAGAGAGGAAGAAAGGAAGAAAGAAAAGGTGATTATACTTAGACACCTGAAGGAAGTATCTGGGGATACTTCCTAGATATCCCTAGGGAATATCTAGGGAAATAGGGAAAAGGGTTGGACTTGTTCCATGGAGGAAAACGGTTGGACTTGCTCTGAAAACATATGTAGGGCAAAATGGGATGTGGTGGCCGAATGATAAGGAGGTAGATTTTGGCTAAATAATAAGTGGAATGCTCTAACAGTAAAAGTTGTCCAAAATGACAACATGCTGCCTTGGGAAGGAAAGTCCTCAAGTAAATGACCCACTGTCCAGATGAAATTTCATTGCATCATGTTTAAGCTTCTTTCCGTATCTAACAATGATGAAGATTTTGATTATATTTATTATAATTAACTATTTATTTCCATAGTACTTACTGAGAATCTACTATCTTCTGGGCACCATATTAGGTAACTTATATTTAGCTATGCTGTTACATGATTGTTGAAATGGGACATTGGCATAACTGATAGAGAGATAGCAACAGGTCAAGTTAAAGGATATGGGAAAGGCAACTCAAAGGAAGCACATCCTTCCAGAGGACGTACGGGCTTTCTAGGAACCCTAATATTCCCCATCAAAACACTGAGCTGCTGATGCTACCACTACAGTAACTGAGAAATCAATCAGGAATAAGAAGTTCTGTCACTTTCATGGAACATGTCTTAACTCTATCCCCTACTCCCTGACTGCTGTAGAAGCTCTGTGAGGGTAAATCTGCCCCCCAAGCGCAATGGAATGCTCCAAAACAACCCTAGAGTTTGCTACTTGAGAGTGTGTATCAAGGGGTGATTGCCCTAGAGTCCACTGCCTTAAGCCAACCTTTGCTTCAGGCTTGGCGATTTCAGAGGGAGAGTGGCCTGGGAGGTACTGACAGAAGGGACAGTCTGAGACTAGATTCCAGCTCCTGCAAAATCTCCAGTTCTCAAAGGCCTTTTTAAAACCTTTCAAATGCAGATATTTATGAATCAGACAAAATACCGAAAATGGCTAATTTTTCCAGTCTGTTAGGAATCAGATTCTGTATTTACATACATAGAAAAAGTATATCTACATATATCTACATTTACTTGAAAGAAAACATGTTGTTCGTGGCTATTTCTTACATTCCTCCCTATAAGATGCTACATGGTATAAAAGGCCATGCCTCTTTCTTACTAATTTTTGCAATGGACTGCATTGGTACCCAGAGCATTGCAGACTGCGGACAGGTTCTTAGGGTGCAGAAGGGTCAGCGAAATGGAATTACATAGTAACAGAAGAGAAGCACAAAGAATCCCAGAAATAGTAAGAGACTGTTAGCACCCTCCCTGCTATGAATACCAAGAAACAGATAAGAAACAAGATGACCAACTATCACTTCTACCACAATACCCCCTGAGTGCAGGAACCTGAACCTGAATCAACCAATGTAAGACCTGATTTCAAACTGATTTTGCAGTATCTACAATGAAAAATTAAAATTACAGCATAGCCAAAGTCTCTGTAGCTAAACAATGACAGAAGATAATGGAATTGCATTATTAAAGTGCTAAAGTTCACCCTAAAGATGCTATAGACAAATCCTAAAGTAGGCTAACAGACTGGAAAAAAGATATTTGAAAAACCAAATAAACAATAGAGTGATATCTATGGGGTAGAAGTTTACTATATACACACTGTGGCTGAAAAACAAATATTTGGCCCACTTTGAGTGCAAATATCCTAGAATCAATTTCTTAGGTAGCTGATTAAATCAGAGTTCTTGGCAAAAATAAATGAGTGTGGCAATTTACTCACTGAGAATTTGAATGGTCAGCTTTAAAAGTTTGACATCATGGTGCAGAAACAATGTGATATAATCTAATTTATCTGGACTGCTTGTTACTAACAACTTCTCCAGGCACAATGATGAACTGAAAGTAAAGTTTACTTGCAGTGGACATGTGACAGCATCACTAATATATTTACACACACCAGAATGTAAATCAGGGGCTGAAAATCAGTCGCATTTCTAGAAGAACTTTTTCTTGCAAGCTTGGTCACGTCTCAAAAATCTCTCAATTTCAGAAACTGAAAATTGTCTCTCAAAATTATTTTAGTGATGTTTAAAATTTTGGCCTCCATAGTCTCAAAGGTGGATAAGGGATTATCTTGTTAATGTGTACTTTTAAAGAATGCTATTTTGAAGTTGGATGAGTAAGAAGAAAATTTGTTTGAGCTTTTTTATTCTGCTTCGACTTTTTCTTCTACTCTTTATATTCTTCACTATGTTGAGATAAAAAATAATTTATAATGGATATTGTTGCACATGATTTTGTAGTTTTTCCTCCTCATGACATTTAGAGGTGGCAGAGTTGAAAATCTGCTTTTAATTCGTCCTTACAAGATATAAAGTCTTCTCAAATAGGACTTTTTTCTTGAAAGGCTCTTGGCCTAAGCTGAATTAAATAACTAAAAATTAAATATAGCTCTTAATGCTTCTAAAGATTAGCATTGTGATATAATCTAATTTCTATTATCCTGCCTTTTTATTAGCATTTAAATTTTTATAAACATTTGCTGGCTCAAAACGGATATTATGTTCTTGTTAATGTTATCTATCTAATACACTCTCTCTTATTCATAATAACTGCTAATATTGTTTAACTATTTGAAAGTTCTTAATAATTTTTGTACACCAAATTAACAGCTTTCAAAATCAACATTAATTATTTCAAGAATTTTATTATTGTAATAAATAAATATGTTTATATTTCAACTGCCTAAAGAAGCCTAGCCCACGGAGGCTTTCATTCAAAGTTGTATGTAGAATGCTTGCCTAAATTTGAAAATGAATATTAATGAACATTCAGACGTTAGCAATCAAGTCAAAGGCCACATCTTATTCATATCCTTGTTATCACTGTGCTAATTAGAGATGATGGAAATCTGTGTGACCACATAGCTATGGACAAAGGTGCCAAACGGTAGTATTTGGCTACTTTGTCTTTCCAAGGCTGAGGCTGAAACTAAGTATCATATTTTTTTCTGAATACTGAAGCCAAAGTTAAACTTCAAGGCATCCCTACTTAAAAAAGAAACCCTCCATAAAATTAAGAAGAAGAAAAATGGCCTTGTCTATAAATAATTCTTAAAGTGGAAATTTGAAACATCAATAAATCTGTGAAAAGTTCCTTACCCCTGCCACTGATTGGGTCATGAAGATTTAGACAGCAGTGAGCTGCCACATCCACCCAACAGGTTTGAGGAAAAAAAATGAACCGTATTCTCACCAAACATTGGTGAGAATACATGTAAATGAAAAGCCACGAGCAATCTGCTAATACATGGTAAATGTAGAGCTTCATATACTTGCCAATGAGCAAACTCATTTTTAGTCTATCACAGAGAGACAGTTAAACATATACACCAGGGTTAATGGGAGAGCTGTGTTTTATCCAATAAGGAAATACTATACAGTAATTAAAAGGAGTAAATGGGATCTACTTTTATCAAATATAAAAAGAAAATAAAAGCAAGCTAGAAAATGGCGACTGAAACAATATCATATTTGTGTCATATTTTAAAAGATGCTAAACATGTCTTTCGTGACTACAGACACAGAGGAAATAGACAAAGAAAATGCTTTGGAAGGTTAGATAACAATTCTAAGATGGTGATTACTTCTGAGAAGGGAGCCAAATAGCACTATTCTATTTTACTACTTATAAAATAGTTCTGAAAAATAAAATATCTGGAAGGAAAAAATAGCACTGCCCTCTTTTTACAGATGGGGAAACTAAGGTACAGAGAAATGATATAACTGCCCCAAGATTACACAAGTAACTTGGGCTAAAGCAGACAGCTGAACTAAATCTATCTCCAGTGCCTATGCTCTTGATTACTATACTTCATTGTGCTCAACTGTTAAATGTTTCAGTAGGTACTGAAAACAATAACAACAACAACAAAAAAACTATTTCCATTAGTCAGCTGGGAAGTGATATGGACCCACTTTAAGCGGACTCAAAACACCTCAACTAATAGTAGCCCCATGGTCCCAGAAATTTAACGAGGAAGGATATCCAAATATTTAGCTCAGATGAAGGAAGGTACTCTTCAAAGGAATTAACAATTTACTGTGTGCCATCAAGTCTAAAGATCTTCCATACAACCCAGTCAACCCTAGGATTTGGTTGCTCTAGTAATCGGTGTGCCTGTGTAGGAATTCGAGCCTGGCCCTTCTCACAACATTTATCTGACTGTTTCCAGAGAAAATTCAGGTAAGAAGTTGGGAAGATAGGGATTTCTGGGTGGTTGAGTTGGCTGAAGATCTGCCTTCAGCCTAGGTCCTGGGATCAAGCCCTGCACAGGGCTCTGCCTCATTGGAGAGTCTGCTTCTCTCTCTCCCTTGGACCCTCCCCTGTTTATGCTCTCCCTCACTTACTGTCTCTCAGATAAACAAATAAGATCTTGAAAAAAAGAACTTGGGAAAATAGGAAAAAGTATTATAATTTTGTGAGATTTAAAATCTAACAATCAGCATTGAGACCTCACTAATTCAAAGGGATTTGCTAATGTCAATTCAAAACAAGATCAAGAAACAGATTTGTAGTAGGAGGATAATGTTGCCATCTCCGGGAGTCAGGACAGGAGCACATGAGAGAGAAGTGGTCACAATATAATCCATCTTCTTTCTTGTAGCTGACACTATCTTATAAGCATGTGTTTGTGGCCCTGTCTGCTATAAACGATGAGTCATTCTTTCAAATAAAACATATATTAATAAGTTTACATGCATTCTGTGTATTATACAAATCCTATAACCGATGTTCCAAGAAATAAATTACGGAAGCAAAATAAATCCTTAAATTGGCAATGTTGACAGGTGAGTTTGTGTGGTATTCTTAATGATGCTAGGAGATCCATATGTTATGTTCTTAAATACCACCCAAAGATGTTAGCTAGTATTTGAATATTCACAATAAGCTATAGTTCTTTGTAAAGCAAACCCAGTAATTTTATCATTAAAAAAGGAAATGAGCTTTGTAGTAGGCAGCATAATGGCCTCCAAAGATGCTTGCTTCCTAACTGTACAAACTGGGAATATGTTACCTTATATAGCAAACTGAATTTAGCAAGATGTGATTAAGTTAAAGATCTTGAAAAGGGGAGAGTAACCTGAATTACACAAGTGGATCCAATTTAATAACGGGAGTCTTCACATAGTGAAAGAGGGAGGCAGAAGGTCATAGAGAAAAAGATTTGAAAATGCTGTGCTGTTGGCTTTGAAGATGTGAAAGGGACCACTAGCCAAAGAATGTAGGTGGCCTCTCCATGCTGGGAAAGGATAAGGAAAGGATGTTACCCTGGGCTTCCAGAAACAATGCAGCCCTGCTGATGCCATAACTTTAGCCCAGTGACAATTTTGACCCACAAATTGTAAGATAATAAACTTGTGTTTCCTTAAGCCAGTAATTTTGTGGAAATTTGTTACAGTAGCAAGAGGAAATTAATACAGAGTTTATATGAAACGAAATGAAGATGTTTCTGAATTCCCTCTTAACAGTTTAACCAC